>NC_086448.1:359554260-359898010 GCF_028390025.1 Pseudophryne corroboree
AGATAAGCGATCCAAGTGGCCGACACAAACACCTGGCCCATCTAGGAGTGGCACTGCAGTGTCACGCAGGCTGGCCCTTCAAAAAAATACTCCCCAAACAGCACATGACGCAAAGAAAAAAAGAGGCGCAATGAGGTAGCTCTGTGACTAAGATAAGCGACCCAAGTGGCCGACACAAACACCTGGCCCATCTAGGAGTGGCACTGCAGTGTCACGCAGGCTGGCCCTTCAAAAAACTACTCCCCAAACAGCACATGACGCAAAGAAAAAAAGAGGCGCAATGAGGTAGCTCTGTGACTAAGATAAGCGACCCAAGTGGCCGACACAAACACCTGGCCCATCTAGGAGTGGCACTGCAGTGTCACGCAGGATGGCCCTTCAAAAAACTACTCCCCAAACAGCACATGATGCAAAGAAAAATTAAAGAAAAAAGAGGTGCAAGATGGAATTGTCCTTGGGCCCTCCCACCTATTCTTATGTTGTATAAACAGGACATGCACACTTTAACAAACCCATCAATTCAGCGACAGGGTCTGCCACACAACTGTGACTGAAATGACTGGTTGGTTTGGGCCCCCACCAAAAAAGAAGCAATCAATCTCTCCTTGCACAAACTGGCTCTACAGAGGCAAGATGTCCACCTCCTCCTCATCGTCCGATTCCTCACCCCTTTCACTGTGTACATCCCCCTCCTCACAGATTATTAATTCGTCCCCACTGGAATCCACCATCTCAGGTCCCTGTGTACTTTCTGGAGGCAATTGCTGGTGAATGTCTCCACGGAGGAATTGATTATAATTCATTTTGATGAACATCATCTTCTCCACATTTTCTGGATGTAACCTCGTACGCCGATTGCTGACAAGGTGAGCGGCGGCACTAAACACTCTTTCGGAGTACACACTTGTGGGAGGGCAACTTAGGTAGAATAAAGCCAGTTTGTGCAAGGGCCTCCAAATTGCCTCTTTTTCCTGCCAGTATAAGTACGGACTTTCTGACGTGCCTACTTGGATGCGGTCACTCATATAATCCTCCACCATTCTTTCAATGGGGAGAGAATCATATGCAGTGACAGTAGACGACATGTCCGTAATCGTTGTCAGGTCCTTCAGTCCGGACCAGATGTCAGCATCAGCAGTCGCTCCAGACTGCCCTGCATCAGCAGTCGCTCCAGACTGCCCTGCATCACCGCCAGCGGGTGGGCTCGGAATTCTGAGCCTTTTCCTCGCACCCCCAGTTGCGGGAGAATGTGAAGGAGGAGATGTTGACAGGTCGCGTTCCGCATGACTTGACAATTTTGTCACCAGCAATTCTTTGAACCCCAGCAGGCTTGTGTCTGCCGGAAAGAGAGATCCAAGGTAGGTTTTAAATCTAGGATCGAGCACGGTGGCCAAAATGTAGTGCTCTGATTTCAACAGATTGACCAACAGTGAATCCTTGTTAAGCGAATTAAGGGCTCCATCCACAAGTCCCACATGCCTAGCGGAATCGCTCTGTGTTAGCTCCTCCTTCAATGTCTCCAGCTTCTTCTGCAAAAGCCTGATGAAGGGAATGACCTGACTCAGGCTGGCAGTGTCTGAACTGACTTCACGTGTGGCAAGTTCAAAGGGCAGCAGAACCTTGCACAACGTTGAAATCATTCTCCACTGCGCTTGAGACAGGTGCATTCCACCTCCTATATCGTGCTCAATTGTATAGGCTTGAATGGCCTTTTGCTGCTCCTCCAACCTCTGAAGCATATAGAGGGTTGAATTCCACCTCGTTACCACTTCTTGCTTCAGATGATGGCAGGGCAGGTTCAGGCGTTTTTGGTGGTGCTCCAGTCTTCTGTACGTGGTGCCTGTACGCCGAAAGTGTCCCGCAATTCTTCTGGCCACCGACAGCATCTCTTGCACGCCCCTGTCGTTTTTTAAATAATTCTGCACCACCAAATTCAAGGTATGTGCAAAACATGGGACGTGCTGGAATTTGCCCAGATTTAATGCACACACAATATTGCTGGCGTTGTCCGATGCCACAAATCCACAGGAGAGTCCAATTGGGGTAAGCCATTCCGCGATGATCTTCCTCAGTTGCCGTAAGAGGTTTTTAGCTGTGTGCGTATTCTGGAAAGCGGTGATACAAAGCGTAGCCTGCCTAGGAAAGAGTTGGCGTTTGCGAGATGCTGCTACTGGTGCCGCCGCTGCTGTTCTTGCGGCGGGAGTCCATACATCTACCCAGTGGGCTGTCACAGTCATATAGTCCTGAGCCTGCCCTGCTCCACTTGTCCACATGTCCGTGGTTAAGTGGACATTGGGTACAACTGCATTTTTTAGGACACTGGTGAGTCTTTTTCTGAGGTCTGTGTACATTTTCGGTATCGCCTGCCTAGAGAAATGGAACCTAGATGGTATTTGGTACCGGGGACACAGTACCTCCAACAAGTCTCTAGTTGGCTCTGCAGTAATGATGGATACCGGAACCACGTTTCTCACCGCCCAGGATGCCAAGGCCTCAGTTATCCGCTTTGCAGCAGGATGACTGCTGTGATATTTCATCTTCCTCGCAAAGGACTGTTGGACAGTCAATTGCTTGGTGGAAGTAGTAAAAGTGGTCTTACGAGTACGACTTCCCCTCTGGGATGACCATCGACTCCCAGCAGCAACAACAGCAGCGCCAGCAGCAGTAGGCGTTACACGCAAGGATGCATCGGAGGAATCCCAGGCAGGAGAGGACTCGTCAGAATTGCCAGTGACATGGCCTGCAGGACTATTGGCATTCCTGGGTAAGGAGGAAATTGACACTGAGGGAGTTGGTGGGGTGATTTGCGTGAGCTTGGTTACAAGAGGAAGGGATTTACTGGTCAGTGGACTGCTTCCACTGTCGCCCAAAGTTTTTGAACTTGTCACTGACTTATGATGAATGCGCTGCAGGTGACGTATAAGGGAGGATGTTCCGAGGTGGTTAACGTCCTTACCCCTACTTATTACAGCTTGACAAAGGCAACACACGGCTTGACAAATGTTGTCCGCATTTCTGTTGAAATACTTCCACACCGAAGAGCTGATTTTTTTGGTATTTTCACCAGGCATGTCAATGGCCATATTCCTCCCACGGACAACAGGTGTCTCCCCGGGTGCCTGACTTAAACAAACCACCTCACCATCAGAATCCTCCTGGTCAATTTCCTCCCCAGCGCCAGCAACACCCATATCCTCCTCATCCTGGTGTACTTCAACACTGACATCTTCAATCTGACTATCAGGAACTGGACTGCGGGTGCTCCTTCCAGCACTTGCAGGGGGCGTGCAAATGGTGGAAGGCGCATGCTCTTCACGTCCAGTGTTGGGAAGGTCAGGCATCGCAACCGACACAATTGGACTCTCCTTGTGGATTTGTGATTTCGAAGAACGCACAGTTCTTTGCTGTGCTTTTGCCAGCTTGAGTCTTTTCATTTTTCTAGCGAGAGGCTGAGTGCTTCCATCCTCATGTGAAGCTGAACCACTAGCCATGAACATAGGCCAGGGCCTCAGCCGTTCCTTGCCACTCCGTGTGGTAAATGGCATATTGGCAAGTTTACGCTTTTCCTCCGACAATTTTATTTTAGATTTTTGAGTCCTTTTTTTACTGATATTTGGTGTTTTGGATTTTACATGCTCTGTACTATGACATTGGGCATCGGCCTTGGCAGACGACGTTGATGGCATTTCATCGTCTCGGCCATGACTAGTGGCAGCAGCTTCAGCACGAGGTGGAAGTCGATCTTGATCTTTCCCTATTTTTGGAACCTCAACATTTTTGTTCTCCATATTTTAATAGGCACAACTAAAAGGCACCTCAGGTAAACAATGGAGATGGATGGATACTAGTATACTTATGGATGACGAGCGACTGCCGACACAGAGGTAGCTACAGCCGTGGACTACCATACTGCGTCTGCTGCTAATATAGACTGGATGATAATGAGATAAAATATATATATATATCACTACTGCAGCCGGACAGGTATATATTATATAATGACGGACCTGCTGTACACTGTCAGCTCAGCACTGCAGACTCCTAAAGTAAGCTACTAGTATCAAGAAGATAGAAAAAAAAAAACACCACGGGTAGGTGGTATACAATTATGGATGGACGAGCGACTGCCGACACAGAGGTAGCTACAGCCGTGGACTACCGTACTGCGTCTGCTGCTAATATAGACTGGATGATAATGAGATAAAAAATATATATATATCACTACTGCAGCCGGACAGGTATATATTATATAATGACGGACCTGCTGGACACTGTCAGCTCAGCACTGCAGACTCCTAAAGTAAGCTACTAGTATCAAGAAGATAGAAAGAAAAAAAAACACCACGGGTAGGTGGTATACAATTATGGATGGACGAGCGACTGCCGACACAGAGGTAGCTACAGCCGTGGACTACCGTACTGCGTCTGCTGCTAATATAGACTGGATGATAATGATATAAAAATATATATATATCACTACTGCAGCCGGACAGGTATATATTATATAATGACGGACCTGCTGGACACTGTCAGCTCAGCACTGCAGACTCCTAAAGTAAGCTACTAGTATCAAGAAGATAGAAAAAAAAAACACCACGGGTAGGTGGTATACAATTATGGATGGACGAGCGACTGCCGACACAGAGGTAGCTACAGCCATGGACTACCGTACTGCGTCTGCTGCTAATATAGACTGGATGATAATGAGATAAAAAATATATATATATCACTACTGCAGCCGGACAGGTATATATTATATAATGACGGACCTGCTGGACACTGTCAGCTCAGCACTGCAGACTCCTAAAGTAAGCTACTAGTATCAAGAAGATAGAAAAAAAAACACAAACGGGTAGGTGGTATACAATTATGGATGGACGAGCGACTGCCGACACAGAGGTAGCTACAGCCGTGGACTACCGTACTGCGTCTGCTGCTAATATAGACTGGATGATAATGATATAAAAAATATATATATATATCACTACTGCAGCCGGACAGGTATATATTATATAATGACGGACCTGCTGGACACTGTCAGCTCAGCACTGCAGACTCCTAAAGTAAGCTACTAGTATCAAGAAGATAGAAAAAAAAAACACCACGGGTAGGTGGTATACAATTATGGATGGACGAGCGACTGCCGACACAGAGGTAGCTACAGCCGTGGACTACCGTACTGCGTCTGCTGCTAATATAGACTGGATGATAATGATATAAAAAATATATTTATATCACTACTGCAGCCGGACAGGTATATATTACGGTATATAATGACGTACCTGCTGGACACTGTCAGCTCAGCACTGCAGACTCCTAAAGTAAGCTACTAGTATCAAGAAGATAGAAAAAAAAAACACCACGGGTAGGTGGTATACAATTATGGATGGACGAGCGACTGCCGACACAGAGGTCGCTACAGCCGTGGACTACCATACTGCGTCTGCTGCTAATATAGACTGGATGATAATGAGATAAAAAATATATATATATCACTACAGCAGCCGGACAGGTATATATTATATAATGACGGACCTGCTGGACACTGTCAGCTCAGCACTGCAGACTCCTAAAGTAAGCTACTAGTATCAAGAAGATAGAAAAAAAAAAAAAAACACCACGGGTAGGTGGTATACAATTATGGATGGACGAGCGACTGCCGACACAGAGGTAGCTACAGCCGTGGACTACCGTACTGCGTCTGCTGCTAATATAGACTGGATGATAATGAGATAAAAAATATATATATATCACTACTGCAGCCGGACAGGTATATATTATATAATGACGGACCTGCTGGACACTGTCAGCTCAGCACTGCAGACTCCTAAAGTAAGCTACTAGTATCAAGAAGATAGAAAAAAAAACACACCACGGGTAGGTGGTATACAATTATGGATGGACGAGCGACTGCCGACACAGAGGTAGCTACAGCCGTGGACTACCGTACTGCGTCTGCTGCTAATATAGACTGGATGATAATGAGATAAAAAATATATATATATCACTACTGCAGCCGGACAGGTATATATTATATAATGACGGACCTGCTGGACACTGTCAGCTCAGCACTGCAGACTCCTAAAGTAAGCTACTAGTATCAAGAAGATAGAAAAAAAAAACACCACGGGTAGGTGGTATACAATTATGGATGGACGAGCGACTGCCGACACAGAGGTAGCTACAGCCATGGACTACCGTACTGCGTCTGCTGCTAATATAGACTGGATGATAATGAGATAAAAAATATATATATATCACTACTGCAGCCGTACAGGTATATATTATATAATGACGGACCTGCTGGACACTGTCAGCTCAGCACTGCAGACTCCTAAAGTAAGCTACTAGTATCAAGAAGATAGAAAAAAAAAAACACCACGGGTAGGTGGTATACAATTATGGATGGACGAGCGACTGCCGACACAGAGGTGGCTACAGCCGTGGACTACCGTACTGCGTCTGCTGCTAATATAGACTGGATGATAATGATATAAAATATATATATATATCACTACTGCAGCCGGACAGGTATATATTATATAATGACGGACCTGCTGGACACTGTCAGCTCAGCACTGCAGACTCCTAAAGTAAGCTACTAGTATCAAGAAGATAGAAAAAAAAAACACCACGGGTAGGTGGTATACAATTATGGATGGACGAGCGACTGCCGACACAGAGGTAGCTACAGCCGTGGACTACCGTACTGCGTCTGCTGCTAATATAGACTGGATGATAATGATATAAAAAATATATTTATATCACTACAGCAGCCGGACAGGTATATATTATATAATGACGGACCTGCTGGACACTGTCAGCTCAGCACTGCAGACTCCTAAAGTAAGCTACTAGTATCAAGAAGATAGAAAAAAAAAACCACGGGTAGGTGGTATACAATTATGGATGGACGAGCGACTGCCGACACAGAGGTAGCTACAGCCGTGGACTACCCTACTGCGTCTGCTGCTAATATAGACTGGATGATAATGAGATAAAAAATATATATATATCACTACAGCAGCCGGACAGGTATATATTATATAATGACGGACCTGCTGGACACTGTCAGCTCAGCACTGCAGACTCCTAAAGTAAGCTACTAGTATCAAGAAGATAGAAAAAAAAAAAAAACACCACGGGTATGTGGTATACAATTATGGATGGACGAGCGACTGCCGACACAGAGGTAGCTACAGCCGTGGACTACCGTACTGCGTCTGCTGCTAATATAGACTGGATGATAATGAGATAAAATATATATATATATCACTACTGCAGCCGGACAGGTATATATTATATAATGACGGACCTGCTGGACACTGTCAGCTCAGCACTGCAGACTCCTAAAGTAAGCTACTAGTATCAAGAAGATAGAAGAAAAAAAAACACCACGGGTAGGTGGTATACAATTATGGATGGACGAGCGACAGCCGACACAGAGGTAGCTACAGCCGTGGACTACCGTACTGCGTCTGCTGCTAATATAGACTGGATGATAATGAGATAAAAAATATATATATATCACTACTGCAGCCGGACAGGTATATATTATATAATGACGGACCTGCTGGACACTGTCAGCTCAGCACTGCAGACTCCTAAAGTAAGCTACTAGTATCAAGAAGATAGAAAAAAAAAAAAACACCACGGGTAGGTGGTATACAATTATGGATGGACGAGCGACTGCCGACACAGAGGTAGCTACAGCCGTGGACTACCGTACTGCGTCTGCTGCTAATATAGACTGGATGATAATGATATAAAAATATATATATATCACTACTGCAGCCGGACAGGTATATATTATATAATGACGGACCTGCTGGACACTGTCAGCTCAGCACTGCAGACTCCTAAAGTAAGCTACTAGTATCAAGAAGATAGAAAAAAAAAACACCACGGGTAGGTGGTATACAATTATGGATGGACGAGCGACTGCCGACACAGAGGTAGCTACAGCCGTGGACTACCGTACTGCGTCTGCTGCTAATATAGACTGGATGATAATGAGATAAAAAATATATATATATATCACTACTGCAGCCGGACAGGTATATATTATATAATGACGGACCTGCTGGACACTGTCAGCAGAATGCGTTTATAGAATAAAAAACACCACACGACGAGTGTTTAACTTTTTCAGGCAGACAATCACAATATACTGGTGGTCAGCAGACAATCACAATATACTGGTGGTTAGTGGTCACTGGTCAGTCACACTGGCAGTGGCACTCTGGCAGCAAAAGTGTGCACTGTACTTAAAATATGTACTCCTGCTATAACTGCTCCCCAGTCTCCCCCACAATTAAGCTGTGTGAGCAGTGAGCACTCAGCACAGTCAGATATACAGTATTACATATGATGCAGCACACTGAGGCTGAGCACAGATATGGTATGTGACTGTGTCACACTGTGTATCGTTTTTTTTCAGGCAGAGAACGGATTAATTAAACTGGTGGTCACTGGTCACACTATCAGCAACAGCAAGTAGTACTCCTAATATGCTCCCCAAAATTAGTAAATCAACAATCAAGTGTCTCTACTCTAGTCTAAACGGAGAGGACGCCAGCCACGTCCTCTCCCTATCAATCTCAATGCACGTGTGAAAATGGCGGCGACGCGCGGCTCCTTATATAGAATCCGAGTCTCGCGATAGAATCCGAGCCTCGCGAGAATCCGACAGCGGGATGATGACGTTCGGGCGCGCTCGGGTTAACCGAGCAAGGCGGGAGGATCCGAGCCTGCTCAGACCCGTGTAAAATAAGCTGAAGTTCGGGGGGGTTCGGTTTCCGAGAAACCGAACCCGCTCATCACTAGTAAATATAGCCCAGAAACAATACACAGGTAGCAATCCAGATAGTCAGTCCCAGTAGAGGATTTAGATCCACAGCAATTCCACAGATAAACAGGTCCACACAGCAGAACTATCACTGAGTCCACACAGCAGTGATAGCAGATTAGTCCACAGGAGTAAATACGTATAAGTCCATACAGCACTGGTGATGTGTTCCACAAGATACCCTGGCAGAGAATCACCCCTTAGCCAAAGTCCTGCAACTAACATGAGGAGCTGACCTGCGCAATCTCTTTTAAAACCTTCCAAATGCCCATCATGCCGTGCTCACCTTGGGAAAATGCACAGGTTCCTGATTGGTGGGATTCCATTTCAGGCATCTTCCTCCTCCCTCCCACAGCTGGCCTTCTCCTGCTGACCACATGCTGGGTCAGGCTCCGAGTTGTCTGTCAGAGCCCAGGGTTTAACAGAGGAAAGTAAACAGAAGGAACATTAATAGGGAAATTGGTTTAAGTACTGATTGTCCCTTGTGGAGGTGCATCTTCAGGGAGAGATTACCTGGCCCTCATGTTTATTTCCTGTGCGACCATATAAGGATAATAGATGGACTCAATAGGCTTATCAATGATAACTTGTAACCTCATACACAGAATGGCATCCTCCTAATATAATATAACATGACAGCAGTATGTGCCAGGTCACAGCACACATGTATTTACCTGAGTAAGATTATAGTTCAGAATATATAGGCTAACGAATGAACACACACATGGGGTAATAGTGACACAAGACAGATAGATAATGGAACAAAAGGAATAAAAAGTACATTAATGTAAAGATTGAAATGCCATAAATACAGTTTTAGCCCCAGCCTCATATCTTTACACCAACCATGTTGCCAGAAGTGAGAAGCAGCATGGTCGGAGCAATGTGGGCATATTTGGGCACAGGAAGACACAATATCTTCTGCACTATAAAGTACAGCTTTAATTTTAGATTACAAACAACCAACCTCCATTCACCAAAGTGATGTATTGTATGTAGTCTGTAATTATGTAATTTTTAATTAATGAAAATATATTATTCTTGAGTCTCTTATAGTTTTACTTTTTTTATTAACCACAGATTGTGATAACGAGAGACTTCACCAAAACTCAAAAGGCCTGCATTATGAAATCAAGAAAAATGCCTGGACAGCATGATCCAGTGCTTGGAGTTAGTGGAGTAAAACAGGTAAAAATTAGAAAACATTGAAATGATATGTGAATAGTTTATACATCCAGTGGCGTCATGAGGGGGGTGCGGGGGGTGCGGCCCGCACCCGGGTGTCACCCTTCCATGGGGTGACACCAAATAGAGCAGCACACCCGCACCCCCATCAGCACATCCTCACCCAGTGTCACGTCCGCGGCAGTGTGCACACCCCGCCTCCCCAGCAGTAAGCGCCGCTATCAATGCCGGTCCGCCAGACACACGCAAGCTAGTTTTAAAAACAGCTACTGAGCTACACACCCGTCCGGCGCCTACAACCCTGCAGAACACCGCCGCGGCCGGGTCTCGGAAAGCGCACACAGCGTGATGTGATGACGTCATCGCGCATGCTAGTGCCGCTTGCCATGCTGGGAGGGAGAAGTGGGAGGGGACTGTGACCTGTAGAAGGAGTGCAGCCGCTGCGTTACAAGAGGAAGGACCGGCTCTGCAAGTGCGCACCTCAGTCTTCAGCAGCTATCACTCCCTGGATTCTGGCTTCTGCCAGTTGAGTGTGATCAAAAGTTAGTATTTACAGTAAAAAAAATACACTGTCAATTAAATATATATATATATGTATATATATATAAATATATATATATATATATATATATATATATATTTATTTATTTTTCCGCTAAAGATTGTATTGAAATCAGTACCATTTATTTGTACCAAATAAACTGTTAATTTCAATATAATCCAGTATTACTTCAAGTTAAATATATATATATATATATATATATATATATATATATCAGTGGCATCATGAGGAGGGTGAGGGGGGTTGCTGCCCGCACTCCAGTGTCACCCTTCAATGGGGTGACACCAAACAAGAGCCGCACTTGCACCTGCTGGGGTGGGGGGGGATGCAATCATAACTGTGCGGCGGTGGAGTCTTCTTGTTGCTGGCGGGGGTATAAGATTTTGAGTCGGCGAGGGTGCGATTGTAACTGCAGTGCCCTGTTTGCCATCCGGCACCAAGCACTACACTTACGATCGCACCCCCGCCGACTCAAAATCATATACCCCCACCTGCAACAAGAAGACTCCGCCGCGGCACAGTTATGATTGCATCCCTCCCCCTGCAGGAAGAGGAAGACTCCGCCGCGGCCGGGTCTGTACATCATCGCGACGCCACTCTGCCGATTGCGCTGCTGGGACTCAGGGAGAACTGGGAGGAGGCTCTTGCGGCTTGCTATTCTCCTCACCCCCGCCAGCCACATTCTGCACACTGCAGCCGCCCACGTTCTCCGCTGCCCAGGGCCTTCAACTCTGCACCGCCGCCGACTACACCCCCCTCCACTGCTCAGGTACTCTTCCCCTGTTTCCCTATGTCCCTGTCCCTCTCTCTGTCACTGCTGTCCCACTCTCTGTCACTGTCTCTCTGTCACTGACCCTGCTGTCAATCTCCCTGGCCCTGAATTGTGGATCATACCGTGTGGCATATGTGAATTTTGTCTTCATCTATGTTGCGTAATGTGAATTTCTGCTCATTCGGTGTGCTATAATGTGAATTTCGGCTCAGTGTGCTATAATGTGAATTTCGGCTTATTCAGTGAGCTATAATGTGAATTTTCGGCTCATTCTGTGTGCTATAATGTGAATTTTGGCTCATTATGTGTGCTATAATGTGATTTTCGGCTCACACTGTGTGGTATAACTTCACCCGGCTCCATAGCAGTGCATGGTAATATGGACGAGATTGTCCATATTGGCCTGCAAGCATAAGCGACCCGGCACCAATGATGAACGAGCATGGGGCCGCGAATCATTCATCGTTGGTGCCTACATACTGAACGATATGAACTAGTTCTCATTCATTAATGAATGAGAACGTTCATATTGTGCAGTTATATCGCCTAATGTGTAGGGCCCATTAGCTGTTTATGGACCTAATTCTGGTCGCATTTCATTTTAGCAATAATCGCAATTGAGCGATTTTTGCAAAAATATGCCACGGTAACAGTGCGCATGCAATCAAAGTGCGCTTTCATCCCTGAAGGACTGCACTTTCATTGACAGCGGTGGACAGTGCCGTAACTACGTGTGTGTCAGGTGTGCCTGGCACACAGCACAGTCGCCCTGAGGGCGCAATGGCCCCCATTCCCTAAAGTCAGCAGCTTGTAATAAGTGAAATTGACTCATTACAAGCCGCCTGTGCCGGAGGGGGAGAGGAGCAGCAGCGGAGAAGGAAGAGGAGGGAGAAGGTGGAGGGAAGGAGCTGCAGCAGCGCTATGTAATTGGTGGCAACGCCGCTGCAGCTGTTCCTCTCATTCCACATAGGCTGGCCGCCGCTGCTGTGAATGCTGGAATGCGCTTCCCTCATCCCAGCATGCACAGCAGCGGCAGCCAGCCAATGCGGGAGGATAGGGACAGCTGCAGCGGCGCCGCCAGCAATTACGGTCCACTGCTGCGGCTGCCTCCCTCCTCTTCCTTCTCACCTGCCGCCGGAGCTGCCAGCACCGAGGAGCCTGACTGACTGAGCCAGAGGAGAAATGGTAAGTATAATCTATTCTGTCTGCCGTAATGTGTAAAAAGGAGGCGCTGTCTGCCGTAATGTGTAAAAAGGGGACGCTGTTTGCCGTAACGTGTAAAAGGGGGATGCTGTCTGCCGTAATGTGTAAAAAGGGGAATCTATCCACCATAATATGTAAAAGGGGCTCTACCTAGTGTAGTGGCGCTACTGTGCGGCGTAATTTGAATAATATGAATTGGTATTATTTTGTGGCCACACCCCTTCCCCATGAAGCCAAGCCCCTATAATTTTTGTGTGCGCCGTAGGCGCGCACTGCCCGTTTTACATACAGGTTGGTGCCAATGCCCTATCTTGCACACAGCATTAAAATGTCTAGTTACGCCACTGGCGGCGGGCATTGGCGGCCGGCGTAACTGCGAAAGGGGGTCAGAGCTTTTTTGGGGCGGCTACATGACATCACACGCGCCCACTGCAACCCAAAAATTGGCGGTGCATTGCCTGCATACGCAGCCTAGCTACATCTGCAGGGGGTCATCCTTAGTTTCTGCTTCAGTGATGGGATCTCAATTATTTTGCGATCGCATCGCTGGATGCCAATTAGCATGCTGGACGCACCCCAGCATGCTACAGAAATGATTGCAGATTCTGCTTTTAGCAGAATATGCAAACCAACCTGAATAGTGTCCTATGTCACTACTATTGCCATCGCATTCAGTGATATACAGGAATTATGATTTACAAGTAAAACTAGTACAAAAACAATACTAAGGATTCCGTGTGGTGTGATATGGAAGGAAGTCCATGGGGGGTGACACCATGAATTACCACACCGGGTGACACCAACCCTAGTGACGCCTCTGTATACATCTCTTTGTTTCTTTATACACATGGCCGGTTTAAGGGAGGGGCGACAAGGGCGCCTGTCCCGGGGCCCCCACTTATTAGGGGCCCCCACACACAGCTGTTTGCAGCTTCTCCTCCAGCTGCTCAGGGAGCAGCTTCCACAGTGGCTGTAGGTGTCAGGTGTCGGTGGTTCGCTGCTGTGTGTGCGCTGCAGTCTCTTCCTGCTCAGTTGATCCACTGCCTGCTCCCACATCACGGCACCCTGCAACAGTAGGCTGCCCGCTCCCACATCACGCCTCCCTGCAACAAAGCGCTGCAGTCTTCCCCTCATCTGACGCCCACTCCCACATCGCCTTTACTGCAATGGAGGTCAGACCCAGGGGCCCCACACACAGTGGACCCACGCTGCACTGTACTGCCTTGTCCAGGTAGGGAAGGGGGTGTGCCCCTGGGCCCCCACCAGCCATAATACAGCCCTGTTTATACATAATGTGTTGTGAATGCATAATTATTAAACAGTGTGAATAATGGGAAGTTTAGGTATTGTACATGAAAGCAGACACATCTTTGGATATGTAAACCTGGTGCACATGCTGTTGATGCGGAGGCAGACAAATCTTGTTATGTGTAGAGATGAGCGGGTTCGGTTCCTCGGAATCCGAACCCCCCCGAACTTCACCCTTTTTACACGGGTCCGAGGCAGACTCGGATCCTCCCGCCTTGCTCGGTTAACCCGAGCGCGCCGGAACGTCATCATCCCGCTGTCGGATTCTCGCGAGATTCGGATTCTATATAAGGAGCCGCGCGTCGCCGCCATTTTTCACTCGTGCATTGGAAATGATAGTGAGAGGACGTGGCTGGCGTCCTCTCACTTTGTTTCAGGGGGCTGCAGTGCAAATATCTTTATTCTGGGGACCAGCAGTATTATAGGAGGAGTACAGTGCAGAGTTTTGCTGACCAGTGACCACCAGTATTATACGTTGTCTGCCTGAAAAACGCTCCATATCTGTGCTGAGTGTGCTGCATATATCTGTGCTCACACTGCTTTATTGTGGGGACTGGGGACCAGCAGTATTACATAGGAGGAGTACAGTGCAGAGTTTTGCTGACCAGTGACCACAAGTATTATACGTTGTCTGCCTGAAAAACGCTCCATATCTGTGCTCAGTGTGCTGCATATATCTGTGCTCACACTGCTTTATTGTGGGGACAGGGGACCAGCAGTATTATATAGGAGGAGTACAGTGCAGAGTTTTGCTGACCAGTGACACTGACCACCAGTATTATACGTTCTCTGCCTGCAAAACGCTCCATATCTGTGCTCAGTGTGCTGCATATATCTGTGCTCACACTGCTTTATTGTGGGGACTGGGGACCAGCAGTATTATATAGGAGGAGTACAGTGCAGAGTTTTGCTGACCAGTGACCACCAGTATTATACGTTCTCTGCCTGAAAAACGCTCCATATCTGTGCTGCATTGTAGTATATAGTAGGAGTACAGTGCATAATTTTGCTGACCATCAGTATATAATATATAGGAGTACGGTACAGAAGGCCACTGCTCTACCTACCTCTGTGTCGTCAAGTATACTATCCATCCATATCTGTGGTGCATTTCAGTTTTGCACAGTTTGCTGACCACCAGTATATAATATATAGCAGTACGGTACAGTAGGCCACTGCTCTACCTACCTCTGTGTCGTCAAGTATACTATCCATCCATACCTGTGGTGCATTTCAGTTTTGCACAGTTTGCTGACCACCAGTATATAATATATAGCAGTAAGGTACAGTAGGCCACTGCTCTACCTACCTCTGTGTCGTCAAGTATACTATCCATACATACCTGTGGTGCATTTCAGTTGTGCGCAGTATATATAGTAGTAGGCCATTGCTATTGATACTGGCATATAATTCCACACATTAAAAAATGGAGAACAAAAATGTGGAAGGTAAAATAGGGAAAGATCAAGATCCACTTCCACCTCGTGCTGAAGCTGCTGCCACTAGTCATGGCCGAGACGATGAAATGCCATCAACGTCGTCTGCCAAGGTCGATGCCCAATGTCATAGTAGAGAGCATGTAAAATCCAAAAAACAAAAGTTCAGTAAAATGACCCAAAAATCAAAATTAAAAGCGTCTGAGGAGAAGAGTAAACTTGCCAATATGCCATTTACGGCACGGAGTGGCAAGGAACGGCTGAGGCCCTGCCCTATGTTCATGGCTAGTGGTTCAGCTTCACATGAGGATGGAAGCACTCATCCTCTCGCTAGAAAAATGAAAAGACTTAAGCTGGCAAAAGCACAGCAAAGAACAGTGCGTTCTTCTAAATCACAAATCCTCACGGAGAGTCCAATTGTGTCGGGTGCGATGCCTGACCTTCCCAACACTGGACGGGAAGAGGTGGCGCCTTCCACCATTTGCACGCCCCCTGCAAGTGCTGGAAGGAGCACCCGCAGTCCAGTTCCTGATAGTCAAATTGAAGATGTCACTGTTGAAGTACACCAGGATGAGGATATGGGTGTTGCTGGCGCTGAGGAGGAAATTGACAAGGAGGATTCTGATGGTGAGGTGGTTTGTTTAAGTCAGGCACCTGGGGAGACACCTGTTGTCCATGGGACGAATATGGCCATTGACATGCCTGGTCAAATTACAAAAAAAATCACCTCTTCGGTGTGGAATTATTTTAATACAAATGCGGACAACAGGTGTCAAGCCGTGTGTTGCCTTTGTCAAGCTGTAATAAGTAGGGGTAAGGACGTTAACCACCTCGGAACATCCTCCCTTATACGTCACCTGCAGCGCATTCATCATAAGTCAGTGACAAGTTCAAAAACTTTGGATGACAGCGGAAGCAGTCCACTGACCACTAAATCCCTTCCTCTTGTAACCAAGCTCCTGCAAACCACACCAGCAACTCCCTCAGTGTCAATTTCCTCCTTACACAGGAAAGCCAATAGTCCTGCAGGCCATGTCACTGTCAAGTATGACAAGTCCTCTCCTGCCTGGGATTCCTCCGATGCATCCTTGAGTGTAACGCCTACTGCTGCTGGCGCTGCTGTTGTTGCTGCTAGGAGTCGATCGTCATCCCAGAGGGGAAGTCGGAAGACCACTTGTACTACTTCCAGTAAGAAATTAACTGTCCAACAGTCCTTTGCGAGGAAGATGAAATATCACAGCAGTCATCCTGCTGCAAAGCAAATAACCCAGGCCTTGGCAGCCTGGGTGGTGAGAAACGTGTTTCCGTTATCCACCGTTAATTCACAGGCAACTACAGACTTGATTGATGTACTGTGTCCCTGGTACCAAATACCATCTAGGTTCCATTTCTCTAGGCAGGCGATACCGAAAATGTACACAGACCTCAGAAAAAGAGTCACCAGTGTCCTAAAAAATGCAGTTGTACCCAATGTCCACTTAACCACGGACATGTGGACAAGTGGAGCAGGGCAGACTCAGGACTGGTTTCAAAAGGAGAGGGAAGAATTGGACTTGGAGTGGCGCACTCAAACAAAATATACTTATTTAAAATATAACTTTTATTATAATTTTTTTTAAAAAGCCAAGAACTGTGAAATATTAAAATTTATAGAGACAAATGTGAGACATGGTGCAACATATAATGTTAAAAACCCACACTCTCAGGATCCACTGTGCTGTGCAATGTCGTATATATATATATTAAATGTATTTCAGGTTCTATGACCTTTTTTAACAATGAACTGGTGCTGTCAGAATGTGATCTCAATATTTGGTTGGGTGCAGAGCTTGCCTGAAATTTACACCAGTGTTACATTATTTATTAGTTTGTATTTATTAAATTTCCTATAACTGATCGGCTGGTGACTAAAATTTCTGCTAATAATACCACAAAATTGTCATATATATTTGGTATGCACTTCTTAGAGGATAACTGTTATATGACAGTGTATATGTCAAAGCATATCCTTTGATAGGACCTTCATACAGTAGTTCACATGAAACATGGCTCCCCGCTCTCAGTCTGAGCTGTCCGCGCACTCACGATCTACCCTTATGAACCTCAATTGTATTGCTGTATCAATGGCTGGCTGACATCCTCAATATCTGCAGTCAGCACTTTAAACTTATTTATAGGCAAAACTTTGGCCTGTGATCATAGGGTTCATGGTTCAGTGCTAAGAGGGATACCTAATTGTGCTTTTAATGACACTCTGCGCTGTCAGTCTTTGCTGTCAGCGCTTGAAGATATTCTTGCACATACAGAATTTACATACCCAGCTTCCAAATGCCGGGTTGGGTAGTCTTCCCATTAATGGGAGCCTGTCTGTCACTATGTAAACTTGAGCGACTATATGACTGTGACAGCCCACTGGGTAGATGTATTGCCTCCCGCAGCAAGAACAGCAGCAGCAACACCAGTAGCAGCATCTCGCAAACGCCAACTCGTTCCTATGCAGGTTACGCTTTGTATCACCGCTTTCCATAGGCGGCACACAGCTGACAACCTCTTACGGAAACTGAGGAACATCATCGCAGAATGGCTTACCCCAAATGGACTCTCCTGGGGATTTGTGACATCGGACAACGCCAGCAATATTGTGCGTGCATTACATCTGGGCAAATTCCAGCACGTCCCATGTTTTGCACATACCTTGAATTTGGTGGTGCAGAATTATTTAAAAAACGACAGGGGCGTGCAAGAGATGCTGTCGGTGGCTCGAAGAATTGCAGGCCACTTTCGGCATTCAGCAATCGCGTGCCGAAGACTGAAGCACCAACAAACAGTCCCGAACCTGCCCTGCCATCATCTGAAGCAAGAGGTGGTAACGAGTTGGAATTCAACCCTCTACATGCTTCAGAGGATGGAGGAGCAGCAAAAGGCCATTCAAGCCTATACATCTGCCTACGATATAGGCAAAGGAGGGGGAATGCACCTGACTCAAGCGCAGTGGAGAATGATTTCAACGTTGTGCAAGGTTCTGCAACCCTTTGAGCTTGCCACACGTGAAGTCAGTTCAGACACTGCCAGCCTGAGTCAGGTCATTCCCCTCATCAGGCTTTTGCAGAAGAAGCTGGAGACATTGAAGGAGGAGCTAAAACAGAGCGATTCCGCTAGGCATGTCGGACTTGTGGATGGAGCCCTTAATTCGCTTAACCAGGATTCACGGGTGGTCAATCTGTTGAAATCAGAGCACTACATTTTGGCCACCGTGCTCGATCCTAGATTTAAAACCTACGTTGGATCTCTCTTTCCGGCAGACACAAGTCTGCAGAGGTTCAAAGACCTGCTGGTGAGAAAATTGTCAAGTCAAGCGGAACGTGACCCGTCAACAGCTCCTCCTTCCCATTCTCCCGCAACTGGGGGAGTGAGGAAAAGGCTAAGAATTCCGAGCCCACCAGCTGGCGGTGATGCAGGGCAGTCTGGAGCGAGTGCTGACATCTGATCCGGACTGAAGGACCTGCCAATGATTACTGACATGTCGTCTACTGTCACTGCATATGATTCTCTCACCATTGAAAGAATGGTGGAGGATTATATGAGTGACCGCATCCAAGTAGGCATGTCAGACAGCCCGTACGTATACTGGCAGGAAAAAGAGGCAATTTGGAGGCCCTTGCACAAACTGGCTTTATTTTACCTAAGTTGCCCACCCTCCAGTGTGTACTCCGAAAGAGTGTTTAGTGCAGCCGCTCACCTTGTCAGCAATCGGCGTACGAGGTTACTTCCAGAAAATGTGGAGAAGATGATGTTCATCAAAATGAATTATAATCAAATCCTCCGTGGAGACATTCACCAGCAATTGCCTCCAGAAAGTACACAGGGACCTGAGATGGTGGATTCCAGTGGGGACGAATTAATAATCTGTGAGGAGGGGGATGTACACAGTGAAAGGGGTGAGGAATCGGACGATGAGGAGGAGGTGAACATCTTGCCTCTGTAGAGCCAGTTTGTGCAAGGAGAGATTGATTGCTTCTTTTTTAGTGGGGGCCCAAACCAACCAGTCATTTCAGTCACAGTTGTGTGGCAGACCCTGTCGCTGAAATGATGGGTTTGTTAAAGTGTGCATGTCCTGTTTATACAACATAAGGGTGGGTGGGAGGGCCCAAGGACAATTCCATCTTGCACCTCTTTTTTCTTTCATTTTTCTTTGCATCATGTGCTGTTTGGGGACTATTTTTTTGAAGTGGCATCCTGCCTGACACTGCAGTGCCACTCCTAGATGAGCCAGGTGTTTGTGTCGGCCACTTGTGTCGCTTAGCTTAGCCATCCAGCGACCTTGGTGCACCTCTTTTTTTCTTTGCATCATGTGCTGTTTGGGGACTATTTTTTTTAAGTGCCATCCTGTCTGACACTGCAGTGCCACTCCTAGATGGGCAAGGTGTTTGTGTCGGCCACTTGGGTTGCTTAGCTTAGTCATCCAGCGACCTCGGTGCAAATTTTAGGACTAAAAATAATATTGTAAGGTGTGAGGTGTTCAGAATAGACTGAAAATGAGTGGAAATTATGGTTATTGAGGTTAATAATACTATGGGATCAAAATGACCCCCAAATTCTATGATTTAAGCTGTTTTTGAGGGGTTTTTGTAAAAAACACCCGAATCCAAAACACACCCGAATCCGCCAAAAAAATTTCAGGGAGGTTTTGCCAAAACGCGTCCGAATCCAAAACACGGCCGCGGAACCGAATCCAAAACCAAAACACAAAACCCGAAAAATGTCCGGTGCACATCACTAGTTATGTGTACTTTTATTTTTCAGCTATGGACCCTATTCATGTTGGATCGCAACTCACAATCCAAACACAAAAAATACAATGATGATGTGGGCTCATGCGCAGGGCCCATCCTGCGCATGCGCCTGCAGTAAATGCGAACGCTTCTGCCTGTCAATCAGGCAGAGGCATTCGTGGGGTGGGAGAGGGGCGGCAATGCTCCATTTCATAGGTGAAGATCGAGCGTTGCAGGGGCGGTGTCAGGGAAATGGGGGCATGGTAGTGTAAAAAGGGGGTGTGGTGTGGACGTGATCAGGGCGGCTGCGTGATGTCACATGCAGCTGCTCCAATCACAAAGATGGCGGAGGCCCTCCTGCCATAGCAGCCAGGCTGTGTCGGCAGGAGGCTTCCTAAATTTCTGTGAACACGCTGAAATTTGTGGTGCAACCCTGGTGCAAACCCAGGTTTAAAGTTTCCATTTATTAAGTGATGAATGAGTTGGATGTAACTGTCAACACATTAAAAATAATTTGTAGCTTTAGGTGGCTGCCCAGTGTCATTTTTGTTTTCGGGGTGTCGCCAGTAGATATTATTTCTGTTCAGTTTTTATAATCACTTTCCATTGCAAGATGATATTTAAAGTTTTCCTTCTGTTATCAGTGTTGCTATTCCGGGGCTTTTGGCTACACAACATCTTTTGACTTCCCAACTCCATTTCTGTCAGTTATTTTAGGGCATCTGGGACCCCTACCCACTAGTATGTCTTCTAGGATACAATGTTACCACTTTGTGAAGTTTTCTTCCAAATCCATCCAGTGGAAGGCCCAGAACAGGCTCCCTGGGTCAAAGATCTGCCCGGACATTGAAGCTGTGTGCATACCATATAACCAGTTGAGGGAGATGGCAAAGATATAGGTGGTTAGAATTAAGGGTTATCAGGTACCCTTAGAAAATACAATTAGTATAGTAAGCATATAAAATTAAGGGTGAGATTTATCAAATCAAGGCGAGAGGTAAAGTACCAAACAATCAGCTTCTATCATTTTTCTAGCACAGCCTGTAAAATGACAGTTTTAAGCTGATTGGTTGGTGCTTTAGCTCTCCTCACTTTATCTCTATCCAAGATTTGATAAATCTCCCCCTAAAACTAAAAGCAGATATATCAAACGTTTAGTATGAAATAATTAGTGTCTTTTTCATTATTATTCATTACAGTTATTGATATAGCACACACATATTCCGCAGCACTTTACAGAGAATATTTGGCCATTCATATCAGTCCCTGCCCCAGTGGAGCTTACAATCTACAATCCCTACCACATGTACACGCACACACATACACGCTAGGGTTAATTTTTTTGGGAGCCAATTAACCTACCAGTATATTTTTAGATTGTGGGAGGATACCTACCCATTGGAAACCTATGCAAGCACCAGGAGGCTATACAAAATCAAATCAAACCCATGACCTCAGTGCTGTGAGGCAGAAATGCAAATCATTACACCATCTGTGCTGCTCGAATGTATCCTAATAAATAAATGTTTCTAAAAAGTTCATGCCCCCTGGGTAGTGGTTCTGAACATTGGAAATCAGTCTCAGTCTGGTAAGTACAGGGCTGGTGTTCCTTAGAGAAAGCTTATAAAAAGCAGTAATTGATCTTGCCCTTCTAGAAACAGCAGCCTCAGCCATATACAGTACGCTGGCCTTTTTGGTATAGGGATAATAGTGTTATAAACAAATTTGGACTAATGAAGATTCAAATCATACTTGCCTACCTGACCCTCTCCATGAGGGAGAAAATGCTCTGTTCCTGAACTTTCCTGGTAATTTATGATTGCCACCACCTGTGGTGAAACACCTTTCTTATCAATTAACTAGCTCACCACAGGTGATGGCAATCATACATTACCAGGAAAGTCCAGGAACAGAGCATTTTCTCCCTCATGGAGAGGGTCAGGTAGGCAAGTATGATTCAAATATGACACCCAGCAGCCCCTGCTATTGTGGAACTATATGTCCAAGTACCACTGGATATTGATGAAATGCATGCATGTACAAGGCTTCCAGTTCTTACTGGTTAAATAGAAAATAAAATAAACATGGACACATAGAGGCTGACGCAGAAGTGTTCACCGAATGGACAAAAAATAGCTTTTTTTCACTTATATGTAGATACATATATATCTTGTAATCAGGGCCATAACTAGAGGTTGTGCAAGTGTTACCTCCCCACAGAGCGCAGAATCTGTGGGGAGGTCACTGGTGTACTTATAATCAGTGCCAGATTAAGGTCTACATGGGCCTGGAGCTGAGAGTTAGGAAGGGCCTATGGGGGTCATTCCGAGTTGATCGCACGTAGTAACTTTTTGCTGCTCGTGCGATCAACTTGACGCCGCCTATGGGGCAGTGTATTTTAGCATAGCAGGGCTGCGTTCGCTTGTGCAGTCCTGCTATGCTAAAAAAGTTTCCTGCAAGACAAGACCAGGGTCAGACTTACTTACCCTGTGTGACGGATCCAGCGACGAAGGTCCCGGAATTGACGTCAGACATCCGACCTCCAAACGCCTGGACACGCCGCTGCAATCACTTTTTCCGCTGGCGGCGTCGCTGCCCGGTGTGCAACAAAGCGCGTGCGCATTGCGGGCGCCACGCAGGCGCAGTCCCGACCCCATGATGTACCGCTGCGTGCAAACGGGTCGGAATGGCCCCCAATTACTGTATGTGCGGTCGCAGGTAGTAAGATCAGTGCCGTAGAGAAGTTCTCCCGAGTGGATAGGGGAGTGTGGATACTATATCACTGCACTATCTCCCCACATTACATTACTGTGCTACTTCCCCACACTACATCCCCGCACTGCATTACATCCCCACACTATATCACTATGATGGGTTGATATTGGGAGACCGGCATTTGGGATTCTGGAGGTCACCATAACGACCCCTTCTCCAGAATGCTGGCAGCGGGGGTAAATGCAACAAAGACCCTTGTGGGCTTGCTGCGCTCGCCACGCAGTGGGCTGGGTGGCTCACTGCGCACGCCCCAGGTTCTTTTCACACTCTATGGGTGACGTGGACACCCGTGAGTGGGAATAGTCCCTGTTAGTCGGCATGCCAACTGTTGGTGCTGTCCAGCACTCAGGATTCCGGCGTCAGTATAGTGACCGGCGGTCTCCTGACCGCCAGTCACATAACTATATCCCCACTATGATACTTATTCACACTACATCACTGCACTACATCCCTACAGTTTATCACTACGCTACCTCCCCACACTACAACTCCACACTATTTCACTGGGGTGGTCTTCTGTATGCCGGCGGCCGGGCTTCCGACGTCCAGCATCCCGGCGCCGGAATCCCGACCGCCGGCATACCGACATTTATTCTCCCTCTTGGGGGTCCACGACCCCCCTGGAGGGAGAATAAATAGAGTGGCGCACGTGGCGTAGCACGCCACCGTGCTCGCAAGGGGCTCATTTGCGCTCGCCCAGCTGTCGGTATGCCGGCGGCCGGGATTCCGGCGCCGGTATGCTGGTCGCCGGGAGCCCGGCTGCCGATATACACTATTACACCCATTTCACTGCACTACCTCTCAGACCTTCATTCCCGTACTATACCTGCCTCCCCACATTACTGCTTTACCTTCCCACACCACCGTACTTTACTACTTTCCCAAACCACCATACTGCGCTATCTTCCTACACCACCGTATTGCGCTACCTCCCCACACCACATTACTGCGCTACCTTCCCGCACCACATTACTGCGCTACTTTCCTGCACCACATTACTGCGCCACCTTCCCACACCACCATACTGCGCTACCTTCCCACACCACACTACTGCGCTACCTTCCCACACATTACTGTGCTACCTTCCCACACAACCATACTGCGCTACCTTCCCACACCACATTACTGCGCTACCTTCCCACACATTACTGTGCTACCTTCCCACACCACCATACTGCGCTACCTTCCCACACCACATTACTGCGCTACCTTCCCACACCACCATACTGCGCTACCTTCCCACACCACATTACTGCGCTACCTTCCCACACATTACTGTGCTACCTTCCCAAACCACCATACTGCGCTACCTTCCCACACCACATTACTGCGCTACCTTCCCGCACCACCATACTGCGTTACCTCCCCGCACTCCATTAGTGCGCTACCTTCCCACACTCCATTACTGCGTTACCTTCCCACACATTACTGTGCTACCTTCCCACACCACCATAGTGCGCTACATTCCCACACCACATTACTGCGCTACCTTCCCACACTCCATTAGTGCGCTACTTTCCCGCACTCCATTACTGCGTTACCTTCCCACACATTACTGTGCTACCTTCACACACCACCATACTGCGCTACATTCCCACACCACATTACTGTGCTACCTTCCCACACCACATTACTGCGCTACCTTCCCACACCACATTACTGCGCTACCTTCCCACACCACCATACTGTGCTACCTTCCCGCACCACATTACTGCACTACCTTTCCGCACCACATTACTGCACTACCTTCCCACACTCCATTACTGCGCTACCTTCCCAGACATTACTTTGCTACCTTCCCACACCACCATACTGAGCTACATTCCCACACCACATTACTTTGCTACCTTCCCACACCACATTACTGCGCTACCTTCCCACACCACCATACTGCGCTACCGCCCCACACCACATTACTGCGCTACTTTCCTGCACCACATTACTGCGCCACCTTCCCACACCACCATACTGCGCTACCTTCCCACACCACATTACTGTGCTACCTTCCCACACTTTATTACTGCGCTACCTTCCCACACCACCATACTGCGCTACCTTCCCGCACCACATTGCTGCGCTACCTTCCAGCACCACATTACTGCGCTACCTCCCCGCAACACATTACTGCGCTACCTTCCTGCACACATTACTGTGATCCCTTCAAGCACCACTATACTGCGCAAGTTTGGCGCGCATGTCACGCCACTATCCATTAAGCCCTGCTCTGGCACCAGCCCATGCCCACTATGCAGACACTAGTATGCAGCTTCCCTGGTGTCTGTCCAGTGTCCACCCACCTAATATACTGCCTCCGAAGTTCACCTACTTGAATTCCCTCCTACCTGGCTTCTATTGGCCGGGAGGGGCTACATCCTGCCTCCTTATGAAAGTTCCTACTCCTATTGGTCCAGTGGCGTCTACCCATACCCCGCAGTCAACCCCCGGATGGTTGTGAGCACTGGGAGGTGGAGTACATAGGGGGTCATTCTGACCCGATCGCACACTGCAGTTTATCGCAGCGGTGCGATCGGGTCAGAACTGCGCATGTGCCGGTGCCGCAGTGCCTCGGACAATGCCAGACGGCTGAAGGCCATCGGGCCACTACGATCGCCTCTGTCTGATTTACAGGCAGAGGTGGTCGCTGGGCGGGGGTGGAACGGCGGCGCTTGGCCTCCGTTTCGTGGGCGCGGTCCGGCCAATGCAGGCGTGGCCAGACCGAACGGGGGGCGGGCTGCAGCGGCTGCATGATGTCACACGCAGCAGCTGCGGGACGGGGAGCGATGAGTAGCTCCCGGCCAGCACGCTAAAGCTGCGCTGGTTGGGAGCTACTCGTGAAGTGCAAAGGCATCGCCACTGTGCGATGCCTTTGCACTTCTGCGGGGTGGGCTGCACTGACATGCGGGGCGGGATAGCCCTGTGCTGGGCGTCCTCCCGCATGTCAGTGCGAATGATCGCTAAATTTAGCACAGCTACGATCATCTCGTAATGACCCCCATAGTACATTATGTAAACAAACACCCTGCAGAATCCTACTCCGCCATATATACACTGCTCTGGCCGGTGGTGCCGCCCTCCCTCTGCCGAGGCTGACACTGGCCCAGGACATGAGCCCTGCTCGCCTTGCCCTTGTTATGCCTCTGCCAGTGCCACTACTAGATATTGCCACTACGTACCTCTCTCTGTAGAGCCACAGCAGCCAAACTTCACACCACTGTTTTGTAGCAATGGAGAAGGAGAGGACCAGGACTGACAGCAGCTGAGTGAGCAGGACTTCTGATGAGCGGAGGGGACACGCTGCTATCTTCCAGGGGGCGGAGCTATTCAGGCCTATAGCCGGAGCTTCTGGCTTCCCAGGGGAAGGGAGGGGTGGCTCCAGCCTCAGTGTGGAAGGAGTGGAGCAGCTGGGGGCAGAGCTTTAGATAGGATGGGGGCGGGGCTTCAGGCAGTGTGAGAAAGCACAGCTGCAGACTGTCCAGGGGGCGGGGCTTATCGCCATTTTGAGCGGAGCTTATGACATCCCGGCGTCTGACTCTGAGCTGCCATGTTCACTCACCATCACTCAGGCAAGTTAAGCAACCCAGATGAGGGGACCGGCTGTGCACGGCTGCGGGGCGCGGGCGGTTCGTAGGTAATTGGGGGAGCTTTGGCCGGGAGGGAGGCATTTCCTGTTGCTAAGTAATGAGTGATGACAGGAGAAAAGTATTTTCTCCTGTCAACACTGGCTAGCTGCACGGAAGAGATCATGTGGGCCTATTTTCAATGGGGGGCCTGGAGCTGCAGCTCCATCTGCCCCATTGTTAATCCGGCCCTGCTTATAATGGGTGCAGTGTGTGTGGTCCACACTTCCTTTGGGTTCCAGAGGGGCCCACACCGCACACCCTACACCCATTTTTTTCAGTACTTACCCTTCAGTACTCCGCAGCAGCAGCACTGCAGAAATCACCAGGAAAATGGCGCGGTGTCCCTTTTCCCAACATTTTGCACATGCACAGTAAGGAAAGTGCTAGGAAAATGGCTGCTGCACCATTTTCCCAGAGATCTGCGCATGCACACTAGACTCTGGGACAGCACTTGGGTCCTCTAGTGACACTAGTGCCCATAGCTACAGCGCTGCTGGCTAGAGAGAAGGGGGCCTAGACGGAGCCTGCACATGAGCATCCTCTCTGTAGATGTGGCCTGCTTACGGTCTTTGCATCTGGCTATTATGGTGACTGTGTGGCACTCTGACATGGATATCCTATTAACTTGGATTTATGGGCATATATGTGACTATATAGGTACCATCATCCATATACTGGAGACAACCTGGGTAAGACACCTAAATTTTCCCTAAAAGGAACCCTCACTTCTCACTAGCCGCCACAGTGCATCTGAAAGGGTTAACAGCTTCCCCTTGCTTAGGTTGCTTTTGGAGTGATAGGACCCAGGTGCAGACCTGCAGAGCAGGGGGAATCGAAGCTGCTGATTGAGTGGTGCAGAGCGGGAAGAGTAGGAGGCGGAGTCTCCACTGAGAGTTCCCTGAGGTGATCTGAGGAGACAGCAGGGAGGAACGCTGCTGGTCTGCCCCGCTGTGAGGAGGACTGTGCGCTGAGGAGAGGGCGGTCGGTCCATCATGCTCAGCGGTGTTAGAGTGCCTGGTTGTGAAAGAGAGCACCGTGGAGAGGAATCATTGTGCCCACTTGACAGAGCATCCCCGCAGACACCGGAGGATGGTGAGGAGTGAGAGCTGCGGAAAACAAGACAGGGCGCTAGATGCATCATCGCTTTGAAAGTGATAAAATAGAGAGTGAAAAAGTACCAGCCAATCTGGTCCTACCTGCCATGTCACAGGCTGTGTTTGAAAAATGGCAGTTAGGAGCTGATTGGCTGGCACGTTTTCACTCTCCATTTTATCACTTTCCAAGCGATGATGCATCTAGCCCAGGGAATTGGAACGAAGGGGCAACGTGTAACCTGTGTCCACCTGTCAGCGTGAGTAGTAAAACAACTGACTTGGGGAATTGCAGACTGTCAGTCACTGTTAGAGTTTGTGAGAGAGCTAAGTACCAGAGAACAGAGAGGGGAAAGAGAGAGAGATACTTATACAGTCAGTAACTACCAGGTCATGTAGTATGCCAGCTTCAGTTACCATTATCAGTCAGCTAAACACAGGTTTCCAGTCAGAGAGAGATTTTATGTAGCCACCCAGCTAACGCTTCTAAGTTTCCCAGTCAGTCAGAGAACATTTCCTGTCAGTATATGGGCCCTCATTCCGAGTTGATCGGTCGCAAGGCGAATTTAGCAGAGTTACACACGCTAAGCCGCCGCCTACTGGGAGTGAATCTTAGCTTCTTAAAATTGCGACCGATGTATTCGCAATATTGCGATCACTAACTACTTAGCAGTTTCAGAGTAGCTTCAGACTTACTCTGCCTGTGCGATCATTTCAGTGCTTGTCGTTCCTGGTTGACGTCACAAACACACCCAGCGTTCGCCCAGGCACTCCCACCGTTTCCCCGGCCACTCCTGCGTTTTTTCCGGAAACGGTAGCGTTTTCAGCCACACGCCCCTGAAACGCCGTGTTTCCGCCCAGTAACACCCATTTCCTGTCAATCACATTACGATCGCCGGAGCGATGAAAAAGCCGTGAGTAAAATTACTTTCTTCATAGTAAAGTTACTTGGCGCAGTCGCAGTGCGAACATTGCGCATGCGTACTAAGCGGATTTTCACTGCGATGCGATGAAAAATAACGAGCGAACAACTCGGAATGAGGGCCATGGCTTTTACCCACACAGGACTGTATTAAACTCCCACTATCCTTTCATCCACACAGCCAGTTAGTGTGAGCCCATGACCAGAGATATCTCAGCTGTATTGTGACAAGGTGCTATAGCCTTATCAGTCACATTTAGGGACCCA
The DNA here is from genome assembly GCF_028390025.1 of Pseudophryne corroboree. Classification (NCBI taxonomy): domain Eukaryota; kingdom Metazoa; phylum Chordata; class Amphibia; order Anura; family Myobatrachidae; genus Pseudophryne; species Pseudophryne corroboree. The sequence goes on from NC_086448.1 coordinate 359,583,022, forward strand.
GGCACAGCTACAGTGGTGGGCATAATAGCTCCAAGGCAACAAGCCTGTGTTCTTTACCTCGCAGCCCCAGCCTTAGGAAGAGAGTCATACATAACAGGAGCTACTTTCACTTATACAGTTGGAGTCTGATAAAAGCCTCTGTTGAGGAAATCCTTCCTGCTGTTATTTCTGCAACAGTTTGTGCTTCTCCCCCTTTACTGCTTAACCACACAGCTTCAGGAATTGCAGCCTCTCCTACACTTAATGTTAAAGTATTACTCTACTACAACAAATCTGAATTGTCACCTGCATGCTTTTCTCTGCTATAGAATTTACACTGCTTATCCCTGCATGCTGCTTTCCACTGCAATAGAACTGAACTGTACTGTATACCTGTCACACTTGTAAAGAGCTGCACTGCATTGTTCTGCATCTTAATCCGCTTTGCCTTCGATACGGACATGCTGAAAGAGCAGTTATCCCCTTATGTCACAGACTACAGCCAATTGGAACATTTAAATATTTAAGAGTTTTATTCTTACTTGCTAGAGGGCCTATAGTGGACAGAGCAGACATTTATCTGGAAGGACCCCAGATATAGGGACGGAGCTATAGAGAGCTCTAGACCCCATCCAGTGGGCATTTAGGACATTGCAAAGAACTGTCCATTAACCGTGCTTAATGTGCCACCATGTGGACAGTTTAGGGTACTACAGCATCATTCTTCTTTAAAGTATATCTCGCCTGAATTGTTGTGATTATTGTTATGTAATGTGATATCACCAATTCTTGCAAAGCTTAACGAAGTTAAACTCACAGTGGTGACTAGTTATTCTGCCTAACAAATAAATCTTTCTGTCACCGTCCTTATGCGTGGTGACTATTGTGTTGGGTTCTCTGGGGTTGGGGTTTCCCTCTGCCTAGGGTTCCAGCAGTGAGATCCGGTCCAGTAAGTGATCCCGGGTATAGGATCCAGGTACGTCCATCTGCACCTGCACAACACTTCCACAGTACTTACCTGTTACAACTTGGCATCCACGAACAGGACACAGGATGTCGGAACCGGAGGAACCTCAGATGCTCGCATCAACTACAGTCCGAAGGAGGTTACCAGCTTCACCAGGCCAGTCACCACCAGCTGCATTATCACAGGCTCCACCGATCACGATGCCTTATTAGTTTGGGGCCCCATGGCTTCCCATATACAAGGGAGATACTAAGACAGCTGGTACAAGTCCTTTTAAAGAATTTAAAGCAAAATTAAGATCTATGTTCAGGCTGTACCCCCTCAATGAGGAACAAAAAGCAGAGGTCATCATTGGACAGCTAAAAGGTGCAGCATTAAGGGAAGTAATATCTTGGTCAGACGAGGAGCAAATGACAGCTGACGACATCCTGAATAAGTTGGCCGGTATCTTCAACTTACAGACAACTGAGAGTTAAAGGGTTATCTGTATGCCCGGAAGCAACAACCACATGAGTATCTACGAGAGTTCACACTGGGGCTACAAGAAGCCATGCGGGCGATACAGGCCAGAGATCTAAGAGAGGCCGAGGAAGCGGATGAGACCATGATAAACTTACTCATAGAAGGAGCTAGAGGGGAAACAAGAGCCCAGTTACGAATGTGGAGGTGTAAAAACATGGTTTGTACATTTTCAGAGTTTAAGGAGGCTATGATGGACATTTTAGGTCTTAACAAAAAAACTGATGTCGAGTATGGAACTATAAGCAGACAAACAATGGCAGTTGCTCGGTCATTACAGGAGATAATTATATATCAGGTGCTATAAAGGGGGAGGGGTCACAGACAAACAGCAGACAGAGAGGGGGGGGTGCTTTTCCCCCCCTTGGGTAACCCCCAGCACACTAAAAATTACCTGTAACCATACCTGAACCTATCTATTAATAGAAATTCAGAGAATTGGTCACAAATGTTTGCAAATGCATGTTTAGCTGCTGAACCACTTCACGGCTTCTCTGATATCAGCAGTCCTAACACTACATAATAGCAGTGCCCACATGAAGCCATGTAATTTGTCTACAGTAAGGCCTCATAATAAAGGCTATTACTAAAACACATCCAGACAGATAGCTAACTTACTAGGAGCCACCCCCAGGATCTCCCATTAGCACTACAAGGAACAGCATGCCTTCCAAATACTGCTCCCATTCAATGCCTTTCTCACACAAGCAGACAAACAATGGCAGAGTAGTTGGAAAGGCGAGAATCACCGATCACCAACACGTCATCCTGCAACCAAATTCGAAGCATGTAGTGTGGTGCAAAACCCGGATCGGCCCTGGGGGGCGAGATTATGAGGCAATTCTGGAACCCTGTGACTTCAATGGACAGCAATCGTTCGAGGTGGCATGAATGCTGGCTAAAGTGACATGTGGGTACCTGTCCGGATATTAAACCCACATAGCTATCCAGTCCGATTGTTTCGACACTGTCTGGTGGCTTGAGTAATTCTGATAGACTTTCAAGATGTCCTTTGTGAGACTCTACCCAAGATTCCTGAGGGAGCGGTGGCTGGACAGACCACTGGTGAGGCTCTATGGTGAAGTGAAGTACAAATCGGTGGCCCAGATACTTTGGAGAGTCAGCGTGAGGGTGTACTTCAGGTTGTGCGCAGGAATGCTGAAGCCTTTTGTCAGCACCCATCAGACTTCGGGAAGGCTGAGGGAGACCAACACCACATCCCTACTGGAACTAATCCACCAGTTAAAGAGAGACACAGGCCTCTACCACCGGCCATGTACCAACTGGTGAGAAATATGATACATGAGATGAAGGAAGCTGGTGTGATACGTTAGAGCCATAGTCCATGGGCAGCACCATTAGTGATTGTGCGGAAAAAAGATGGTAGCCTCAGATTCTGCATCAACTACCGAAAACTGAATGTGGTGACGCACAAAGATGCTTATCCACTGCCCTGGATAGAGGAATCATTGACAGCAATTAAGTCAGCTCAGTACTTCTCAACACTTGACCTGACGAGCGGATACTGGCAGATCCCAATGGCCCTAGAAGACAGGGAAAAGACTGCGTTCATGACTTCTATGGGTCTATTTGAGTTTGATCGCATGCCATTCGGGCTTTGTAATGCTCATGCCACCTTCCAACGAGTTATGGAGCACTGTTTGGGGCACAGGAATTTCAAGATGGTCCTGTTGTATTTGGACGATGTCATCATATTCTCAAAATCCTATGACGAGCACTTGAAACATCTAGAGGAAGTCTTCGTCCAATTGACCAAATGTGGTCTAAAGTTAAAGCCATCCAAGTGCCATCTTCTCAACCAAGTGTGCAATATCTGGGCCACATTGTTAGCTCCGGAGGGGTGAAGCCTGACCCCGAGAAGATACGGATGGTGCGGAACTGGCCTGTTCCCCATACAGTGAAAGACGTCCGCAGCTTTCTCTGCTTCGTGGGATATTATTGACCATTTATCCAACATTTCGCCAATGTGGCCACCCCGCTTCATGAGTTACTACGAGGCAAGACATGACAAGAGGGGCGGAGTACTACCCTGGTCACAAGGGCAGAGGAGCAACAGAATGCTTTTGAAAGGTTGAAGTTGGCACTAATGGAGGCCCCACTTCTTGCATATCCGGACTATGAGAAACCTTTCCAGGTCTATACGGACGCCAGCCACCAGGGATTGGGAGCTGTCTTCTACCAAATACAAGACGGACGTGAGAGAGCCGTAGCGTATGCCAGCCAAGGTCTAAGGAAGACCGAAAAAAACAGCGAAAACTACAGTACCTTTAAACTGGAGCTCCTTGCCCTCATCTGGGCCATCACCGAAAAGTTCAAGAATTATCTAACAGCCACACCCTTCGTTATTGTCACGGACAACAATCCACTGACACACTTGTCCTCCGCCCGTCTTGGAGTGCTGGAGCAGCGATAGATGGCACATCTTGCCAACTTCAGATATACAGTTTTGTACCAGAGTGGCAAGTCCAATGGAAATGCCGATGCCTTGTCTCACCTCCCAACCACCGATATCGCAGAAGAGGAAAGGGATTGGTTTGAAGATATTGAGACCCCTGTGTTCAAATCTCCCAGGAAAAACAGGATTTTAATACCTACCGGTAAATCCTTTTCTCCTAGTCCGGAGAGGATGCTGGAGTCCATTTCATGACCATGGGGTATAGACGGTTCCGCAGGAACCATGGGCACTTTAAGACTTTTGAAGGGTGTGAACTGGCTCCTCCTTCTATGCCCCATCCTCCAGACCTCAGTTAGAGGAACTGTTCCCAGGGAGATGGACATTTCGAGGAAAGGATTTACTTTTATACTAATGGTGAGATTCATACCAGCTCACACCTCAACCCTGCTGCACAACATGGCATTCAACATAACACAAGCCGTCAGGCATGAACCATTTTCAGCAATATGCTGAAAACAAATGTAACACACTTGTGTAACTAACTGAACAAAACTGCAGGTAAAGTATGCACTGGGTCGGGCGCCCAGCATCCTCTACGGACTAGGAGAAAAGGATTTACCGGTAGGTATTAAAATCCTGTTTTCTCACACGTCCTAGAGGATGCTGGGGTCCATTTCATGACCATGGGGTTTATACCAAAGCTCCAGTACGGGCGGGAGAGTGCGATGACCCTGCAGCACCGATTGATCAAACTTGAGGTCCTCATCGGCCAAAATGTCAAACTTATAAAATTTAGCAAAAGTGTTTGACCCTGACCAAGCAGCTGCTCTGCAAAGTTGCAATGCCGAGACCCCCCGGGCAGCCGCCCAGGATGAGCCCACCTTCCTAGTAGAATGGGCCTTCACAGACGTAGGTAATGGCAATCCAGCCGTAGAATGAGCATGCTGAATCATACATCTGATCCAGCGCGCAATAGTCTGCTTAGAAGCAGGACACCCAATCTTGCTTGGAGCATACAGGACGCCTCTGTTTTCCATAACCAAGCTGTTCTTGTGACAAAACTCTTCAAAGCTCTAACCACATCTAGAGACTGTGACTCAGTAAAAGTGTCAATAGCTACTGGCACCACCACAGGTTGCTTTATGTGGAAGGACGAAACCACCTTTGAAAGAAATTGCTGACGAGTTCTTAACTCTGCCCTATCTTCATGGAAGATCAGGTAAGGGCTCTTGTGAGACAAGGCCCCCAACTCAGACACCCGCCTTGCAGATGCCAAGGCCAAAAGCATCACCACCAAGTGACAAAACTTAAATTCTATCTCCTGCAGAGGTTCAAACCAATCTGATTGAAGGATCTGCAACACCACATTAAGGTCCCATGGTGCCACTGGAGGCACAAATGGAGGCTGAATGTGCAGAACCCCTTTCATGAACGTCTGAACTTCTGGAAAGGAGGCCAATTGTTTTTGAAAGAAAACTGATAAGGCCGAAATCTGGACCTTGATTGACCCCAATCTAAGGCCCGCATCCACACCAGCCTGCAGAAAATGGAGAAAACTTCCCAACTCAAACTCTTCCGTAGGACCCTTTTTGGATTCACACCAAGACACATATTTTCTCCAAATACGGTGGTAATGTTTAGACGTTACTCCTTTCCTGACCTGAATAAGAGTGGGGTGACTTCCTTGGGAATACCCTTTCGGGCTAGGATCCGGCGCTCAACAGCCATGCCGTCAAATGTAGCCGCGGCAAGTCTTGATACACACATGGCCCCTGCTGTAGTAGGTTCTCTCGAGGAGGAAGAGACCGAGGATCTTCTATGAGCAACTCCTGAAGATCTGGATACCAAGCCCTCCTTGGCCAGTCTGGGGCAATGAAGATTGCTGAAACTCTTGTTCTTCTTATTATTTTGGGAACTTTTGGAATCAGTGGAAGTGGCGGGAAAACATATACCGACCGAAACACCCACTGGGTCACCAGTGCATCCACTGCTATTGCTTGAGGGTCTCTCGACCTGGAACAATATCTCTGAAGCTTCTTGTTTAATCGAGATGCCATCATGTCTACTTGTAGGCCGCTACCATTTTCCCCAACAACCAAATGCATTGATGGATCAACACGCTTGTTGGTTTCAATATTTGTTTGACCATTTTCTGTATTTCCAGAGCCTTTTCCACTGGAAGAAATACTCTCCATACTTCTGTGTCCAGAATCATCCCTAAAAAGGACAATCTTGTCATTGGTTCCAACTGCGACTTTGGAAAATTCATGATCCAACTGTGTTGCTGGAGTATTGACAAGGAGAGTGTGATGTTCTGCACCAACTGTTCCCTGGATCTTGCTTTTATCAGATCGTCCAGATAAGGAATATATTGAATCCTTTTTGACAGAGGACCATCATCTCCTCCATCACCTTGGTGAATACCCTCGGTGCCGTGGAGAGTCCGAACGGCAACGTCTGGAACTGGTAATGGCAATCCTTTACTGTGAATCTCAGATAAGCTTGGTGAGGAGGATAAATGGGAACATGCAAGTAAGCATCCTTTATGTCTACTGACACCATGAAGTCCCCCTCCTCCAGAATGGAAATCACTACCCTCAGGGATTCCATCTTTAACTTGAACCTTTTCAGGTAGAGATTCAGATTTTTCAGGTTTAAAATCGGTCTGACCGAGCCGCCTGGCTTCGGAACTACGAAGAGGCTTGAATAAAAACCTTCTCCTTGCTGTGACAAGGGTACCAGGACAATGACCTGATCCTGACATAATTTTTGAATTGCCGTTGTTACTGCCTCTCTTTCTGGAAGAGAAGCTGGCAAGGTCGATTTGAAAAATCGGCATGGGGGGACGTCTTTAAACTCTAGTTTGCATCCATGGGACCCTATTTGTAAGACCCATGGGTCCAGGCCAGATTTAATCCAGATTTGACTGAAAAGTTTCAGACGTGCTCCCACCCGAGCGGACTCCCGCAAGGGAGCCCCAGCGTCATGCTGCAGATTTGGAAGAAGCAGGGGTGGACTTCTGCTCCTAAGATCTGGGAGAAACGCTGCGGATTTCTTTCCTTTCCCCATTCCCCTACCTGCAAAAAAGGGGGAACCTTTGGCCTTTTTGTATTTGTTGGCCGAAAGGACTGCATGTGAGAGTGATGTGTCTTTTTCGCCGGTGTAGGAGCATAAGGCAAGAATGTAAACTTACCTGCGGTAGCCGCCATTACTAGCGCATCCAGCCCATCACCAAACAAGGCCTCACCTTTATACGGGAGAGCCTCCATTTTTATTTTGGAATCTGCATCAGCATTCCACTGGCGAATCCACAACGCCCTCCGAGCCGATACTGCCATGGTAGCGGTTCTTGATCCCAAGAGACCAATATATTTCATGGTTTCTAGTATGTATGCAGCAGCGTATTTGATATGACCTAACGTTAGGAGTATCTCGTCTCCATCTATTGTGTCAATGTCTAATGACAAGTTTTCTGACCACTTCTCAATAGCACTACTCACCCATGCACAGACAATGGTAGGCCTGAGTAGTGTCCCATTGGCCACATCAATAGATCACCTCACTCACTTGCACCTGTCGGCTCCTTAAGTGAAGCCATTCCAGACGCAGGGAGAAACACCTTTTCTCTTTTATGACAGGGCCCTGTCTAAAATGCGGGGTGACTCCCACCTTTTGGAAAAAGGTAAGCCACCTGAATTCCTTTTGGGAATCTGAATTTTTTTTTCAGGTTAAATCAGACTCCCTCCAAGAGACTGTTTCTGAGGTGGAGGGAAAATTACATTACTTCTTTACTAAAGTAAATCCTCTCCTTGTGGTAAAAGAGGGGCTTCGTAATTTCTAACACCACCTTTATAGCTAAAACATGTTTTGAATGCTTTTTTGCTAATTTAGGACCTATTCCCCTGGAATCACTAGTGCCTACACAGGAAACAGAGTCCGTGTCGGTATCAGTTTGTACTACTTGCAAATTTGTATGTGACCCAGAGGAGTCCCTGTGGATGAAAGGCAGAACTATTAAAAAATCATGTCTTCAACAGATTATATTCAGTTTTCTGTATGAGATTCAGTAGTGATTCACACTATCATGTAACCTTTAACCCAGTCAGGCTCTTGGTGTCATATTACACCTGTGTATCTCTAACATGTCTTCCACAGAGGAAGAGATTCCCTGCCACAGACATGTCACACACATGCTCAACCACACCACAGACACTCTGGGACTTATATGGGACAGACCCACAGTAAAATCTGTCAGAGGGACACAGATAGGATTTGCCAGTTCACAACCCAGCGCCAGTAACACAATGTCTGTGAACACAAAATGCCCACTGACATGCAGCGCTTTCATAATGCTCATCACACAATTATATAGCACCAAATTCACTTTGGCCCCCCCTGTTTTGAACCCTGATACTTGTTCAGTAGTAAAGGAGGACCAGCGTTGTCTCTGCAGCCTGAGGAGAGAGAGAAAATGGCGCTGAGCAGTGTGCTGGCTGACTGAGGAGGAAGCTCCACTGTTCAATGGTGTGTTTCTCCTCAGCTTTTATGAGGTAATTTTTTATACTGGCGGGGGTAGGACTGTGCCTCAGCAACTTATGCCCCTTATTTATGCCAGTTTCCATAGGTTTCATGCTGACCAGGGCGCCCCCCGCGCCCTTCACCCTGCAGTGCCTGTGTATTTGTGGGCAACATGGCGCACTGCGCTCCTGCCAGGGCCGTTTCTAGACAAATTGGCTCCCAGTGCGAGATTTCAAAATGCGCCCCCCCACCCCATTGCTATAAAAAAAAATTGCGTGCCCCCCCCCCATATAGCCAGAAAAAAAGCATGCGCGCGCGCTCCCGACAAGGCTGTGTGGCCTGATTAAAATGGGCGTGGTCTCATTACAGTGGGCGTGGCCTCGTCTGATATCACACCCACCACAGGGGGAAAAATTAAAAATAAAAAAGTCCCCTTTTTACACATTACACCAGGCAAGTGTCCCCATATTACACAGCGCGGCAGGCAGGTGTCCCCATTTACAAAGTGCGGCAGGCAGGTGTCCCCATTTTACAAAGTGTGGCAGGCAGGTGTACCCATTTAACAAAGTGCGGCAGGCAGGTGTCCCCATTTACAAAGTGCGGCAGGCAGGTGTCCCCATTTTACAAAGTGTGGCAGGCAGGTGTCCCCATTTTACAAAGTGCGGCAGGCAGGTGTACCCATTTAACAAAGTGCGGCAGGCAGGTGTCCCCATTTTGCACAGAACGCAGGCAGATATCCCCATTTTACACAGTACGCAGGCAGATATCCCCATTTTACACAGTACGCAGGCAGGTGTCCCCATTTTACACAGTGCGGCAGGTATCCCCATTTTACACAGTGCGGCAGGTGCCCCCATTTTACACAGTGCGGCAGGTGCCCCAATTTTACAAAGTGCGGCAGGTATCCCCATTTTACACAGTGCGGCAGGTATCCCCATTTTACACAGTGCGGCAGGTGCCCCCATTTTACACAGTGCGGCAGGTATCCCCATTTTACACAGTGCGGCAGGTATCCCCATTTTACACAGTGCGGCAGGTATCCCCATTTTACACAGTGCGGCAGGTGCCCCCATTTTCAGTGCGGCAGGTGCCCCTATTTTACACAGTGCGGCAGGTGTCCCCATTTTACACAGTGCGGCAGGTGTCCCCATTTTACACAGTGCGGCTGGTGTCCCCATTTTACACAGTGCGGCAGGTATCCCCATTTTACACAGTGCGGCAGGTATCCCCATTTTACACAGTGCGGCAGGTGTCAAGTGGGGGGTAGGGGGGAGAGAGAGAGAGAGAGAGAGAGAGAGAGTACTTACAACTTGCCGCTCTTCGGGTCCCGCGCGCCGGCCGCCTCCTCCGTCGATGGTTATCTCTAGTCCTCTCCTCCCTCTCTCTTCCACCCGAGCGCTCCTGCTCGGGGGGCGGGGCTTCGCGGAATGACGCGTTTGTGACGTCACGACGCAAACGCGTCATTTCGCGAAGCCCCGCCCCCCGAGCAGGAGCGCTCGGGGGGAGAGAGAGGGAGGAGAGGAGTAGTCACAAAGTGCACGGCTCGCCCGCCGCTAGAAACGGCACTGGCTCCTGCCAGCTGTGCGGTGCCTTTATCTGTCACTTTCTTGATTGAAGATCTGTCTTCTAACACTCACCTGTCTTCTGACTACTGGCTCTGTGAGGGGGGTGACGGCATGCTGTGGGAGTGAGCATCTAGGCACGGATAGCGTTCAGTTCCCTTCAGGAGCTAATGGTGTCCTGTCAGCCAGAAGCAGAGCCATGAAACTCTTTAGGAAGTTGGTTCCTACTTCTGCCCCCTCAGTCCCACGAAGCAGGGAGACTGTTGCCAGCAGTCCTCCCTGAAAATAAAAAACCTAACATAAGTCTTTTCAGAGAAACTCAGTAGAGCTCCTCTGGAGTGCATCCAGTCTGCCTGGGCACATTTCTAAAACTGAGGTCTGGAGGAGGGGCATAGAGAGAGGAGCCAGTTCACACCCTTGAAAAGTCTTAAAGTGCCCATGGCTCCTGCGGAACCGTCTATACCCCATGGTTATGAAATGGACCCCAGCATCCTCTAGGACGTATGAGAAAGAAAGCTGATAGTTACTTCTGATCCTGTAACTGCCACTACCGACCTTACATCAGAAAATGCTTCGCCAGATAGTCTTGGGTTCGACTAGCAACAAGTACAAAAAGCAAGTCTTGTGTTACAAGACCTAATGGGCCTCATTCACAGCTAAAGTCGTCTAACCAAATCCAGGAGAGCCGCCGCTGATCCTGAACTGATCAAACTGTTACACCACCAAGACCGAATCAGCCTATGACAGGGCCTTGTCGTCCGCACCAGTCTTGATCCCGGTACCCACCAGCCCATTTCTCAAATTGTAGTACCTAGACAAGATGACATGTTGCTTAACGCCTATCACAGCCAGTCGGGGCACTTCGGGACCCAGAAAATGGAGGCAATACTCGACAGAGATTCTTTTGGGTCGGGATGAGATCTGATATTGACAAGTCTGTGAAGTTTCTGCCAATTAATGGCTATTGTAGAACAATATGCCCTAAGGAAAATAGGTACTTATTAGTTTGCTATACAGTAGCTGATTGTGGCATTAATGATGCCCCCACACACAACTCCTACATAGAGTATATACAGTATTACATATTGCAAACATAAATTTGTTAACCACAAACATATCACACTATATAACTATACAATGACAGCCAACAGCGTATACACTCCTAACCTAAGCAAAAAAAAAAAAAAAATCACAACAATTGTAAGTACATTGTAAGATTCATATTGACAACCATTGTGGTTAGGTATACTCATATATATTGTCAAAGTCGAAAAATATTGAAGAACACACAGCACGTATAAACTGCACACGCATGCCCACTGCGCATGCACTTGTTCTGCCGTGCGTGCACATATCCGCAATTTGCGTATGGTCGCTCCTGCGGTCCTGCGCATCTGCGCGTGGTATGGGTATTTACGGCAGAGTTTGTGTACACATGGAGAGACATCAAAACACATTACATATTTAATCCAAATAGTGCACAATGTACACATAGTCTCCTTGCACCACATCAGAAAGTTATAGCTGTTTAAATGGTTGCAGAACAAAGGGATTCACCTTTACAGGATAGGAGGGGACAGACTAAGGTTATAAGGTGGTATTTGGTATCCAGCTGTAGGGTATTTTAAGGGAAACATTCCGGTGTTGGTCTGCGGAAGATTGCATGTTCCTGCGGATAGTTATGTGCAGAAGCAGAATATAGATATAAACTGTATTTACTGTATATTATGTATGCGGTGGGAATCCAGAGGAGACCACCCACAAGAGCAGTTGAGAAAGACATTGCCTACCTTTTCAAATCAACCTATGACCTCTCCTGTACTGTAAAGGTGCATTCCTGTGTCCAATGGACAACGGGATTACAGTATCCATTGTATTGCTTTTGGAAGACTTTTGATGACGGAGGACCGGACCGGGAAGCACACGCAAATATACTCACGTATGTACATTGACCTGTAGCCATTATTCTGTTATATATTGTCTTGTATTGTAGTGTATAATTTGTATTGTAAACCCCCTTTCAGAAATATATCAATGTGGTGTCGGAACCCAGCTGTAAAATCACAATTGGTGTCGTGTGCTCATTGCCCTGCTAAGGTTTAAAGTGTAGTATTATTATTGCATTGCATTGCTGTAGAAGGTTTAAAGTGTATCTCTGGGTGTGTACGCGCTGTGAGTACTTTGTACCATCAGCGCGGCGTGTGTACGCAAAGTCCGTACACTGTACGGGACTCTGTACGCTAATAGCGTAAAAGGTGCGTAGAGTGTGAATTAAGTATAGCGGCCGCAGTGGCTAAAGGTTTAAAGTGTATTTACGGTGTGTTTAAGGTATAGCTTTTATTCCTGTAAAGATAATCAGCATTATCATTATGTAATCTTTACTGAAACCTATCTCAGAGAAGATAGAACAATGTTGATCACAAAAGGGCAGTACATCATCAATAATACATTTAATCTAAACAATAATTATTTTTATTTGACATCAACATTATTTACCAGTTGGCACACCAATGATAGCCACATTTGCACCTATCTATGCCAACTTAATTATGAAATGTTGGAAGGCATATTTATCAAAGGTTCACTTATTTAGACAATATCAACTTATCATTATTATATACTCACACATGAGTTAGCATGAGTATGACATAATAAAATGTATTAATTTGCATAGTTTCAATTATTACAGTATTCTTTTCCATGTAAGTGAAATTTAAATATTGTTCTACTTCTAGAGATGTGCACCGGACATTTTTCGGGTTTTGTGTTTTGGTTTTGGATTCGGTTCCGCTGCCGTGTTTTGGATTCAGACGCGTTTTGGCAAAACCTCCCTGAAAATTTTTTGTCGGATTCGGGTGTGTTTTGGATTCGGGTGTTTTTTTCAAAAAACCCTCAAAAACAGCTTAAATCATAGAATTTGGGGGTCATTTTGATCCCATGGTATTATTAACCTCAATAACCATAATTTCCACTCATTTCCAGTCTATTCTGAACACTGAACACCTCACAATATTATTTTTAGTCCTAAAATTTGCACCGAGGTTGCTGGATGACTAAGCTAAGCGACCCAAGTGGCCGGCACAAACACCTGGCCCATCTAGGAGTGGCACTGCAGTGTCAGACAGCATGGCAGATTTAAAAAATAGTCCCCAAACAGCACATGATGCAAAGAAAAAAAGAGGTGCACCAAGGTCGCTGGATGGCTAAGCTAAGCGACCCAAGTGGGCGGCACAAACACCTGGCTCATCTAGGAGTGGCACTGCAGTGTCAGACAGGATTGGACTTAAAAAAATAGTCCCCAAACAGCACATGATGCAAAGAAAAAAAGAGGTGCACCAAGGTCGCTGGTTGGCTAAGCTAAGCGACCCAAGTGGGCGGCACAAACACCTGGCTCATCTAGGAGTGGCACTGCAGTGTCAGACAGGATTGCACTTAAAAAAATAGTCCCCAAACAGCACATGATGCAAAGAAAAAAAGAGGTGCACCAAGGTCGCTGGTTGGCTAAGCTAAGCGACCCAAGTGGCCGGCACAAACACCTGGCCCATCTAGGAGTGGCACTGCAGTGTCAGACAGGATGGCAAACAGCACATGATGCAAAGAAAAATGAAAGAAAAAAGAGGTGCAAGATGGAATTGTCTTTGGGTCTCCCACCCACCCTTATGTTGTATAAACAGGACATGCACACTTTAACAAACCCATAATTTCAGTAACAGGGTCTGCCACACGACTGTGGCTGAAATGACTGGTTTGTTTGGGCCCCCACCAAAAAAGAAGCAATCAATCTCTCCTTGCACAAACTGGCTCTACAGAGGCAAGATGTCCACCTCCTCATCGTCCGATTCTTCACCCCTTTCACTGTGTACATCCCCCTCCTCACAGATTATTAATTCGTCCCCACTGGAATCCACCATCTCAGGTCCCTATGTACTTTCTGTAGGCAATTGCTGGTGAATGTCTCCACGGAGGAATTGATTATAATTAATTTTGATGAACATCATCTTCTCCACATTTTCTGGAAGTAACCTCGTAAGCCGATTGCTGACAAGGTGACCGGCTGCACTAAACACTCTTTCGGAGTACACACTGGAGCGGGGGCAACTTAGGTAAAATAAAGCCAGTTTGTGCAAGGGCCTCCAAATTGCCTCTTTTTCCTGCCAGTATATGCACGAACTGTCTGACGTGCCTACTTGGATGCGGTCACTCATATAATCCTCCACCATTATTTCAATGGTGATAGAATCATGGCAGTAGACGACATGTCAGTAATAGTTGGCAGGTCCTTCAGTCCGGACCAGATGTCAGCACTCGCTCCAGACTGCCCTGCATCACCGCCAGCGGGTGGGCTCGGAATTCTTACCCTTTAACTCGCAGCCCCAGTTGCGGGAGAATGTGAAGGAGGAGCTGTTGACGGGTCACATTCCGCTTGACTTGACAAGTGTCTCACCAGCAGGTCTTTGCACCTCTGCACACTTGTGTCTGCCGGAAAGAGAGATACAACGTAGGCTTTAAACCTAGGATCGAGCACGGTGGCCAAAATGTAGTGCTCTGATTTCAACAGATTGACCACCCGTGAATCCTGGTTAAGCGAATTAAGGGCTCCATCCACAAGTCCCACATGCCTAGCGGAATCGCTCCGTTTTAGCTCCTCCTTCAATCTCTCCAGCTTCTTCTGCAAAAGCCTGATGAGGGGAATGACCTGACTCAGGCTGGCAGTGTCTGAACTGACTTCACGTGTGGCAAGTTCAAAGGGTTGCAGAACCTTGCACAACATTGAAATCATTCTCCACTGCGCTTGAGTCAGGTGCATTCCCCCTCCTTTGCCTATATCGTAGGCAGATGTATAGGCTTGAATGGCCTTTTGCTGCTCCTCCATCCTCTGAAGCATATAGAGGGTTGAATTCCACCTCGTTACCACCTCTTGCTTCAGATGATGGCGGGGCAGGTTCAGGAGTGTTTGCTGGTACTCCAGTCTTCGGCACGCGGTGGCTGAATGCCGAAAGTGGCCCGCAATTCTTTGGGCCACCGACAGCATCTCTTGCACGCCCCTGTCGTTTTTTTAAAAATTATGCACCACCAAATTCAATGTATGTGCAAAACATGGGACGTGCTGGAATTTGCCCACATGTTATGCACGCACAATATTGGTGGCGTTGTCCGATGTCACAAATCCCCAGGAGAGTCCAATTGGGGTAAGCCATTCTGCGATGATGTTCCTCAATTTCCGTAAGAGGTTGTCAGCTGTGTGCCTCTTCTGGAAAGCGGTGATACAAAGCGTAGCCTGCCTAGGAACGAGTTGGCGTTTGCGAGATGCTGCTACTGGTGCCGCCGCTGCTGTTCTTGCTGCGGGAGGCAATACATCTACCCAGTGGGCTGTCACAGTCATATAGTCCTGAGTCTGCCCTGATCCACTTGTACACATGTCCGTGGTTAAGTGGACATTGGGTACAACTGCATTTTTTAGGACACTGGTGACACTTTTTCTGACGTCTGTGTACATTCTCGGTATCGCCTGCCTAAAGAAATGGAACCTAGATGGTATTTGGTACCAGGGACACAGTACCTCAAGCAATTCTCTAACTCCCTGTGAATTAACGGTGGATACCGGACACACGTTTAACACCACCTCAGCTGCCAAGACCTGAGTTATCCGCTTTGCAGCAGGATGACTGCTGTGATATTTCATCTTCGTCGCAAAGGACTGTTGGACAGTCAATTGCTTACTGGAAGTAGTACAAGTGGTCTTCCGACTTCCCCTTTGGGATGACGATCGACTCCCAGCAGCAACAACAGCAGCGCCAGCAGCAGTAGGCGTTACACTCAAGGATCCATCTGAGAAATCCCAGTTAGAAGAGGACTCGTCAGACTTGCCAGTGACATGGCCTGCAGGACTATTGGCGTTCCTGTCTAAGGAGGAAATTGACACTGAGGGAGTTGGTGGTGTGGCTTGCAGGAGCTTGGTTACAAGAGGAAGGGATTTAGTTGTCAGTGGACTGCTTCCGCTGTCACCCAAAGTTTTTGAACTTGTCAATGACTTCTGATGAATGCGCTCCAGGTGACGTATAAGGGAGGATGTTCCTAGATGGTTAACGTCCTTACCCCTACTTATTACAGCTTGACAAAGGCAATACATGGCTTGACACCTGTTGTCCTCATTTCTGTTGAAATAATTCCACACCGAAGAGGTGATTTTTTTTTGTAATTTGACCAGGCATGTCAATGGCCATATTTGTCCCATGGACAACAGGTGTCTCCCCGGGTGCCTGACTTAAACAAACCACCTCACCATCAGAATCCTCCTTGTCAATTTCCTCCTCAGCGCCAGCAACACCCATATCCTCATCCTGGTGTACTTCAACAGTGACATCTTCAATTTGACTATCAGGAACTGGTCTGCGGGTGCTCCTTCCAGCATTTGCAGGGGGAATGCAAATGGTGGAAGGCGCCATCTCTTCCTGTCCAGTGTTGGGTATCAGGCATCGCAACCGACACAATTGGACTATCCTTGGGGATTTGTGATTAAGAAGAACGTACAGTTCTATGCTGTGCTTTTGCCAGCTTAAGTCTTTTCATTTTTCTAGCGGGAGGATGAGTGCTTCCATCCTCATGTGAAGCTCAACCACTAGCCATGAACATTGGACATGGCCTCAGCCATTCCTTGTCACTCCGTGTCGTAAATGGCATATTGGCAAGTTTACGCTTCTCATCAGATGCTTTTAATTTTGATTTTGGGTCATTTTACTGAACTTTTGTTTTTGGATTTTACATGCTCTCTACTATGACATTGGGCATCGGCTTTGGCAGACGACGTTGATGGCATTTCATTGACTCGGCCATGACTAGTGGCAGCAGCTTCAGCATGAGGTGGAAGTGGATCTTGATCTTTCCCTATTTTACCCTCCACATTTTTGTTCTCCGTTTTTTAATGTGTGGAATTATATGCCAGTAATATATCAATAGCAATGGCCTACTGTACTGTACTATATATGTATACTGTTGGTCACCAAAATGCTGCACTGTAATACTAGAAGCTATAGAAAAGTATATATATTATTGTATATATCAGTACAGAGCGGTGTAACTGTGACCATGTGTCCTGACAAGCAGTATAGAGGCTATAGAAAAGTATATATATTATTGTATATATCAGTACAGAGTGGTGTAACTGTGACCATGTGTCCTGACAAGCAGTATAGAGGCTATAGAAAAGTATATATATTATTGTATATATCAGTACAGAGTGGTGTAACTGTGACCATGTGTCCTGACAAGCAGTATAGAAGCTATAGAAAAGTATATATTATATACTGGTGGTCCCCAGTCCCCACAATTCGGCACACTGATCAGATATTTGCAGCACACTGAGCACAGAAATGGAGCGTTTTCAGGCAGAGAACGTAGATATTTTCAGCACACTGAGCACAGATTATTTGCAGCACACTGAGCACAGATATTTGCAGCACACTGAGCCCAGATATTTTCAGCACACTGAGCACAGATTACGGAGCTTTTCAGGGAGAGAACGCAGCCACGTCCTCTCCGTTCAATCTCCAAAGCACGAGTGAAAATGGCGGCGACGCGCGGTTCCTTATATAGAATACGAATCTCGCGAGAATCCGACAGCTGGATGATGATGTTCGGGCGCGTTCTGGTTAACCGAGCAAGGCGGGAAGATCTGAGGCTGCCTCGGAACCGTGTAAAATAGGTGAAGTTCGGGGGGGTTCGGATCCCGAGGAACAGAACCCGCTCATCTCTATCTATTTCATTATTAGATGTACAGTAATTATTAGTTGTATTATTGGGGTGGGAGGGGGTGTCTAGTGGTTATACTATTATTACCTGATGGCACCTGTACATTATTTTTTTCAAATAGTTTCTATTCTCCTACACTTAAAATCATTCCACTTTTAGACAGAGGTTTTACACAGCACTTGATAACAAATGCAACGACAATAACATTAAACCTAGATTTTATAAAGAAGATTCCATCATGGATCAAACTAGTGTAACAATGCTTCCTTTTATATCTGGAGATATCTCCTCTCTTATAAACATTAGAAAAGTATTTAAGGGTATCACAACACAAACTGATTTTAAGCCGTAAAGAGAATATATTACAGTGCTTCTGGCAAAAATCTGTTAATGTACAAATATACTAATTACCAGGGGTTAAAGTGGGGGGGAACGAGGTGGAACTGAGTTCCACCACCTGTAATGGTAGGGGGAACTAGTTCCACCATCTCCATTGCCCTGCACAATAATTCCAACAGAAAAGCCCACCCCATTATCTGCGTCAATTGATGATACAGGCGGCACTAGTGTTACTAATGAGCTGCAGCCACCTACTCCTTCCTCAGGTCCTGGTGCCTCCATGGTCCTCCTCCATGAATTCCACCACCTCACCAGGACCACTTTAAGCCCTGCTAATTACCAGCCCATCAAAATGATGGAACAACATAACAATCATGTCAGCGCCGGCAGCTGTGCGCGCCCAAACGGAGCAACGCTTGAATTGCTCCGTCGAATGCCATCTAGTGGCTGCTGGCACGTAAAACATTTGAATTCCCCCCAAAGAGGTGAGGAGCATCATTAGCCTTATATTGTATAGGATGATATATAATTCACATTAAATAAATATAATGGTGCACTGGCAGGAACAATGTTAAACATTTATTAAAATATAATTTGAAATTAAACAAAATTTATATTCTTAATTATAAATGACATTTTAATAAACAATTAACTCTGGGCATGATTCATGTTTGTGTACAGTTAAAAAAAGCAAATGACTTTGTATCTGGAACAAACCATGTTGCCATGAACAGGGAGCAAATACATTTATATTCTTTCTGTGCAGGGTAAATACTGGCTGCTTTAGCTTGCAGTTCACAAATGTTAGACAGCTTTATTTTTACACTGCAATTTACATGTTACATCTGCTCCACCTGCAGTGCAACATGGTTTTGCCCAGTTGCTTTCTTTTTTGCTTTCATTATATATCATATTTCTCTTACGTCCTAGAGGATGCTGGGGTCCATTTTAGTACCATGGGGTATAGACGGTTCCGCAGGAGCCTTCTGCACTTTAAGACTTTTCAACAGTGTGAACTGGCTCCTCCCTCTATGCCCCTCCTCCAGACCTCAGGTTAGAAAATGTGCCTGGGAGACTGGCTGCACATCAGTGAAGCTCTACAGAGTTCTGCTGGAAAAGTCTTTGTTAGGTTTTTTATTTTACAGGGAACCTGCTGGCAACAGCTTCCCTGCTTCATGGGACTTAGGGGGGGGAGTAGGAACCAACTTCTCAGTTAGTTTAATGGCTCTGCTTCCGCTGACAGGACACCATTAGCTCCTGAAGGGTACAGAACACAGCCCTTGCCTGGCTGCTACTCACTCCCACAACACTGCCGCCACCCTCTAACAGAGCCAGAAGTCAGAAGGCTGGTGAGTATTAACCGGAGAACTGCAGAGAGCAGTAGCGGATCTTGCCACGGGCAAGCAGGACTTTTGCCCGGGGCACCGCCTTCCGGAGGGCGCAGGGTGCCATCCGGAGGGCGCCGCACCAGGGCAAGATCCGCTGCTGCTGTGTGCCCCCCGCTGCCTCCCTGCTGCCGCTGGCCGCTGCCGCTGTGAAGGGAAACTAGACGCGTACGCGTCTAGTTTCACTTCGTGGAGAGGTCCTTTACTGTGCAGTGTGCGATGACGTCATCGCGCACCGCACAGCAAAGGTCCTCTCCTCGAAGGGAACTAGACGCTACGCGTCTAGTTTCCCTTCGTGGAGAGGACCTTTGCTGTGCGGTGCGCGATGACGTCATCGCGCACCGCACATCATTTCAGTCTGTACAGGGGGTGTAAATTACCACAAACCCCTGTACGTAGCCACGCCCCCTATTGCCACCCGGGGCGCACAGAGTGCCAGAACCGGCCCTGGCAGAGAGGGGCCCTCGGGTCATCATGGCGACATAAAGGGACCAGCGCAGTGCGGGACGTTGCGCAGCAACATGTCTCTCAGCACAGGGTGCATGGCGCGCGCGCGCGGGGGGGGCGCGATCTGAGGGACATGATAAATCCTTACTCTCACTGGCAAAATGTACATACATGTGAGCCGCTGATGTACACTACCCCCACCAGTATAAATATTACTGTGGCTGAACCACAACATTACAGGGGGGGGGCTTCACCTCAGAATTGTTTGTAACTAGTGATGTGCACCGGAAATTTTTCTGGTTTTTTTTTTTTTTTTTTAGAAATAACGTTTTATTGATTTTATAAGCTTAAATATAAACAATTACATCTTTGTAATCAATAGAAGGCAAGTCAGATAACAATGAGACATTATAATCAAACAAGGGAGGCGGTCAAAAGACATTTCAATCAGTAGTTATCTCATACGTCTCCGTATAGACTAGTTACCTAAATTGTTACAATTCTACATTTAAGTAAGTAACAGGGAGAGAGAGAAAACAAAAAAAAGAAGAGAAAAGAAGAAGAGATAGAAAGAGAAAAAAGAAATGAAAAGGGGGGGGAGATGGAGGCAGGGTGTGTGAAGAAAAGATTACAAGGAAGAAAAGAGGTAACAGTGGAAGGAGGGGGTTGTAGGTTACAAGGATAGGGGGGAGAAAGAGGGGAGGGAGGTCGGCCAGTCAGAGCCATCTATAAAGTTGATTTGTGGTGTAAGTAGAATCTAGATTGAATGATAGATATTCAGAATCAAACATTAAATACTAGACACTAAACAGTTGGGACATCTAGCTAACTATCCCTATTGCTGCTATCAGCCAGGATTAAGGACCAGCAAGTCCGAAACGCGTTGGAAAACAATCTGTGAGTGAAGCCCTGACGTCATCCCACCTGCGCCGAACAGGTGTAAAGACGGGAGCGCGTGCACCAGCATTGGGACCAGCCGGCAGGACGCGATCCGCAAGAAAGAATTACAGTCTGGA
This sequence comes from Pseudophryne corroboree, assembly GCF_028390025.1. Classification (NCBI taxonomy): domain Eukaryota; kingdom Metazoa; phylum Chordata; class Amphibia; order Anura; family Myobatrachidae; genus Pseudophryne; species Pseudophryne corroboree. The sequence goes on from NC_086448.1 coordinate 359,603,919, forward strand.
CGTGACTGAAAGGTAGGCAGCAATAGGGATAGTTAGCTAGACGTCCCAACTGCAGCCGCAGTACGGACAAAAGTGCCGGCATTTATAAAAAGGACTCCCACACAGGACTACTCACATTAGCACGAAAGTACTGTAAACATTTCTCACTAACCATTTTTTCTTTTCACAGGTGTTTGCAGAAAAATTCTTTTTTATTTAAATTTATTATTATTTTCTTTTTCCCTTATTTTTTTTTTTTTTCATACATCTTAAGCGCTCCTTTCACTCCGTTTTATGGTTCAGCATTAAAGTGTAAAGTCCAAGGAGTCCATGTCTCTGTGAAGGTTGCTGGGGAGTCCCGAATGGAGGCAGTGATTCGCTCCAGCCTATACGTGAACCAAATTGCGTTAACAGTAGCGGTTAGAGTGGGAGGGGTCGCGGATTTCCAATTAGAGGCTATTTGACACTTAGCCGTGTTCAGTATATGTTTAATTAGGGCTCGCTGACAGCGTGAGGTGTTAGGAATGGGACGGGAAAGTAGTGAGTAAAGGGGGGAGTCAGGGACGGTTAAGTGCGTGACCTCCAAAATCAATCTGTGGATCTGTCTCCAATAATGGCGGATCAACGGACAAGACCACCAAACATGCAGCAGGGTCCCCCGGCACCCACACAATCTCCAGCACTCATCCGAGCACGTGGGATAAATAGAGTGTAGTCTAGTAGGGACCAGATACCAGCGGTAATATATTTTATATGAGTTTTCAGCTATACGGACTGAGATAGAGCTTTTGGTGATTTCCTGTCTAATCTCCTCCCATTCCTCTACGGTCAAGATCTCTCCCACCTCTCTTTCCCAGGCCAGTTCATGACTCTCCTTGGGTGGGATATTGTGTGTCAGTAACATTCGGTAGATACGCGAAAGGAGTCCCTTTGTTGAGTGTGAACCGCGACAGTATATCTCTAAGGGGGTGGCTATAATAGGATGGGTAGGTTTGGGCATTGTTCCGTAGAAATGTCTAATTTGTAGAAACTGATAAAACACCGAGTGGGGAAACGAGAAGCGGGATTGTAGATTTGCAAAAGATGGGAATGAGGAAAGAGGAGCAACGTCCTGTAGAAAGAGAATATTATGCGCGGTCCATTGGTGAAATGCAGAGTGATTATTGCCTGGTGGGAATAGTGTATTGTTCCATAGGGGAGTTAGATAGGGGTTGTGGGAGCGGAGTTGATAGAAGCGAGTACAAAAATCCCATATCGACAAGGAAAAGCGTATTGTCGGTAGGAGGAGACTAGAGGTGGGGCGGGAGCGGGGAGGGCTCCATAGGAGAGTTGAGGGTGAGAACATATGGAGTGAATGCGCCTCGAGTGAGGTCCATATTCTCTGCGTTGGGGGTGAATGCCAGAGGACGCAAGAGGCCAGGTGTGTGGCCCGGTAGTAGCGGACGAGGTCTGGAACTCCAAGCCCGCCCTCCGAGCGGTGTTGTTGGAGCAGTCGGATCTTAACTCTGGGTTTTTTCCCAGCCCAGATGAAGCTAGATATATCTCGTTGGAGATTCTTCAATATTTTAACTGGGATGTGAATAGGTAGGGTTTGCCAAAGATATAATATTTGTGGTAGTAGGTTCATCTTGACTGCCGCGATGCGACCAAACCAGGAGATGAATAATTTATTCCAGGCAGTGAGGTCGGCTTTGAGTGAGGATATTAACCGTGGGAAGTTAGCAGTATATAACGATGAGTATGATTTGGTTAGATATACGCCTAAGTATTTAAGTTTAGTATTTTGCCATTTGAAAGGATAGGAGGTGCGTAACAGACTGAGCTCCCGTGGAGTGATATGTAGATCCAAAACCTCTGTTTTGTCAGAATTTAGTTTATAATTTGAGATGGAGCTATAGGTATGAATCTCCTTAAAAAGGTGTTGTAGGGAAGTGTATGGGTCGGTCAGAGTCAAAATGACATTGTCTGCATATAGTGCAATTTTGTATTCATGGTTGTCTACTGATATGCCTGAGATGTTGGGGTTCAGTCGGACCCTTGCCGCCAGCGGTTCCATTACTAGGGCAAAAAGTAGGGGGGAGAGTGGACATCCCTGACGGGTGCCATTTCTAATAGATAGTGGCGGGGAGGAAAGACCATTTACTAGAATAGACGCTGATGGATTAGAATAAAGCGAAGTGATGGCATTATAAAATGGGCCTTGGATTCCCACAGCCTGTAGTGCTTGCTGCATGAAAGGCCAGGCCACCCTATCGAAAGCCTTCTCCGCATCTAGAGCCATCACCAGGGTCGGGATGGAGTCCCGATGGGAGAGGTGAATAAGATCTATAAGACGGCGTGTATTATCAGCAGCCTGTCGATTGGGAATAAAGCCCACTTGGTCTGGGTGGATTAATATGGGGAGATAAGGGGCGAGTCGATTTGCAAGAATTTTGGCGAATAGTTTTAGATCTGTGTTTAATAATGAGATGGGCCTATAGTTTTTCATTTCCAGGGGATCCCGATCGGGCTTAGCAATAACTATAATATTGGCTCTAGTGGTAGCTGCAGCTAGAGAATTCCCCTCCATCAGTGAATTGAATAGTGCGTGTAGCATAGGGAGTAGGGCTTGGGAGAATTTTTTATAGTAGATGGCAGTATATCCATCCGGCCTCGGCGCGGCAGAGCGGCGGAGCTGGCCAATTGTGGTCAGTATTTCCTCGTGGGTAATGGGTTCATTGAGAATCTTCAGGTCCGCTATAGTTAATTTCGGTAAGTGACAAGTGGAGAGATATTGTTGAATAGTTGATATATGGTGTGGATCGGTAGCGGCCTCGGTGGGGAGGTTATAGAGGGAAGCATAATAATCCTGGAAAAGGGAAGCCATCACCTTAGGGTCACATGTTGTGGATCCGTCAGGGCATCTCAGAGCCAATATTCGATTGATTGTGCGTTTCTCGCGCAATCGACGAGCTAATAAGGTATCTGCCTTGTTCGACTTTTCATAAAACTTTTGGCGGATCCACAAGAGCGACTGGATTGTTTTCTTTGTGAGAATTTGGGATAGTTGTCCCTTCAGGGCAAGTATCTTTAGGTATAATTTGCGTCTAGGGAACCGCTGATGGCGCAGAGTCAAAGAGGCTAATTCAGTCTCTAAGTCTGCGATCCGTTTAGACTCAATTTTCTTCTGGGTAGACGAAAGGCTAATGAGAAGACCCCTCAATGTAACCTTATGTGCCTCCCATAGTATTGCTGACGATATGTCGGGGGAGACGTTGTCAGTTAGAAAGTGGTGGATTGCAGCCTCCACTTGAGACACATTAGCAGTTTTAAGGAATAGGGACTCATTAAGTCGCCATTTACGGGGAGTCAAAGGTTTGTGAGAGCAGGTAAAATCTAGCGTTATCGCATAGTGGTCAGACCAGGTGAGTGGAACCATCTGGGCGCCCAGTAGGGTTTGGGTGGAGTCCCTATCTACAAAAACGTAGTCGATACGAGTGTATATGTCATGTTGAGGGGAATAGTGCGTATAGCCCTTAGCGGACGGGTAAAGCGTTTTCCAGGCATCATATAAGTTGTGTGCAGTGACGCAGGACTGGAGGAGTCTAGACAGTTTTGTGTGAGGAGAGGGCCCCCCGCCTGGGCGGGATCTGTCAACATGAGGATCCATTGTAGCATTACAATCACCGGCTACAATAACCCAGGGATTTGAAAATTTAGAAAGGTGATCAGAGAATGTTTTAAAAAAGGAACCCTGCTGCATGTTCGGAGCGTAAACCGACGCCAGGGTAATGGGAATTTGATTGATGGAACCGGAGAGGATTACAAATCTGCCATGGTCATCGAGAACTGTGTCCCGGACAACCAGGGGCAGATCACGATGGATTAGGATGGCTGTGCCTCTGCGTTTAGCTGACATTGTGGAATAAAAGGCGTGAGGGTAGCGTTTGGAGCTTAGCGAAGGGTGAGGGGCTCTAAAATGGGTCTCCTGTAAAAATATGATATCCGCTTTTTGTCTGGCAAAAAACTGAAATGCCATGGAGCACTTGGTCGGGGAATTAAGGCCATTGACATTAATGGATAAGACTTTTAAAGTCATGGGGGTTGAAAGATAGCATGGCTCAATTGGGAAGGTGGCCTCTGACTTGACCGACCATGGGGCATTAAGAAGGGACAGAGAAAATAGTAGAAACAGGTAGGGAAGATCATAGGTACGAATTTAAGGGATAGACCCTTTCCTAAAAATGGGTTGGGTCTAGAAAAGAAGGGGCGGGCGCCAAGCGGGTCGCCCCTTCGGAGAGTGGGGTCGCGCCAATAATGGCACATCACAATGAGAGTGGGGAACTTGTAGAAGAGTAGAGGAAAAAGGGAGAGGTACATTCTGCGAACCAGGTTAAGGGGAATGGGAAAGTTAGACCAGGGAGTAAGAGGTGATAGGAAGGCAGGGAAAGACATTGCTATCAGTAGTAATGGTAACAGTAGTAGCAGTTTTATATATAGTTCAGACATGGCATCTTAAATACAACCTAAATATAATTTGTAACATTGCTCTGATGAATCTATGGCGGCACATATCAGCAGAGATAGCCCCAATCGGCATGCCCATAGTCGGTGTCCGAGCGGCCCCTTATGATCGAGTGGTAGTTTAGCCTTACCAATTCAAGGCACTAAATCAGCCTAGAAAAGAGGGACCGCCCATAGCCAACACGCAGGGAGCGCCGATCGCGTACTAATCATTCGGCCACCACATCTATGCGTGGTAAACAGTTTAAATGAGGAAAAAAGAAACTAGCACAACATAGTATGGGTATTAAGAAAACATTTTGGTATGTAGTAGTCATCTCCTCTATAGTGAGGGTAAAAGTGGGTGGACATATCTTGAGAACTATAGAAACCATTGGTAACATGTTAAGAATCTAGAATTTGGATTAATTAAGCTGGTTGTAGGAGGCCGCGTCGCTCCTCCATGTGGAGCGGCCAAACAGCCGGTTCACTTCAGCACAGACAGTTATCATTAGAATGGGGTCATCATGTAGCGATATATATAGGGATCAGGTTGAAATATTTAACTTTGCTAAATTCGCATAGCCTGAAAGATAAAACATGTAAAACAATATACCGCTAAACTACTATGCTGGTAAAATGTGGAGGGACTAGTATGCAATGTCCATTATATCTGCTAATCCAAAGAAGAATTTCCATTCGCTCATTTAGTAGACCAATCGGGGGTAGGAGCCCCCGGCCTTTTAGAGGGAGTGATAGGAGGCTGATTCCGAATTTCATCCGGAAGAGACTCAAATATACCTAGGGATCTGAGGAGGTCGTAGCCCTGGGCGGGAGTTTTTATCGAGTGATGAGAGCCATCTTTTGTGACATGTAGTTGAAACGGGAAGCCCCACTTATACTTAATAGAGTTATCCCGGAGGGCTTTGGTGATAGCGGTAAGGTCTTTGCGCTTTCGGAGTGTAGAAGGGGCCAAATCCTGAAAAATCTGTAGTTGGGCCCCGGAGAAGAGAACCGTTTGGTGTTCTCTGGCCGCTATTATGAATTTTTCTTTTGTTCTATAATAGTGGAACCGTAGGATGACATCTCTTGGGGGTTGGGTAGGTGGTGGTCGTGGGCGCAGGGCCCGATGTGCTCTATCGAGAAGGAGGAGATCTTTAGAAACCTCAGGAATCATGGACTGTAGTAGGCCCTCCAGGAAGGCTGGGAGGGCCTCCATAGAAACGCCCTCCGGAATGTTGCGAATCCGAACATTATTCCGTCGATTCCGGTTATCCATATCTTCCAAGTGTTCCTCTTGTTGGGCCATATCTGCGCGAATCTCCGATAACTCCTGTTCGACCACCACCTGGTATTGGCAGACCTCGTCTACTTTACGTTCCAGGGAATCTGTGCGTGTGCCTAAGTCAGCGAGTTCAGTTCTGAATTCAGCTAGGACTGATCTCATTTCCGTTTGAATGGTTTTAGTGACGATTGCAACTACGTCCTGAGTCGTGAGACTCGTCGTCGGAGAAGGCGCATCGTCGACATCGGACATAGGGTCCACAGTGGGGGAGCCACGCGGTATAGCGCACGCCTTTTCCCATGCCCGGAGGATACTAGGTTTAGCTTGAGCAGGGGTTTTCCGGTTTTTCTGCGACATGGTGGAATGAGGAAATAAACAGGTATCTACTGAATTTATCGGTTTAGCAAAGCTGACGTCACAATTGCAAGATGGATTGATGTCGGTTTCCAGCGGCTTAATAAGTATTATTGATAGTGGACTCCTAATCGCAACCTGGTCGCAGAATGAATTAGCATAAGACAGGTATCACATGATCCTCACAGCGTAGTCGGCAGGATGGATAGCAATGCGGTGTGAGACACAATCTGTGTTACATAGTGAGATAGGTAGGTAGCCCCCACCAGTGACAGTCACTGCAGCTAGACAATGGGGAAGTGGGGAAAACACTTTAGCACGGTCCCGGGCCAGCCAGTGATCGGCCGCAGCGTATTAGGGTTGGATATAGTGACGTGCGGCGTAGTTGCTTATTTGTATTGTGAAGTGCAGCGTCGTTCCAGTCGTCTGAGCCCCGAAGGGGGGGGGGGGGAGCTAGGCCGCTGCTCCTCTCGGTTGAAGCAGGCCCCGTTGTTTAATCAAGTGCGGTCACCTATATTTCCCAACAGTGGGGTGCGAGGGCCGCAGTATGGTCCCCGGCCTGGAAGCCCCTTCGATCACCGCTGGATAGGAGGCGGGAGGAACCTGCGGGCCTGCGCCGTGCTCAGAGACCAGCGGCGATGGTGCGCTCAGCAGCGACGGGGAACCGCTCGTCTCAGCGGTAGAGGGGAGTAGCGGTCGAGGGGAGGGGGGGGCAGTAGCTTACCCGGCCGGAGTCTCGTCTCTCCTCGAGCTCCGCGGTTAGAGGCAATATGGCAGCCGCCCCGTCTTCGTCCCGGCTGGTCGCGTCTCCCACTCTGTATCCAGCGCCTCAGGGATCATGTACGGCAGGCGGGGGGATATGGGAGCAGTCTGTCCGGTCGCCCGGCGTTTTCCAGGGGTCAAGAGAGGTCTCACGGGGTCGGCTGTATGGCTCCGGAAGTCCCGTCCGGCCACGGCTCTAAATTTAGGTCCCGGCTCCACACCAAGGGGAAGGCCGCAACCCGCAGGAGGGCTAAAAAGCGCTCCCCGATTCCGCGGGTCCCCCTCAGTGGCTGCAGGAGGGTGTAATAGAGTGTCAGAGGCTCTCCTGGGCTCTCAGGGAGGGAGTAGGAATATACAGGGATTTATAGTTATTAAGTTCCCTCAGGAGAAGCACAAGATTGCTTCCTCTCACTCTGAAAGCCAGGCCACGCCCCCCAATTTTTCGGGTTTTGTGTTTTGGTTTTGGATTCGGTTCCGCGGCCGTGTTTTGGATTCGGACGCGTTTTGGCAAAACCTCCCTGAAATTATTTTGTCGGATTCGGGTGTGTTTTGGCTTCGGGTGTTTTTTATTCAAAAAACCCTCAAAAACAGCTTAAATCATAAAATTTGGGGGTCATTTTGATCCCATAATATTATTAACCTCAATAACCATAATTTCCACTCATTTCTAGTCTATTCTGAACACCTCCTAAAATTTTCACAGAGGTCCCTGGATGGCTAAGCTAAGCGACCCAAGTAGCCGACACAAACACCTGGCCCATCTAGGAGTGGCACTGCAGTGTCAGACAGGATGGCAGATTTAAAAAAATAGTCCCCAAACAGCACATGATGCAAAGAAAAAAAGAGGTGCAATGAGGTAGCTGTGTGACTAAGCTAAGCGACCCAAGGGGCCGACACAAACACCTGGCCCATCTAGGAGTGGCACTGCAGTGTCAAACAGGATGGCAGATTTAAAAAATAGTCCCCAAACAGCACATGATGCAAAGAAAAAAAGAGGTGCAATGCGGTAGCTGTGTGACTAAGCTAAGCGACACAAGTGGCCGACACAAACACCTGGCCCATTTAGGAGTGGCACTGCAGTGTCAGACAGGATGGCAGATTTAAAAAATAGTCCCCAAACAGCACATGATGCAAAGAAAAAAAGAGGTGCACCAAGGTCGCTGGATGGCTAAGCTAAGCGACCCAAGTGGCCGACACAAACACCTGGCCCATCTAGGAGTGGCACTGCAGTTTTCTAGCAAGAGGATGAGTGCTTCCATCCTCATGTGAATCTGAACCACTAGCCATGAACATAGGCCAGGGCCTCAGCCGTTCCTTGCCACTCCGTGTCGTAAATGGCATATTGGCAAGTATATGCTTCTCATCAGACACTTTTAATTTTGATTTGTGGGTCATTTTACTGAACTTTTGTAGTATACTTGACGACACAGAGGTAGAGCAGTGGACTACTGTACCGTACTGCTATATATATACTGGTGGTCACAGCAACATTCTGCACTGTCCCCTCCTACTATATACAGCGCACAACTAAAGTGCAGCACAGGTATGGATGGATAGTATACTTGACGACACAGAGGTAGGTAGAGCAGTGGACTACTGTACCGTGCTGCTATATATATATACTGGTGGTCAGCAAAGTTCTGCACTGTCCTCCTACTATATATACTGCCACACAACTAAAATGCAGCACAGGTATGGATGGATAGTATACTTGACGACACAGAGGTAGGTAGAGCAGTGGACTACTGTCCCGTACTGCTATATATATATATACTGGTGGTCAGCAAAATTCTTCACTGTCCTCCTACTATATATACTGCGCACAACTAAAATGCAGCACAGGTATGAATGGATAGTATACTTGACGACACAGAGGTAGGTAGAGCAGTGGACTACTGTACCGTACTGCTATATAATACTGGTGGTAAGCACAATTCTGCACTGTCCTCCTACTATATACTACAATGCAGCACAGATATGGAGCATTTTTCAGGCAGAGAACGTAGATATTTTCAGCACACTGAGCACAGATATTTGCAAGCACACTGAGCACAGATATTTGCAGCACACTGAGCACAGATATTTGCAGCACACTGAGCACAGATATTTGCAGCACACTGAACACAGAAACTGAGAGAACGTTGCACGTCCTCTCGCTATCATCTCCAATGCACGAGTGAAAATGGCGGCGACGCGCGGCTCCTTATATAGAATACGAATCTCGCGAGAATCCGACAGCGGGATGATGACGTTTGGGCGCGCTCGGGTTAACCGAGCAAGGCAGGAGGATCCAAGTCTGCCTCGGAACTGTGTAAAATGGGAGAAGTTCGAAGGGGTTCGGATCTCGAGGAACCGAACCCGCTCATCACTACTTGTAACACTCATTTGGCGCCATTTTCTCCTCACAGAGAGAGCTGATCCTACAGGATGCTTCTCCTCACACATCGCTGATACAAGTACCAGGGTGTTATAGAAGGGGAGGGGAGCACATCATTTATTGAAGTCTGCGGGCTTCACATTGGATAAAAAGTACTGTTTTGGTATATATGTATATTCATTGTATGTATGTGTGGTGTGGACTGGCAATCCCCTCTGGGTCTCTCTGACAGACTTTAGTTAGATCTGTCCCCAATAGCTCCCCTGTGTGTGTGAGTGGTGTGACTGTACACGTGTGTAACAGGTCTAGAGAAAGTTCTTCCCCAGTGGAAACCATTTTGGAGGCACAAGAGTGTTCTGAGCCTGTGTGGGTGTGAAAGCTGCTGAGTAATATGTAAATTCTCTGAGTCTGAACAACAGACATAGCAAGACAGTCTGTGGAGGATGCTCTGTTTGCTGATTCCTCACCGTCACCCATGCGGGACCCCTCCTGTTCCCAGAAAAGGTCTCTGACCCAAATTATGCAAAGGGACACTGACACAGATTCCGACACTGAAGTCGACACTGGAGATTTAAGGAGGGTAGATCCCAAATTGGCTAAGAGCATTCAATGTATGATAGTCACTATAAAAGAGGTGTTGGAATTTCCTGACACAACACCTCCACCTGAGGAAAAAGATTATTTAAAAAAACAACAACAGGTGGTGAGTTTTCCTCCGTCTAAGGATAGCGTACCCTTTCCCTGAAGAGGATAGGCGTAAGTGGGCGTCACCCCCAATGATAGACATCTCAGTCTCTAGGTTGTCAAAGAAAATCGTTTTACCTGCCCCAGGGTCAGCTTCATTAAAAGAACCTGCTGACCGCAAATTAGAGAAGACTTTAAAGTCCATCTATGTTGCTACGGGTACGTTACTCAGGCCCGCGATTGCTTCTGCGTGGGTAGGTAACGCAGTGGAAAAGTGGGCAATTTAATTGTTAATATTGACACGGTCGATAAAGATGATATGCTGCAAATTCTAGGTCATATCAAAGATTCTGCAGGTTACTTGGTTGAGGCTATGAAGGACATAGGCTTACTGGGCTCAAGGGCCTCTACTATGGCGATTTCAGCCGCAGGGCGCTCTGGATCCGCCAATGGAATGCTGATACTAAATCCAAAAGAAATATTGGGCGCGCCCCTACAATGGTGAGGCCCTCTTTGGAAACTAGATGCCATGATATCAACTACTACATCTGGCAAGTCAGCATTTCTGCCGTCGGCAGGTACACCAGCTAAAAAAAAAGTATATTATAATTCTCATACTAGGCAGTTCTTTCGGCCCAACAAGTACAAAAAGGCTAAGAGTACCCCTTTTGTCACAGGAAAAGGGATAGAAAAAGGGTAAAAAATCTACAACACCGTCAAGCTCCCAGGAGCAGAAGTCAGCAACTACTTCTGCAAAAGCCACATCATGACGCTGGGGCTCCTCTGCGGGAGTGCGATTGGGTGGGGGCACGTCTCTATATTTTAGCCAGGTCTGGCTTCACTCAGACCTGGATCCTGGGATATTACAGATAGTATCCCAAGGTTACAGGTTGGAATTTCAAGACCTTCCCCCATGCCTATTTTTTCAAATCAGCCTTGCCAGTTTCTGCTCAGGATGGCACAAATGTCCTGATCGCAATACACAAATTATGTCAAGACAAAATAATTGCCTTGGTTCCTGCCGAACAAAGAAACCAAGGTTTTTATTCAAGCCTGTTTGTGGGGTCGAAGCCGGATGGCTCGGTCAGACCGATTTTAAACCTAAAATCTCTGAATCTTTATTCGAAAAGGTTAAAATTCGAGATGGAATCCTTGAGAGCGGTGATTTACAGCTTGGAAGAAAAGGAATTTCTGTTGTCGGTGGACATCAAGGATGTTTACTTGCATGTCCCCTTTTACCCGCCACATCAAGCATACCTGAGGTTTGCGGTTCAGGATTGCCACTACCAATTCCAGACATTACCGTTCGGGCTCTTCATGGTTCTGAGAATATTCACCAAGGTGATGGCGGAGATGATGGTTCTCCTTCGCAAACAAGGAGTCAACATAATTCCATAATTGGACGATCTCCTCATAAAAGCGAGATCCAGGGACAAGCTACTCCAGAACATAGCATTATCCCCGAAGGTGCTTCAACAGCACGGTTGGATCATCAACTTTCCAAAATCACTGTTCGAACCGACAATGAGATTATAATTTTTGGGAATGATACTGGACACCGAGATACAGAGAGTATTTCTACCGGTGGAAAAGGTTCAGGACATCCAGAGCATGGTCAAACAACGTTTGAGACCAAGAACAGTATCAATTCATCAGTGCATTCGCCTGTTGAGGAAAATGGTAGCAGCTTACGAGGCGCTACAATATGGCCGTTTCCATGCCAGGGTCTTCCAGTTGGACCTACTGGACAAGTGGTCAGGGTTGCATCTCCACATGCATCAAAAGATAATCTTGTCAGCAAAAGCCAGAATTTCGCTCTTGTGGTGGCTACAAATTTCTTACCTCGGAGGGACGCAGGTTCGGGATTCAGGCCTGGATCCTGGTGACCACAGATGCAAGTCTCCGAGGATGGGGAGCAGTCACGCAAGGTGAAAGCTTCCAAGGAAGATGGTCAAGCTAAGAAACTCACCTTCACATAAACATTCTGGAGTTGTGAGCTGTGTACAACAGTCTTCATCAAACGGCACACCTTCTTCAAGGTCGTCCCATACAGATCCAGTCAGACAATGTAACGGCAGTAGCTTACATAAACCGTCGAGGCGGAACAAAAAGCAGAGCAACAATGGCAGAGGTGACAAAGATACTCCTCTGGGCAGAAAGACATGCAAAAGCTCTGTCAGCGATTTTCATTCCGGGAGTGGACAACTGGGAAGCAGACTTCCTCAGCAGACACGATTTCCATCCAGGAGAACGGGGCCTCCACCAAGAAGTCTTTGCAGAGGTGGAAAGTTGTTGGGGTGTTCCTCAAGTGGATATGATGGCATCACGCCGCAACAAGAAGCTTCAGAAATATTGTTCCAGGTCAAGAGACCCACAAGCAATAGCGATAGATGCACAGGTGACCCAGTGGGTGTTTCGGTCGATGTATCTGTTCCCTCCACTTCCACTTACTCCAAAAGTTCTCAAGATCATCAGAAGAACAGGAGTTCGAGCAATACTCATTGCTCCGGACTGACCAAGGAGGGCTTGGTATCCAGATCTTCAAGAGTTATTAATGGAAGATCCTCGGCCTCTTCCTCTTCATGAGTACCTGTTTCAGCAGGGGCCGTTAGTTTATCAGGACTTACCTCGGTTGCGTTTGACGGCATGGCTGTTGAGCGCCAGATCCTAGGTATTCCCAATGAAGTCATTCCCACACTTATTCTGGCCAGGAAAGGGGTAACGTCCAAACATTACCATCGTATTTGGAGAAAATATGTATCTTGGTGTGAATCCAAGAAGTCTCCTACGGTGGAGTTTAAATTAGGACGTCTTCTCCTATTTCTACAGGCAGGTGTGGATGCTAGATTGAGATTAGGATCTATCAAGGTTCCGATTTCGGCCTTGTTAGTTTTCTTTCAGAAACAATTGACTTCTCTTCCTGAGGTCCAAACGTTCGTGAAAGGGGTTCTGCGCATCCAACCTCCCTTTGTGCCTCCTGCGGCGCCATGGGATCTTAATGTGGTGTTGCAGTTCCTTAAATCGGACTGTTTTGAGCCTCTGCAAGAGGTGGAGTTAAAGTTCTCACTTGAAAAGTGGTCATGCTGTTGGCCTTGGCTTCAGGCAGACGAGTGTCTGAGTTAGGAGCTCTGTCACAGAGTCCTTATTTGATATTTCATGAAGATAGGGCTGAACTGAGAACACGTCAGCACTTTCTTCCAAAGGTTGTGTCTCCTTTTTATATTAACCAACCAGTGGTGGTGCCAGTAGCTTCTGTCACCTCAGCCGTCTCAAGGTCCTTGGATGTCGTCAGAGCGCTGAGGACTTATGTTGCAAGAACGGCTCGGATAAGGAAAACAGAATCTCTGTTTGTCCTTTATGACCCCCAACAAGATTGCGGGTCTTGCTTCTAAGCAGACTATTGCTCGCTGGATCAGGGGTACCATACAGCACGCTCATTCCACGGCAGGATTGTCGTTACCGATTTCGGTAAAGGCCCACTCTACAAGGAAAGTGGGTTCGTCCTGGGCGGCTGCCCGGGGTGTCTCGGCTTTGCAAATCTGCCGAGCTGCTACTTGGTTGGGTGCAAACACATTTGATACATTTTATAAGTTTGACACCTTGGCTGCTGACGACCTTCAATTTGGTCAGTCAGTTCTGCAGGAAAATTAGCACTTTCCCACCCGTACTGGGAGCTTTGGTATAGCCCCATGGTACTAAAATGGACCCCAGCATCCTCTAGGACATAAGTGAAAATAGAATTTTAATTACCTGCCGGTAAATCCTTTTCTTGTAGTCCGTAGAGGATGCTGGGCGCCCGCCCAGTGCTCATTTTTCCTGCTGATTACGTTTATCTTTTTGCACATTTTTTTCATGTGTTCAGTTGTTAACAGCTGTTGCTGTTGCGTTATGCATGCTGGTTGGCATGACTTATGTTAAAGGCCATGTTAGCCGACATGTTGTTTATGGATGGTGTGAGCTGATGTGAATCTCGCCACAAGTTTAATAGTAATTTCTCTCTCGAGAATGTCTGTCTCCTCGGGCACAGTTCCTATACTGAGGTCTGGAGGAGGGGCATAGAGGGAGGAGCCAGTTCACACTGTTGAAAAGTCTTAAAGTGCCGAAGGCTCCTGCGGAAACGTCTATACCCCATGGTACTAAAATGGACCCCAGCATCCTCTACGGACTACGAGAAAAGGATTTACCGGCAGGTAATTAAAATCCTATTATTTATGCACTAACAGTATATTTTCATTAGCTCTGTAATACATTCTGCTTACAGCTTCAGTATTCTATACTTGGGAGATTAACAATCTCCTTTTACAGCTGCTTGGTTAATGTGGGTATGGATCACTCATTTTTGTTGTTGTTTAAAATTTTAAGCCCTGAATTTGCTAACCAAACCCATTGTAACACGTTTTTGCTACTCTAATTGTAGTGTTTGTAAATGCACAAATACTGTATAAAATCCAAACATTTACAAATAGTTATTGTAGAAAAATAAATGAGGGATTATGGGGCAGATTTATTAAAGCTCGGTGAAGTGATAAATTGGAAGGTGATAAAGCACCAGCCAGTCAGCTCCTAACTGTCATTTTTCAAACCCAGCCTGTGACATGTCAGTTAGGATCTGATTGGCTGGTCCTTTATCACCTTCCACTTTATCACTTCACCGAGCTTAATAAATCTACCCCTATATAACTTATTATATAATAATAATAATTAATAACCTACTGTATGTACAAGAATGTACCTGAAACATTATAAACTCACTATCAGTTACCTAGCTTTGCATAGACCCTCAATATTAATAATATTTATAATCTATGTAATAATACACAGGTGGAGTATGCATTTCAAATTAAGATCAAATCTATATGATATATGATCAAATACAAATTTAATATATATCTGAGTAATTGATTAGTTAGTATGGTGGCTGACAAACAATGGATGTCAAAAACAAGGCAACAAAAAACTGTTATACAAATCAAACGTTGGTGTTCAACTCTCTGAGATCAAATGGCACACCCAGATGGGTCTATGTTATTTCCTGGTAGGTACATTTCTTTTTCAATTATAACACATGAGGAAGGTGCACCCACTACTAGCTGATGAACAATTCAATATACATGCAGCCATTTTGGTAGGGAAAAACCAATCCCACACAGACGTTTGCAAAACACAGCAATTTGTCTAATACCGCTAGTTAGCATGTTATAGGACAAAAAGGAATTGCCTTGCCTGACCATATATATCCCTGAAAAGCCAACAAAATCTAATGACCTAAAGCAATGACCTAGCTATGGCAGCAGAAGTGACTGCACCAATCTAGAATGAATGAGTGCCAAAATCAGCAGAAGGGAGTCTCAAAATAATGGCCCTGTTCCAAGATGTGACTAAATTGTTACTAGGTAAGAGGAGAACCATTTTCATTTATCAACCAAAGTTTAGCAAGATTAGAATGCATGTGCTAAGAATACTGGGCAAATCCAAATATCGGGTAAAATTGCCAAAGAAATCCATTGACTACTTTCAATTTGGTCAGTCATTGATCAACTCAGTTTGCCTAATGTAACATTGTGTTTCACCATAACATCCCGGAAAAGCAAAGCTAACACTTTTTGCAGATTTTGCAGGTGCAACTCGTTCAATAACACAAAATGTACCATTACAGGCAATGGCAAAAGCAATTTCAAATAACTTTCATAAGCAGAGAAATACAACTTTAACTGTCGCCACAGCTTTTCAACAAGTTAACGTCTATTGATTTGTGATTTAGAAGAACGCACAGTTCTTTGCTGTGCTTTTGCCATCTTAACTCTTTTAAGTTTTCTAGCAGGAGGATGAGTACTTCCATCTTCATGTGAAGCTGAACCACTAGCCATGAACATAGGACAGGGCCTCAGCCGTTCCTTGCCACTCCGTGTCGTAAATGGCATATTGGCAAGTTTACGCTTCTCATCAGACGCTTTTAATTTTGATTTGTGGGTCATTTTACTGAAATTTTGTTTTTTGGATATTACATGCTCTCTACTATGACATTGGCATCGGCCTTGGCAGACGACGTTGATGGCATTTCATCGTCTCGGCCATGACTAGTGGCAGCAGCTTCAGCACGAGGTGGAAGTGGATCTTGATCTTTCCCTATTTTATCCTCCACATTTTTGTTCTCCATTTTTTAATGTGTGGAATTATATGCCAGTAATATATCAATAGCAATGGCCTACTAATATATATACTGAGCACGACAACTAAAATGCACCACAGTTATGGATGGATAGTATACTTGATGACACAGAGGTAGGTAGAGCAGTGGCCTACTGTACCGTACTGCTATATATTATATACTGGTGGTTAGCAAAATTATGCACTGTCCTCCTACTATATATACACCGCACCACTTAAATGCACCACAGGGATGGATGGATAGTATACTTGACGACACAGAGGTAGGTAGAGCAGTGGCCTACTGTACCGTACTGCTAAATATTATATACTGGTGGTCAGCAAAATTATGCACTGTCCTCCTACTATATATACACCGCACAACAACTAAAATGCACCACAGGGATGGATGGATAGTATACTTGACGACACAGAGGTAGGTAGAGCAGTGGACTACTGTACCATACTGCTATACTGGTGGTCACTGGTCAGCAAAATTCTGCACTGTCCTGTCCTCCTATACTACAATGCAGCACAGATATGGAGCGTTTTCAGGCAGAGAACGTAGATATTTTCAGCACACTCAGCACAGATATTTGCAAGCACACTGAGCACAGATACTTGCAGCACACTGAGCACAGATATTTGCAGCACACTGAACACAACTAAGAGGACGCTGCACGTCCTCTCCCTATCATCTCCAATGCACGAGTGAAAATGGCGGCGACGCGCGGCTCCTTATATAGGATACGAATCTCGCGAGAATCTGACAGTGGGATGATGACGTTCGGGCGCGCTCAGGTTAACCGAGCAAGGCGGGAGGATCCGAGTCTGCCTCGGACCCGTGTAAAATGGGTGAAGTTCGGGGGGGTTCGGATTCCGAGGAACCGAACCCGCTCATCACTAGTTAAGACCTATGCTAAGATAATTGTGGCTACGCTGTTGCTGCCATCTTTAATCAAACAAGACCAAGCTGTGTTCATTCTAGGTAGGCGGTCTTTGAATAATACTCGATGGCCCTTCAATAGCACTTTAATTGCCCCCTCTATATATCTCTTACTGCCCTCTCTGCGGATCTCTCATTGCTCCCACTGTACTGTTGCTCTGTCATTGCCCCCACAATACAGTAGCTTCCTTACTGCCCCTTCTATAGCTCTATATCATTTCCCCCTGATAGCTCTCTCACTCCCCTCTATGCAGATTTAATTTGCCCCTGCTATAGCTCTGTCACTGACCTCTCCATAGTGTCCCCTTTGGCTGCTGCTCTGCAGTGCATTCCTCTGCTTTAGTGATGGGTAGTTCATGAATGATTAGTTCAAAATGAACTAATCTTCAAAGTGAACTAGTTCGTTCAGTTCACAGCTTTGGCAAAGATTAGTTCATCAGGAAGGAGGAGTCAGACACAGACACAGACAGAATAGAGCCAGCAGCTGCATTAGGCTTCTCACTGTCTCATTCACTTTACTGGATTTTCATTTCCTGAATCTGATGCTGTAAAATGAAAGTTAAAAGTACAACACAGCCCAGCAATACAGATCTAATTAAAAAAATAGCATCTGCACTGCCTAGCCAAAGTCTGTGTGTGTCTGTGAGTGAACATGTGTGATCATGCTGCTCACCTTTCTGTGATATAATCACTGTCCTATTAGTCCAGATATCCAAACACTTGCTGCTACTTCTGGTACTACTGGCTTCTGTGCATACTGCTGTGCTTAATCTTCTGCTGGGTGTTGTGTAGGTGCTGCTGCAGCAGCACTGTTGATATTCAGCTCTCACTCAGCAATACTCACGAGTCAGTACATCTCTGCTGCCACAGGGGTCACTGCTGTGCTCAGACATGGAGTGGATTCACTCTGTGGAGCTGATTGAGTTACATTGTCCTGACGACTCATGAGTCATTCTTCTTGCAAGTAGTTCAGTAGTTCAGTGATTCATTACAGTTCACTGATCAGTTCACTGACTCAATGACTCATACAGCCATACGAGTCAGTGCAGTACTTCTAAGCTACCATGTGTGGCACTGCTGTGCACAGGCATATGCTATGGAGCTGATACTGAACTGCATATAGCCATCATTAATTCACCTAGCATATTAGGTGGTCACAAGGTACACTGTCACTCCCAATCAGCCAAAGACACAGTTCTGAGTGCTGCATTCTATCCTGTAGGGTCTGATTACTCTACACAAGACATAGGGGGATATGTATGTTTGTCTGATGAACCTTCAGACTTTAAATAATTAAAATATGATGGTACATATACTTAGGTAGTTCTATAGAAGTGGAGATGTTGCCCATAGCAACCAATCAGTGTGTGTGTGTGTGTGTGTGTGTGTGTGTGTGTGTGTGTGTGTGTGTGTGTGTGTGTGTGTGAATACTGATTACTCATGAATACTCATGAGTCAGTTTACCTCAGCTGCCACAGGGGTCACTGCTGTGCTCATGGAGTCAGTGGACTCTGTGGAGCTGAGTGAACTGCATTGTCCTGACGACTCATGAGTCACTCTCCTTGCAAGTAGTTCAGTAGTTCAGTGATTCATTACAGATCACTGATCAGTTCACTGACTCAATGACTCATACAGCCATACGAGTCAGTACAGTACTTCTAACCTACCATGTGTGGCACTGCTGTGCACAGGCATATGCATTGTATGGAGCTGATACTGAACTGCATATAGCCATGATTCATTCCCCCAGTATATTAGGTGACAAGCTACACTCCCAATCAGCTAAAGACACAGGGTTGAGTGCTGCATACTATCCTGTAGGGTAGGATTACTCCACAGAAGACACAGGAGGATATGTACTATGAACCTTCAAGTGACATAAAGTAGAGCAAATGCCCCTAGCAACCAATCAGCTTCTGTCACTTTATATACTGTTGAAGATAAATGACAGAAGCTGATTGGTTACTTTACAACAGCTCCACTTTATCTCTCTCTAAGGTCTATTACATTGGGGCAAATTGACTTTTTTTTTCTTTTAATTATTGTATTTTAAAAGCAGAAAAGAAGTGACTTATGACATTACTCTGAATTTGGGTCTTTCACTTGCATATTATGAAGTAAAAAGGAGTACCAACAATGGGATTAATATTGCAGAGATACATATGTCACTATAAGGTTGCTATATAATTTATTG
This sequence comes from Pseudophryne corroboree, assembly GCF_028390025.1. Lineage (NCBI taxonomy): Eukaryota > Metazoa > Chordata > Amphibia > Anura > Myobatrachidae > Pseudophryne > Pseudophryne corroboree. Next base: position 359,623,129 of record NC_086448.1, read on the forward strand.
CTTTTCTTAAAAATAAAAAAATCTGACATATTACACACATCTGATCATTTGAAAAAGATTATAACTCCTACAATGAGCTAGTATTAGAAATACCTACTCTATGTGTAATAGTCTAGACTAGTTCTAAACCTAATCACTCCTTTCAGTCTCAGAGTCAGCGAGTGAAATGATGAACTACATGAACTAATCTTCTGAAATAATCTTTTCAGTGAACTAGATCATAATGAACTAATCACCAAAGTGAACTAGATTTCCCATCACTACTCTGCTTCTCAGGCTCAGACAGGAAGTTAGCACAGTTGCTTCCTCTATACAGGTTTGTGGAGCTCCCTGACTGACTTCTCTTTGTAGACAGTGATTCCGGGATTTAGAGTAGATTATAATTTATATAATTTATTATACATGCGTAATTATTAAGAATAATATATATTTTTTTAATCCTATACGCTATTTAACTTCAATAAAGATAAAGTATTATCAAATACCGTAGATCGTTATTTCTATAGACCAAAGAAGATTCTTATTAACAATATGAGAATTACTGGTATTTTTTTCTTTTACAGTATAGAGCATTTACCATCTATTTTTACTGTCAATTGTTGCTGACACAGCATTTTATATGATTAATTGACTGCATGACACCCACATCCATGTACAATACATCTGGTGACAGGTTTGCTTATTTAATAATAGCTTTATTGTATAAAATCAGCTAAAAGTAAGTAATTCATTTAACAGGTTTACAGAGAGTGTTACTTCTATTGCTCCAATTTAGTCTCCTAACTTATTTAATAGTCAAATGTTCAAGAATTTCTCTGAAACGGTCTTACTTTTATATTTATGATGCAACTAACAAATGCAATAGTTAACATCCATCAGCTCATATAATACTGAGCCTTGATTTCATAATTGCTAATATTGGAAGTTTATGAGTGAATAGCTGAAAATTGTTGTGCAATATGTAACATAACATTTGGAATTCCATAAATCAGTGCAGCATTTCATTAGTTAAAATATTGTTGCTTAAAATAAGTTCCTGATTAGCTACATAATATTATCACCCAAGAGACATTAATGTAATTAATATGAGTGGAAGCTTGGATGGATGCTTACTAGAATTACACAGGAAATCATCAGTAAGAAGAGGAAATGTAATCCTGTAAAATATTATATATTTTTAGTGGTTCCCTTAGTAGTTGGTAATCATGTATATTTTTTTACCTAAATACAGTATAAAGGATTTGTTTATGTATACAGTACCTGCTGTATATGAAGTGATAGTAACAGGCTAGGTGCCACTAAATGGCTAACAGTTCAAGCCTGGGAGTCCAGGTTCATCCCCTGCAAGATAAAAATGTTGCGTGACTTAGGGATTGGTGCAGGAAAGAGGGGTTTGTGTTCCTGGAACACTGGGCGGACTTCTCAGTCAGGCTCCATCTCTTTTGTCGTGATGGATTGCACCTGAATGAGGAGCGGGCAGCGGTGCTGGGGGGAAGGATGGTTAGAAGGTTGGAGGAGATTTTAAACTAGGAGCCTGGGGGGAGGGTTTAGCTAGAAACTATGGGTCATGCAGTGAGAATAGTGGGGATGGCGGTAATAAACGAAATGGGGGAGAAGTTGGGGGGAGGGTAAGAGCAGGCGGTAAGGTTACTAACATGGGTACTAAAAGGGATTTTACCAAAGCACTAATCAATGACGATTACAGGTCATCATTGCTACATAAGGTGAAAGATGTCCCTAACGCAAGGGAAAATACTTATCTTAGTTGTATGTATGTAAACGCCAGAAGCATTACTGGTAAAAAGGGTGAACTAGAAATACTTGCAGCAAGCAAACAGTATGATATTATAGGCATTACTGAAACTTGGTGGGATGAATCTCATGATTGGACAGTCAATCTGGAGGGCTATACACTGTTTAGGAGAGACAGACTAAATAAAAAGGGTGGAGGGGTGTGTCTTTACGTAAAGCCGTTTTTAAAACCTGATATACGGGAAGATATTCAGGAGGGGACTGTAGACACTGTCGAGACATTTTGGGTAGAAATTGCATGCGGGGAAAAAGGAATAAAAAAGTTAGTATTGGGTGTATGCTATAGGCCGCCTGGTATCAACGCATCTGATGAGGAATTGTTACTAAAGCAAATTGAAAGAGCAGCAGGAGTAGGAGACATAGTAGTGATAGGAGATTTTAACTATCCAGAGATAAACTGGAAAAACGATTCATGTGATACTGCTAGGGGAAATATGTTTTTAAACACACTTAATGATAACTACTTAGTCCAACTAATTGAGGAACCAACTAGGTACAATGCAATCTTAGACCTGGTATTAGCAAACAATGGGGATTTGGTATCAGGTATTATAGTAGGGGAACCCATAGGAAACAGCGACCACAATATGGTCACATTCAATATCAGTTTCCATAAACAACCCTATACTGGCTCAACTAGGACTCTAAACTTTAGCAAAGCAAATTTTGAAAAGATGAGGGTATTTTTCAGGGATATTGAATGGGAAGGTTTGTTTTTAGGAAAAAATACTACGGAGAAATGGGAGGTACTAAAATTCTTGCTAGCTAAAAATACACTCAAATGTATTCCTATGAGTAGCAAAAAAAGGAATAAAAATCATAAACCGATGTGGCTTAACAAAAAGATTAAGGAACTTATGGGCAAGAAAAGGCGAGCATTTAAAAAATACAAATCTGACGGGGAAGCAGAGTCATTTCAGCACTATAAGGAATGTAACAAAATTTGCAAAAAGGAAATAAGAGCGGCTAAAGTAGAAAATGAAAAACTAGTAGCAAAGGAAAGCAAAGCGAATCCCAAAAAAAATCTTTAAATACATTAATAGCAAGAGATTAAAGAAGGAGAGTATAGGCCCTTTAAAAGACAAGTTGGGAGTCTTAAGCAAAAATGATAATGACATAGCGGACACACTAAATTAGTTTTTTTCAACAGTATTCACTAGAGAGGACCCATTTCAGGGACTGACACACAATCTCAAGAATGAGAATATCCCACTGAAAGGTACTTATTTAAGCGAGGAAGTAGTCTGTGACCGATTAAAACATTTAAAGATTAATAAATCACCAGGGCCCGATGGTATTCACCCAAGGGTTCTAATGGAGCTTCACTCTGAACTGGCAAAACCGCTATCTTTGATCTTTAAGGATTCAGTTATATCAGGCATGGTTCCCAAAGACTGGCGTATAGCGGAAGTAGTGCCTATATTCAAAAAGGGAAGTAAAGCTGAACCAGGTAATTATAGACCAGTTAGTCTTACATCTATAGTGGGGAAAGTATTGGAAGGTATTCTAAGAGATAGTATTCAGAAGTTCCTTGAAGTCAATAAGGTCATTAAAAGGAATCAACATGGGTTTATGAAGGACAGATTCTGTCAAACCAACTTACTTGGCTTTTATTAAACAGTAAGCGCAAACCTAGATCAGGGTAAAGACGTGGATGTAATCTTTTTAGACTTTGCCAAAGCGTTCGATACTGTACCACACATGAGACTTATCTACAAGCTACAAGAATCAGGGCTAGGAAGCACAGTATGCACTTGGGTCAAAAACTGGTTAGATAATAGGGAGCAGCGCGTTGTGGTTAATGGATCTTTTTCAACTTGGACTGAAGTGCTAAGTGGTGTGCCGCAAGGCTCAGTATTAGGACCACTATTGTTCAATATTTTCATTAACGACCTAACAGAAGGTCTAGAGAGCATGGTGTCAATTTTTGCAGATGATACCAAATTGTGTAAGGCTATAAATACAGAGGAGGATGCCGAGTCTCTTCAGAACGACTTAGTTAAATTAGAAGCATGGGCAGCCAAATGGAGAATGCGCTTCAACACAGACAAGTGTAAGGTAATGCACTGTGGTAACAAGAACAAAAATTACACCTACCTACTAAATGGGGTAAAATTAGGGGATTCTGTACTGGAAAAGGACTTGGGTGTCCTCATAGATAGCAAGCTAAGCAGTAGTACCCAGAGTAGGACTGCAGCAAAGAAGGCTAATAAGATATTAGCATGCATAAAACGGGGTATTGATGCTAGGGACGAGAGTATTATACTCCCGTTATATAAATCACTAGTGAGGCCACACCTTGAATACTGTGTACAATTCTGAGCACCGTACTACAAAAAGGATATCCTGGAGCTTGAAAAGGTCCAGAGGAGGGCGACCAAACTAATTAAGGGCATGGAGACGATGGACTACAAGGAAAGGCTTGAAAGACTAGGCATGTTTACATTGGAAAAGCGGAGACTAAGAGGGGATATGATCAACATCTACAAATATATAAGGGGACAATACACAGTGCTTGCGCGGGACCTGTTTTTGGTTAGATCAACACAGAGGACTCGTGGACACTCGCTCAGGTTAGAGGAGAGGAGATTCCGCACAATACGGCGTAAAGGCTTTTTCACGGTAAGGACAATACGTGTTTGGAATTCCCTGCCCGAGGGAGTTGTAATGGCGGAATCTGTCAACACCTTTAAGAATGTGTTAGATAAATTCCTAATGGATAAGGATATCCAGGGGTATGGTGCATAGTCATGCATTATAGTTACTATAAATAGGGATAAAATGCAACGGCTGACAGCAGCATCAGTCAGAAATTTTAGTCAAATCATCATGCATAGGAGACCACAAATAGGTTGAACTCGATGGACAATTGTCTTTTTTCAACCTCAGATACTATGTTACCTATGCACATCCCCGTCAGTGGCAAACGCAGGATTTCTAGAGGGGGGTTTCCAAATGAAGTCTACAGTCGCCCACTCTGCGGAACATTAGAGCAAGTGCTGGAGACTGGGGGAGCAGAAGCAGAACCTAGTAACAACCCTGGACATTAATGTACACATTGGTCTTTTTATACACTGGATACTGAATGGAATACAGTATTAATATTTAACACTATAGATGGTCTCTAACTATAGATGGTCTATGGTATAGGCTGTATCAAATTTAAATAATATAAATAAGTGGTCAGAAAAAGGATAAACATACCATAATAAATGAATCTAAAAACATAATAGAACCAGTACTGCACTTTCTAAGCACACATCCACCCACCTCACGGTAAGGCTCCTGTCTCTTCTTCCTAGTAACTACTCTCTGGTCCAGTGCATTGACTGAGGACTCAGATCCACACACACACAGCAAGTTTGGTAGAAAAAGCTGCTACCACTGGGCATGTGCAGCAGCTCTGCTTTGTCCCTTAAACTGCATAATGTGGCTGCAGTTCATGTATTATATACCATTGCTATTGTCATAATTTGAGGCACTTGCTAAGAAAAGGGGGGTTTCTGGGCAACCGGAACCCCCCCCCCCCCCCCTGCGTTTGCCTATGCCCGTAGAGACTGGCAGGTGTCAGAAGCTCAGAAGCTGTATGTCCAGATGAGACTGTGGAAACAGGTAGCCTAGGAATAGAGCCCCGTCAGACAGCTCAAAGAAAAGAAAAGACAATAAAGTGCACACAAAACAGTGTTGGTATATTAGGATAAACCTAATAAAATATACAGACATTTCCATTATCAATATTCCTCTGATTGATACAGATCAGTATAAGAGACAATACCTGTGTATTTCAGGTGCCTGAGTTTTAAATTATTTCCTCTACTAACTGGTTGAAAGGTGGTAACTTAGTTACAAGAACAAACATGACATGCCAGTTAATTCATGTATGTGTCGCTAATTAGATGTTCTCTCTCTAATGTGAAGGTAACAGTTATCATACTTTCTGTTTATATGTGTCCATCCAGGATTTGGTTTGCCAATTAACATGAGAGGCTAGTACTTGGTGGTTTTATAACGCAGGGAGCTGGGAACCCTATATTCAGAACTTGCTCCATACATTTGTTTCAATTCAGTATAATCTCCAGGATGCATTACTGTTGTACTATACTACAAACCATATACATATTTAATATGCCAGACAGATTTAATTGTACAGTACAATAAAGGCCAATTCTCTATACAGAAGTAACTTTTATGGGATCTATGTAGTAACTTTGTGGTAGCTATTAAATTAAAAATGTCATGACATGTTAGTATTTTTAAGCTATTATGGTTTATTATTAAACTTTAATATTTTTTTACTTAGGATTTGCATTTCTTTATTAGAATTTTGACATAGCGCTTGTTTTATCTTTATAACCTCAGGGAAGAGATGAAAGAAAGTATATAATAAGGCATTTGCATGTCTAGCGAGAGATCAGAGATGGTGCAAAGAGATAGTATCATCCAGGAGATGATAAAACTGTGGACAAGAGGAGCTGCAGATGAGAATCTGACTACTGTCTTATTGTTTGGTTGGGTTCGATTTGACGGATGTCGGGTTGCTAGTGGTCAGAATACCGACAGCGGCATCTGATGTTCGTAACCTTGACAGGTTAAGGTAAGTATATTCACCTTCCCCACCTGGCCCCTAAACCCTTACCCATCTTCCCTGCAGCCTAAACCTAACCCTCCCTCCCTGCAGACTGACCCTAACCCTCAGCGGTGGTGCCTAATCCTAACCTCCCCTCCCAACAGCCTAACCCTCCCCTCCTCGCAGCCTAACCCTAACCCTCCCTGGGGGGTGCCGAACCCTAACCCCCCCTCCCCGCAGCCTAAACCTAATCCCCCAGGGTGCAGCCTAACCCTAACTTCCCCTCCCCGCAGCCTAAACCTAACATCCTACCCCCCCTGTGGCTTACCTCTCCAGCGCAGCGGTGTGTTCTCATTCAGCATTCCGGCTGGCAGGATTCCGGCACCAGGATGGTGAACCTATTCAGGATGCTGGTGTTTGCCTTCTGAATAGTGTCTGGATTCAGGCGTCGGGATTCTGCCTGCTGGGATGTCGTCAGCCGGGATCCTGACCAGATCCCCTATTGTTGTGTTCAAAGAGAAAATGGCAAGTAGATTATCTGTACACTTCACATATATAGAAGGGTTTAACAAGTGCTATTATTTGAGTTTAATTCCTCAGGTTAATTTATAATTAGTTAGTAAAAAAAAGTTGTTAAAGCTATAGTTATTACATATACATGGAATATAAATAGTTATGTAATTACAGTATACTTGCATAATGTATAGTTGCCAGCTTCCCTTTATACAACACCCATTCACTAAAAAACCCGTGAAAATACAAAAAGACAGGGGCGTCACACATAGTAATCTACAATAAATAAACAACAGATTTCCTAAAACACTTGTGTATCAACATATCATATGAACAATCATAAACTGCTCATCAACATTAAAGATTCAAATCTATGTTGTTCCTTTTTTGTGAGTACCAATCACCGATATACTGTGTGCAAAAGCCTGGACAGAAAGACAAATTCTTTGGGGCTATTACCTGGGGACACCTACCACTGGATACACATGCTTTTCTTTGGAAATTTCTCCTGGCAGGGGTTTTCTAATTGCCATTTTACTGGTTATCCTGGAATATCAAAATTTAGAAGTGTCTTATGGTGGGGCCAAGTTGTATATCCTCCCTCTCCTGCAAGCAGTGAGGGATTAGGGTGCAGGCCATGATTGGTGGATTGGGGAGCCAAGATCAGAGGAGGTGAGAGCCACGATCATTGGGGTGTGAGCTACGAGTGGGAGAGGGTGGGGTATTGAGGCAAGGTGACTGCATCTGTGAATGTTAGACTGCAGGGGAGGTGAGGTCCCATTATGAGAAGGGAGAGGAGCATGTGCAGAGCACTGATTGGAGGATCAATGTTTCATCAGAGGCTGCTGACTATCTACTGTAGGCACCAGCAGTGGCACTGAGATGGGGGTGCCTGCTGCATGCCTGGTTTATATTAGGGCCATTAGGCACCCTAGAAGGCAGGTCATGATGGTCATTTTCACATAACAGTCACCACCAATGTGTGACAGTGGATGGCAGCGGAGCCAGGAATCACGAGTGTGTGAGAGCGTCTTTTAACCCATATCAGCGAGGACTAAGATCCTGCAGAGAGAAGATGCTTTGGGGGTCACCACTCCCACAGGTACCCAATTGTATGTGAATGTGTAACAGTAGCTTTCACTTAACTTGTGGTCTATCAATGTTGTGGTTATCACTGTAATTTTTTATCGTTCATGGCACACCATGAACTTTCTAACTGAGCCACACCAAGGGTTCTACCAGAACCTTTTTCACAAAATATGTGTCTCATTCACATCACTAATGCAAAAGTACAATGCATGGGTACCATGAATACTAATAATGGCATTTCATATAACTTCTGTTTGTGACTTAGGGGGACATGTACTAAGCACTCTTAAAAGTGGAGAAGTGAGCCACCGGAGAAGTTGCTGCTCTGTATACTTTTATAGTATGCAAATTATCAATGTTACGTCAATGCTGATTGGTTGCCATGGGCAACTTCTCCACTGGCTCCTTTCTCTACTTTTATCACTGCTTAATACATCTCCCCCTTAGTCACTATTTTGCATAAAAAGATGAAAGACTGAAGTCCAATACGAGTGGTCTGCACCATGCATTGCACCATGGGGGTCATTCCGACCCGTTCGCATGCAGCGGTTTGTCGCTGCGGTGCGAACGGGTCCGGAATGCGCATGCGCGGCGGCCGCACTGCGCATGTGCGACGTTGCCCGGCGACATGGGTCACTGGGTTATGTTGCGTACTACGAAGACAGTGGTCGCAGAGCCGACCGCAAGAAGATTGACAGGAAGAAGGCATTCCTGGGCGCATCCGGACCGTTGGCGGACGTTTTTGGGGAGTGGTAAGGGAAACGCAGGCGTGTCCAGGAGAACGCAGGGCGGATGTCTGATGTCAAAGCCAGCTCCAGCATCGCACAGATCGTCGCACAGGGTAAGTATGTCCAGGGTTAGTCATGTTCTGCTTGAAAATGTTTTAGCTTAGCAGGGCTGCACAAGCGATCGCAGCCCTGCTATGCTAAAATACACTCCCCCATGGGCGTGTACTAGTTGATCGCAGCAGCAGCAAAAAGTTGCTGGCTGCGATCAACTCGGAATGACCACCCATGTACTGTATCTATGGGGGTCATTCCGAGTTGTTCGCTCGTTGACGATTTTCGCAACGGAGCAATTAAGGCAAAAATTCGCATGGTACGCAGTGCGCATGCGGTAAGTATTTTAGCACAAAACGTAGTAGATTTACTCACGTCCGAACGAAGAATTTTCATCGTTGAAGTGATCGGACTGTGATTGACAGGAAGTGGGTGTTTCTGGGCGGAAACTGGACGTTTCTGGGAGTGTGCGTAAAAACGCAGGCATGTCAGGGAAAAACGCGGGAGTGTCTGGAGAAACGGGGGAGTGGCTGGATGAACGTAGGGCGTGTTTGTGATGTCAAGCCAGGAACGAAACAGCCTGAGCTGATCGCAATCTGTGAGTAGGTCTGGAGCTACTCAGAAACTGCTAAGAAATTTCTATTTGCACTTCTGCTAATCTTTCGTTCGCTATTCTGCTAAGCTAAGATACACTCCCAGAGGGCGGCGGCCTAGCGTGTGCAATGCTGCTAAAATCTGCTAGCGAGCGATCAACTCGGAATGACCCCCTATATCCGTAATATGCAACTTTTTACCAATTCCTTTGTTTCAAAAATACTAATCCTATGCACCTAGGACAGTGATGGCTAACCTTGACACTCCAGCTGTTGTTGAACAACACATCCCAGCATGCCCTGTATCAGTTTTGTTATTTGGCCATGCTAAAACTGATGCAGGGCATGCTGGGAGGTGTAGTTCAACAACAGCTGGAATGTCAAGGTTAGCCATCACTGACCTAGGACCTAATTCAGATGTGATTAGAGGTGCAATCGCTGCTGCTTCCATGTAAGCACTAGACTAGTATGATAATGCAGCAAAAGGTGTCTGATATAAGTAGACGCCTCCTGCTTGCATTAATGATTCTTGCTGTGTCCTAGGGTGCAGCACTGGATCGCCTGGGTCACCATTGGCTGGCTTTTACAAAAATGCTATGGAAATCACCATCTTCCAATTGGAGAACCTGGGGCCTACCTCAGACCTGATTGTAGATATGCTAAATTTAGCACAACTATGATCAGTCACACAGACATGCTGGGGACCCGCCCTGGCATGTCAGGCCTGACCCCCCACACAAGTTCAAAAGCATTGCACAGCGGGGAAGAGTAGCTACCTGCCAGCGCCGCTCCTGTGGTCTGTGCACGCCTGCGGTCTGGGCACGCTGCCAGTGAGCCCCCTCCCACACACCGACCGCCTCTTCCTGTCAATTAGGCAGAGGCGATCGCAGGGCTGAGACATCCGTCGACTGTCTGGCATGCGCTGGCGCACTGTGGCACCAGTGCATGCGCAGTTCAGACCTGATCGCTGCTGTGCGAAAACTCACAGCAGCGATCAGGTATGACTTAGCCCCCTAGATTCATCACTCCCACAAAATAAGTTTTCAAGCCTCCATTTTGGGAACTGATGGACTTTGCTACCCCCTCCCTACCCCCAATCGGCAGCAGGCTGTCAATCACTGATAGTCTGCAGCAGTGGCGTAAGTTCGTCCCAGTCGCCCGGAGGCATGATAAATGTTGGTGCCCCCCTACTTATACACACACATACCATATGTAGCTATCCGGCACTAAGGGTGAACAGTAGCAGCGTGCTCAGGTACCTTTCCAAATAGTAATATAGATACGCATAGAAAGTGGACGCACACCAAGTCAGTCATTACAATAAAACAGACACCAGCATACCATTATAGTACACCTACAGTGCTCCCTCACCCGCCAGCGGGTCTCGATGGAGTTGCTTTGGCGCAGCGGTGTGCCGATATAACTAGTGTTCACTCTAGGATTTTTTTAGGGCAGGGTGCTGATCACGGGGAGGGCACATTTTTCCATTTGGGAGGGCACATTTTTAAGTTAGATGGGCAAACTTAGGTACATACTATAATGCTTGGTGCTCCCATTCCTACAGGCCAAAACATGGACAGTGCGCGCCTTCGGCGCGCAGCAAAAATCTAGGGGTGTTGTTTTGTGGGGAAGGGGCGTGGCCACATATTAGTGGCAATTCACATTACACCACACGGTAGTGCACCTAATACACATTGCACCAGGTAGAACCTCCTATACACACTGCGCCAGATAGAGCTTATTATACACACTGCACCAGGTAGAGAGCACTGAGGCACACTGCACCAGGTAGAAAGCACTGAGGCACACTGCACCAGGTAGAGAGCACTGAGGCACACTGCACCAGGTAGAGAGCACTGAGGCACACTGCACCAGGTAGAGAGCACTGAGGCACACTGCACCAGGTAGAGAGCATTGAGGCACACTGCACCAGGTAGAGAGTACTGAGGCACACTGCACTAGGTAGAGAGCACTGAGATTGAAGTTTACAGCTGCAAAATACTTACAAGGTTAATTTAGCCCAGGGGGACTCTCATGTGCTTACCGGGTCCGACGGCGCACGGCTGGGTCCGGCGGCGTGGCGGGGTCCGGCCGGCAGCAAACGGCAGGGCGCACAAAAACGGGCAGGGCGGGATTCAGCTGTCTAAGGGGCAGGGCGCAGCGCCCTGTGAAAGACACCTAGCGTGAACACTAGATATATATATAAAAAAACACACAAATGCCTCATTCACTTAAACACACACACGTCTCTTTCACTTAAACACACACACGCCGCTTTCACACACACACCTCCTTTACTTAAAAACACACACGCTGCTTTCACTTAGACACACACACATGCCTTTCACTTACACACACACACACACACACACACACGCCTTTCACTTACACACACACACACACACACACACACATTCAGAACGGACACCCCTCCATATATTTATAAGGTAGTGTGTACCCAGACCAGGTGTGTGCTCTGTACATAGTCCTGTAGAAATGCTCAAATGCCTCCTTTAATCCTTTCCTCTCACACACATACCTCTCACTTGCACACAAACACACCTCTCACACATGCCTCTCACTTACACACACCTCTCACACACGTGTCTCTCACTTACTCACACACACACACCTCTCACACACGTGCCTCTCACTTACATACACATGCCTCTCACACACACATGCCTCTCACTTACACGTCTCTCACTTACATACACACATGCCTCTCACTTACACACACACATGCCTCTCACTTACACACACACATGCCTCTCACTTACACGTCTCTCACTTACATACACACATGCCTCTCACTTACACACACACACATACATGCCTCTCACTTACACACACACACATGCCTCTCACTTACACACACACATGCCTCTCACTTACACACACATGCCTCTCACTTACACACACATACATGCCTCTCACACACACACACACACGCCTCTCACTTACACACACATACATGCCTCTCACTTACACACACACACATACATGCCTCTCACTTACACACACACACACACATGCCACTCACATCACTCACACACACACACACACACACAAATGCCTCTTTTTTACTTGAATGCACAACTTTCCTTAAAAACACACCCACACCTCACTTAAAAACAAGCACACACAAAACACAGTGCTTCCCCCCAAATCCACCTCTCCCCCACCGCCCACACAGTGCCTACCTTTGGCTATCATCAGGCTCACGAAGCACGGAGGAGCAGAGAGCTTCCCTCGGCTGGCTTACTTAACTAGAAGGGCCCGGGAGGAGCTGTGCTCTGGAGCTCCCCCTAGCTGCAGCCAGTGCCAGCTCTCTGTAAATACAGGAGGCAGCTTCCGTGTCACTGACACAGCTCCTCCATCTGCAATAGCAGCGCGGTCCTCAGGCAGCGGGAGACAGTGGAGGAGATGTGCCCCCTTGCGGTCAGGAGCCCGGCGACAGCCGACTCCACTGCCTCCCACAGTTCCGCCACTGGTCTGCAGCCGTAGTGTGTCCAGTGACATAGGACCTGTACTGCACATGCGCAATACTCATCCAGAGTTTGCACAAAGTACAGAACATTGGTACTTTAAACTATGTGCCGCATCTCCAGCCACATCAGAATAAGGCCCCTAGTACACTATGAACAAATGTGTAGTGGCTTAGATGTACTGAAAATAAGATGCAAAATTCAAGAAAATGTAATTACAGCACAGGAATTTCTATCAATGGAAGAATGCATAGATTACACCATATGGTGCAAAAAGGAAAGGTATAAGAATGGGAGGCAGTCAATTGACTGCCGGTTGGGATCCTAGCTGTCAGGATACCGACGTCAGAATCCCGACACCAGGTGAAATACCGGTGGTTGAAATCTCGACCGCCGGCCACAAACCCCACTTGGGTGGTGGTCCACGCCACCACCTGAGGGGGAATGGAACCCTGTGGAGACCGAAGGTTGCCACTGGGACTGAAGCGTGGTGAGCGCAGCGAGCCCACGAGGGGACAGGCTGCACTCACCGCCGGAATCCTGGCAACGGTCTTCGGACAGCCAGGATCCCAACTGCCAGGATCTCATACTGATCCTATAAGAACACAAATAGGTTTTTAGGCAAAAATAAACTTTTGCTATTTGATAGTCATCACTTGACAGGAAACAGAGAAATTAGATTTTAAATGTGCTGGGCAAAATCCTCACTAGAAAGAGAAAGGACATCTGGAAAATACTATTTAAAGAGAAGTGCTGTCTTTCTCTGAAGAGGTCACACATGGTCCTCAGACTTCCCAGGGAAACAGGTTCAGTTCCTGACACTTCACTATAATGTTATGAGCTGCCGCTGTGGCTCATCTCTGCAGCAGGCCCCGGTCATTGCCAGGCAACCAGTACGCCGCATCATGCAGGCCACACTGGAAGATGGTCCCGACTGTTACTAAGCAATTGGGACTCGGGCGGATGCAGTGAGTGCTGGTCCAGGCTGTGACTTGCAGCCAGGATGTCTTCTGTGTGTATATGCAGCATTATAGCTGTAATCTATTTTGTCCTTAATGTCGGTGAAGTACCCGTTAAGTAACTCCTGTTCATTTGAACGTATCATCTCTCCAGTAAGGAATGTACCTCAAATGAAGCCAAACAAAAAATATATGGTGTAGTATGTTATAGACTAAAAGATGCATCAATGTGAAATATATGTTATCCAGTAGGGTGTGTAAACCAGAAGAACAGTGTACCAAACTCACACTATCACAAAGTGAATATTTCCCGTAAAGGCATCTTTAGTCACCAGTCATCCCACATGTCAGAAGTCAGAATAGACAATCAACTTCCCACAATGATCCCATTCCTGGGATGTACCGTACTCACATAACACAAGACGATTTCAATCACGTAGCAGTTTCTTTAATGCGTCCTTTAATGTAATGCATTCTTTAATGTATCCTCATTAGGAAGGGAGTGGGCTAACCATCTCCTCATCCAGTTGTAGTATACATATGGTAAAGGACCAAGAAAAATGCTTTAGAATGCTTTAAAATTGAATATAAAAAATTAAATACAAAAAGACTAAATAGTCATAAAAATTAAAAACAAACTAAGACTACAGTGTGCACAAATAGTGAATTAGAACACTATATGGAAAAATGGGTAAACCTGGATGGCAAGACACGTCCGTCAGTTTGGATGCCGCCCAGGGAATGCCCATATGTCCTTATCCAGAATGGTTCCAGCTGATTAGTCAGAGTGGTGCTCCTAGACCAACATGTTTCGACTTTTAAGCAAGTCTTTTTCAAGGTTAGAGAGCACCTCTGACTAAAGTTACCCTTATCTCCTTGTAACCAAGCGCCACTTCCGGTCGCAGCATGCACACTGCCGGTACTTCCGATATGAGTCCATTTCCACCAACCATGGCCGGATGTGTGTATACAAATTTGTATTTATTAAATGAGCCTGGGAATGATAAAGTATCACCATTGGTCATGGCGTTTATGTGGCCGATGTTCCTGACGTGTCAATCAGCCGTAATCGGATGTACGAGCCAGTGTCGCATATGGACGGCCTTAGTTGGAGGGCACTTCCAGTCATGGCATGTGTAATACCCTGGAACTGTAAGCACAAATCAACTGTGGCACTACAGGTGCCAGCATGACTTTAATAAAAGTAAAATGTTTGCTGGAGTTGCATAGCCCTGAACCAGCAGCCTACAACTTGCAGCACAGAAGGGGTTAATAGGGGTAAGATAGATCAGTATGCAAAAAGCAAATGCAAGACTCACCGAGTCGCAGCTTAGGATGGGAAATCCTAGATGAGCTCAGGGCGGGAAATCCCAGATAGAATTTCTCCCTGGGAGTAAAAGGTTATAAAAGGCTGTCATGCAGCAGCAGCATGGTCTTTGCAGCCTGGTGTCTTTGCAGCTAGAAGCCTGGAGTGTTAGTTAGCAGAAGCACGTGTGTTAGCTAGGAGAGAAGCGTGGTGTGTGATCTGGAAAGATGTAGCCCCAGTGAGGACTCCCCACATGTTTAGGTGGGGAGATATGCCAGACCCAGCCAGACACAGCAAGGCACCTGACAGAGGGAGTGATCGCAGTGTGAGAGCAGCAGTACTCGGAATCCAGCGAAAGGGTGATGCCAGGAGAAGAAAGTGTGTTACAGGTGTGAGTCTCGAGAGAGAGGAGGTATCTGGGGAGTGGTCAGAAGCCACGTGGCAGGATTTGAAGCCCCCCATGGACAAGAGTCTTCGCTATGACAGAGAGAGAGACGGTAACCTGGTATGTGTAGCACTACTGGTAACAGAATGCCCTGGTACGTAATGCTGTTCGCCATGTTCATGCTGCTGCAATTAAGTGATGCGCTGGAGGTGGTGCCCTGATATGTGATCTAATGTAACCGTTATGCTTTGTGCTGGAGGAGGTGCGTTAAGAAGTTATCCCTGCTATATCCCTGCTTTGATGTTAAAATAAACTTTATGCTGTTTTATGAGATGGCCTGGCGCCCAATTCTTTATGCGCTGCACCGACACTTGTAGTCCACACCCACAATGCACCTGTAATTAAACACCTGATTATTCAGGGGACTCTCTGGTATCTGTGCCTGAACCCATGACTAGCCGGGGCAGAGTAAGTGTGATGCACTATACACAGTGACTGCAGATTTTGCATACTGAAGGGTTAGCTCTTCTGTCTTTGTAAATATTACTTTTTATATGATCAATTTCCTTATAATAGTTACAGTGTAAAAGTGAATATTTCTACTTCCCTAATGAAGGGTTAAAACATGCTATATGAACTGTTATGTGTTTGCATAGATGCGTGCTACCCTGTGCTGGATACCTTTATCTGCTCATACAATACCAGGCTTGTATGTGTCTGCTTCTCAAGGACAGTTCCATACCAGATCAAACCTGTATTACTATTTCTGTGTTATCAAATATCCTGTGTTACATACTTTGTTAAATGTTTTGAGAAACTTGTAGAAAACCCATATATGCATATCCTTCCACTGCGGCAGTTCCTAGCCAATCATGTTATGTTAGCCCCTTTTGTGTTCTGTCCAATTAGTTATTGACTTTGGATATACACGCCCTAAATCCTTTCTTTTATATACTTATGTTTAACGAACAATAAACAGTGTGAATTTTTACTGCTTGTGTTGTGCATGTACCTTGTGGCTAAAAGTTTACACTCCAGACGTCTAAGAGGCCATCACATCGAGGGTTAAAGAATATAAGGGCAAATCCTTTCAGCTGGGGGCTATGTCCGGAATTCAGTGATCGTCCCTGAATGGTAAAGATAGAGAATTTATTGTCTGTCTTTGCTATGCGGGATTGCGGTCATACACTGAAGCTGAATCCGTGTCAGTGTTCCGGGAACACGTGACAAGGTAATATTTAAGTCCGGGACTTAATATTACGAAGTTTTATGTAAAAGCATAAAACAGGTATCAGGGATACCATAGAATCTTTAATGTCTGGGACTTAAAGATACGTCTGAGAAAGGACCCGGGGTCCAAGCGCAATTCTCCAAAGACGTCAGTATCTGGGATACTTAAAAATAGACCTGGGGTCTATACGTAACGTAGATTATACCTCGATTTGATCGTCTATATATATTCTTGTATGTTTGTAGTGAGATAAGTTCTTATATTTGGTCCAGACGGCTGGTAAGTTTTCGTCTGCCAGATATCTTTACTCAAACACTTTTCTTGCTTCCTGTCTAAAACGCTGTATTTTTCTGACATCTTGTACGAATGGTAAGTATCGTACCCGTCAAAAGATTTCATGTTCTCACTATACAGATAATATTGTGATATTGTCAATGACTAATTAACTGGTTAGCTGATGCATGTATAGTAAGTAGAGTGTTGTATATTTTAGATATTTTCTTTTAAAAGTTGTATTGTTGATTTATATTACTGTCTGACAATGGGCTCTAGTCAGAGTAAAAAACTACATATCCCCCGCCCCTCCCTGGTGAGACATGCAAGATGTATGTTGCCCGTAACTCTACCTCAGAGTATTACTTAGTTAACCCATGGGTGGATAATTTAGCGGGATGGACAGAGAAAGCAGGACAGGACCCATTCCTACGGGAAGGCAGTAATTACCTTTTCTATATGGAGATTTAAGAAAAAATGTCAGTTTCCAACAGCACAGAAGCGACGCTGCAGAGAAACTATAAATCTTTGAAATCCCTCTCCCTCCCCCTTGCATTCCAATGTATCCTGCGCTCAGAGACACAGATCTCTTGGCAGCAGTAACCCTTTCACACCAAATGGGATTGCCTTCAGCTCCACTGCTGGAGGGTGCGTCCACTAGCTCTATCCCTAGCACCAATAACCCAGAGTTTAGATAATAGTAAAACACTGTCCCAAGCCCACTATTACCCTCGATGGCTGTATATCTTATTTGCGCAAAGCTTGCAAAGGACGCAGCTATACATTTATATGAGAAAGAGGCTGCAGGGTGTTTTGATGTAAAAAGAAACCTGCACTCACTCATACCTATCAGAACTCCAGACGCTTTGACAAACAGAAACCTTCATAGTCTGTTACTGCGTTTTGGAAAAGGTTTAAGGACTGCTGGACAGATGACGCTGGCTTACCTTTGCTTAACTCAGAAAGCTTACTCATTTCCCCACCAGACAGAGCCAACCCCGCAGTCAGGGAAGATTCCAAAGACCCCGCGCACTGACGGGGCCCGGAGGAGGGTATCCCAGCCTTTATTCAACTCTCCCGTCATAGTAAAGATTCACCTCTGCTGCCACTTATTATAAATGGAAGTAAAATTCCCTTTTTAGTGGACAGCGGTGCAACAACCAGTGTTTTGTGTTCTGACTTATGCAGTATCCCCTCTCACCAGAAAAGATAGAAGGTCTCCGCCCCATGATACAGCAATTCTTACAACAGGGTATTCTCAGACATATTGTATCACCATACTGTACTCCTGTGAACCCTGTTGCAAAAGCTGATGGCAGTATAAGATTTGTACAGAATCTCAGAGCGATCAATCAGCTAATTGTCCCAATTGCACCAATTGTTCCAGATGTAAACTCACTCATTTCTGCAATCCCTGCAGATGCTGCGTTCTTCTCTGTAATTGATTTGAAGAATGCCTTTTTTCAGCATACCTGTAGATTCACAGACACAATTACTTTTTGCCTTTTCTTTTGAGGGTAAACAACTTACCTGGTGCAGATTATTGACGCACCTGTTGTCTCCAGGCCACATTGAGGCCCTGGCAACCTCACCATGGTTCAGTCCTGCTACAGTATGCAGATGATCTGCTGCTCTGTAGTCAAACTGAGGAGGCCTGCCGAGAGGATGGTGTTTCATTACTAAACTGGCTTTGTGAATGTGGACACAAGGTGTCCAAAATAAAAATGCAATGGTGTAAAAAGCATGTTGATTACTTAGGTTTTGTGCTCACTCAGGGAGAGAGGAAAATCAGTCCACAACGCATACAGTCTGTATTGGGCCTGGTCACCCCAACTACCCAGAAGGAACTACTGTCCTTCCTGGGTATGGTAAATTACTGCAGACAGTGGATATCTGATTGCTCTTATTATGATAACATTTTGAGACAAGCCACACTGAAGGACAAACCTAAAACTGTACACTGGTCACAAGAAATGTTAACTGCATATGAAAGTTTAAAATGTATGTTGATGAAAAGTCCGGCACTTGGCCTCCCCAATTATGTACTACCTTTCCATCTATATGCAAGGGACAATTGTAAAACCATGGCGGGGGTGCTCACACAGTTTCATGGAGGGAAGTTGCGCCCCGTGGCATTTTTTTTTCCAAAGTCATGCCAGTGTCTGTGCAAGGTATGCCTGCCTGCCTCAGGGCTTTGGCAGCCTGTGCAATGGTTGCAGAAATGGCCACTACCCTCACTTTAGGCCACATCACAGTACTCCACACCACACATGATGTCCTGGCAATACTTAAAGGCTTGCACACACAGCACATGTCAGCACAACGCCTTAGTGGATATGAAGTACTCCTTTTGAGTAACCCTACCCTTACCATCAAGTACACTGCTAGTTCTTCTGGCCCTGCACCCATTCTCAATGCCCTTTTAGGCTTGAAAGGTCCTGAGGATGAACCACCCGACCTACATGACTGTGCTGCTTCCATTGAAGCTGAAACTTCTCCCAGACTTGACATGTCTCCCGTTCCCATACCAGGCGCAGACATAGTTTTTGTTGACGGCTCCTGTAGTAGGCCCAATGACAATACATACCAGGCTGGCTATGCCATTGTCACCCTCCCTGATACTGTGTTGGAAACCCTACCAATACCTTATCAGTCCGCGCAAGCTGCAGAACTCATTGCACTCATTAGAGCATGTCCCTCCCTTGACAACGTCCATCTGCTCACTCAACTTCAAGCTGCTGCGACTAATACTGATCTCTCCGACTGGACTTACCCAATTCTGCAGAAAAAATCCTAAATCAGGATTAATCTGCAAAGAGGGGAAACCCTGTATACCCCAGTCCAGTGCCCCTTTGCTCGTTGCCCAGTGCCGTGGTGTTGGTCACCGTGGTGAAGCCACAACGCTCCTCCTACTAACCAATGATTTTTATGTTACTAATGCCAAATCACTTGTGGACCAGTATGTTAGCAGATGCATCACTTGCCCCAGGAACAACCCTAATAAAGCTAAACACCAGCATCTTGAATACCCCACAAAAGACTCTAGGTTACTCCCCATTTGAAATACTAATGGGCAGGCCTTTTCCTACACCCTGGGCTAAGAAACCACTAGTAATACAGGAAGGAGATCTAGAACTCAGGTCCCTGATAACAAAACTGAATGAAATTGAACATGAGGTTGTTTGTAAAAACCCTTTGAATCCACAGGAACCTACACACCCCTTTAAAGTCGGAGACAGAGTCGTGGTGAAGGTGCTCCCCAGGAACAAGAGCCCAGGAGACTTCACCTATGGTCCAGAGACAGAGGTCGTAGCAGTTACCCGAACAGCAGTCCTGACAGAGGAAAGTCCTACCTGGATCCATGCATCCCGAGTAAAAAAGGTTCCTAGACCAGACCTAGAGAGGGAAGCAAGTGATTCCAGTGAGGTACGAACCGGGGCAGACAGCCCTGACCTCCCACCTAGCGAAGAAAGAAGAACAGAAGAAGATGAGGAACCTGTCCCCTATCTCTATCCTGGGGACTATCTCGATAGCCCTACTGGCCCTCATTCACCTCACAATATGTGAAGTCGACATCACACAAACAGATGGGGTCCCCACCTTGTGGTACAATTCCTCCAATACACACGTAGCCACATACATCCTTGATTATTTCATGTTCCCTAAACTTGCTGACAACAAACACAATAAAAGCAACTGTTATGTCTGTGGCAAATCTAGGCCCCACCTAGGTACAGTGCCCCTTAATATACCCCTAGAACAGGAAAATTGTTTTTTCAGCCTTTTTAATGATCACCGATGACCCCACTCCTCCCTCTAATACTCCTGCTAATCGAAAGAAAAGAGCACTCCCAGGAGGTAGCTTTGACCCCCACGTATACATTGATGCTATAGGGGTCCCAAGAGGTGTTCCAAATGAGTTCAAAGCTAGAGATGAGGTGGCTGCGGGTTTTGAGTCATTGTTTCCTATAGTAACTGTAAATAAAAACGTAGCCTGGATTAATTATATATATTATAATCAACAAAGATTTGTTAATGATACCAAAGATGCTCTTAAAGGTATAGCTGAACAGCTAGAAGCCACTTCCCAAATGACATTCCAAAATAGAATGGCCCTTGACATGATCCTAGCAGAAAAAGGCGGTACATGTGTTTACATTAGTAAAGTGGAAGGCTGTTGTACATATATTCCTGACAACACTGGTCCCAATGGTAAGGTTACTTTAGCCATAAACGAGTTAGAAACCTTATCCATAGAACTTAAGAAAAATTCAGGTATTGATAACCCATGGAGCCAATATTTTGGATGGTTTGAAAATTGGAAACAGGCTCTTGTGCAAATAAGCATATTCATACTTGTAACTTTAATTCTTGTAGGCATTATAGTTTATTGTGTAATCCCCTGTGGAAAGAAACTTACCTCCAAAGGCATTGATAAGGCCCTGATGTACTATGATATAACCACCAGTCCTGTCACCTCCTCTGATAGTAAGGGACCCGACGATTATGTCCAATATCTCAAGAACTGGAGGAACAAGAAAGGAGCCTCACTCAAGAATCATGTCATATAATAATCATGATTCTAAGAGGGGATTGAAGGGTTAGCTCTTCTGTCTTTGTAAATATTACTTTTTATATGATCAATTTCCTTATAATAGTTACAGTGTAAAAGTGAATATTTCTACTTCCCTAATGAAGGGTTAAAACATGCTATATGAACTGTTATGTGTTTGCATAGATGCGTGCTACCCTGTGCTGGATACCTTTATCTGCTCATACAATACCAGGCTTGTATGTGTCTGCTTCTCAAGGACAGTTCCATACCAGATCAAACCTGTATTACTATTTCTGTGTTATCAAATATCCTGTGTTACATACTTTGTTAAATGTTTTGAGAAACTTGTAGAAAACCCATATATGCATATTGAAGGGTTAGCTCTTCTGTCTCTGTAAATATTACTTTTTATATGATCAATTTCCTTATAATAGTTACAGTGTAAAAGTGAATATTTCTACTTCCCTAATGAAGGGTTAAAACATGCTATATGAACTGTTATGTGCTTGCATAGATGCGTGCTACCCTGTGCTGGATACCTTTATCTCCTCATACAATACCAGGCTTGTATGTGTCTGACTTCTCAAGGACAGTTCTATACCAGATGAAACCTGTTACAGACTTTGATAAATGTTTTGAGAAACTTGTAGAAAACCCATATATGCATATCCTTCCACTGCGGCAGTTCCTAGCCAATCATGTTATGTTAGCCCCTTTTGTGTTCTGTCCAATTAGTTATTGACTTTGGATATACACGCCCTAAATCCTTTCTTTTATATACTTATGTTTAACGAACAATAAACAGTGTGAATTTTTACTGCTTGTGTTGTGCATGTACCTTGTGGCTAAAAGTTCATACTCCAGACGTCTAAGAGGCCATCACATCGAGGGTTAAAGAATAGAGGGCAAATCCTTTCAGCTGGGGGCTCGTCCGGGATTCAGTGATCGTCCCTGAATGGTAAAGATAGAGAATTTATTGTCTGTCTTTGCTATGCGGGATTGCGGTCATACACTGAAGCTGAATCCGTGTCAGTGTTCCGGGAACACGTGACAAGGTAATATTTAAGTCCGGGACTTAATATTACGAAGTTTTATGTAAAAGCATAAAACAGGTATCAGGGATACCATAGAATCTTTAATGTCTGGGACTTAAAGATACGTCTGAGAAAGGACCCGGGGTCCAAGCGCAATTCTCCAAAGACGTCAGTATCTGGGATACTTAAAAATAGACCTGGGGTCTATACGTAACGTAGAGAATACCTCGATTTGATCGTCTATATTCTTGTATGTTTGTAGTGAGATAAGTTCTTATATTCGGTCCAGACGGCTGGTAAGTTTTCGTCTGCCAGATATCTTTACTCAAACACTTTTCTTGCTTCCTGTCTAAAACGCTGTATTTTTCTGACATCTTGTACGAATGGTAAGTATCGTACCCGTCAAAAGATTTCATGTTCTCACTGTACAGATAATATTGTGATATTGTCAATGACTAATTAACTGGTTAAGCTGATGCATGTATAGTAAGTAGAGTGTTGTATATTTTAGATATTTTCCTTTAAAGTTGTACTGTTGATTTATATTACTGTCTGACAATGGGCTCTAGTCAGAGTAAAAAAACCTGCATATTCCCCGCCCCTCCCTGGTGAGACATGCAAGATGTATGTCGCCCGCAACTCTACCTCAGAGTATTACTTAGTTAACCCATGGGTGGATAATTTAGCGGGATGGATAGAGAAAGCAGGACAGGACCCATTCCTACGGGAAGGCAGTAATTACCCTTTCTATATGGAGATTTAAGAAAAAATGTCAGTTTCCAACAGCACAGAAGCGAGGCAGTGAGAAACTGTATCCCTCTCCCTCCCCCTTGCATTCCAATGTATCCTGCGCTCAGAGACACAAATCTCTTGGCAGCAGTAACCCTTTCACACTAAATGGGATTGCCTCCAGCTCCACTGCTGGAGGGTGCGTCCACTAGCTCTATCCCTAGCACCAATAACCCAGAGTTTAGATAATAGTAAAACACTGTCCCAAGCCCACCATTACCCTCGATGGCTGTATATCTTATTTGCGCAAAGCTTGCAAAGGACGCAGCTATACACATATGAAGGAAGGCTTTTTTGCCTGTGCTTTTTTTTTTGCCTGTCGCTGTGGCTTGTAAACAGAAACCTTCATAGTCTGTTACTGCGTTTTGGAAAAGGTTTAAGGACTGCTGGACAGATGATGCTGGCTTACCTTTGCTTAACTCAGAAAGCTTACTCATTTCCCCACCCACTCATAACTATCAGAGCTCCGGACGCTTTGACAGACAGAACCAACCCCGCAGTCAGGGAAGATTCCAAAGACCCCGCGCACTGACGGGGCCCGGAGGAGGGTATCCCAGCCTTTATTCAACTCTCCCGTCATAGTAAAGATTCACCTCTGCTGCCACTTATTATAAATGGAAGTAAAATTCCCTTTTTAGTGGACAGCGGTGCAACAACCAGTGTTTTGTGTTCTGACCTATGCAGTATCCCCTCTCACCAGAAAAGATAGAAGGTCTCCGCCCCATGATACAGCAATTCTTACAACAGGGTATTCTCAGACATATTGTATCACCATACTGTACTCCTGTGAACCCTGTTGCCAAAGCTGATGGCAGTATAAGATTTGTACAGAATCTCAGAGCGATCAATCAGTTAATTGTCCCAATTGCACCAATTGTTCCAGATGTAAACTCACTCATTTCTGCAATCCCTGCAGATGCTGCGTTCTTCTCTGTAATTGATTTGAAGAATGCCTTTTTTCAGCATGCCTGTAGATTCACAGACACAATTACTTTTTGCCTTTTCTTTTGAGGGTAAACAACTTACCTGGTGCAGATTATTGACGCACCTGTTGTCTCCAGGCCACATTGAGGCCCTGGCAACCTCACCATGGTTCAGTCCTGCTACAGTATGCAGATGATCTGCTGCTCTGTAGTAAAACTGAGGAGGCCTGCCGAGAGGATGGTGTTTCATTACTAAACTGGCTTTGTGAATGTGGACACAAGGTGTCCAAAATAAAAATGCAATGGTGTAAAAAGCATGTTGATTACTTAGGTTTTGTGCTCACTCAGGGAGAGAGGAAAGTCAGTCCACAGCGCATACAGTCTGTATTGGGCCTGGTCACCCCAACTACCCAGAGGGAACTACTGTCCTTCCTGGGTATGGTAAATTACTGCAGACAGTGGATTTCTGATTGCTCTTATTATGATAACATTTTGAGACAAGCCACACTGAAGGACAAACCTAAAACTGTACAATGGTCACAAGAAATGTTAACTGCATATGAAAGTTTAAAATGTATGTTGATGAAAAGTCCGGCACTTGGCCTCCCCAGTTATGTACTACCTTTCCATCTATATGCAAGGGACAATTGTAAAACCATGGCGGGGGTGCTCACACAGTTTCATGGAGGGAAGTTGCGCCCCGTGGCATTTTTTTCCAAAGTCATGCCAGTGTCTGTGCAAGGTATGCCTGCCTGCCTCAGGGCTTTGGCAGCCTGTGCAATGGTTGCAGAAATGGCCACTACCCTCACTTTAGGCCACATCACAGTACTCCACACCACACATGATGTCCTGGCAATACTTAAAGGCTTACACACACAGCACATGTCAGCACAACGCCTTAGTGGATATGAAGTACTCCTTTTGAGTAACCCTACCCTTACCATCAAGTACACTGCTAGTTCTTCTGGCCCTGCACCCATTCTCAATGCCCTTTTAGGCTTGAAAGGTCCCGAGGATGAACCACCCGACCTACATGACTGTGCTGCTTCCATTGAAGCTGAAACTTCTCCCAGACTTGACATGTCTCCCGTTCCCATACCAGGCGCAGACGTAGTTTTTGTTGACGGCTCATGTAGTAGGCCCAATGACAATACATACCAGGCTGGCTATGCCATTGTCACCCTCCCTGATACTGTGTTGGAAACCCTACCAATACCTTATCAGTCCGCGCAAGCTGCAGAACTCATTGCACTCACTAGAGCATGTCCCTCCCTTGACAGCGTCCATCTGCTCACTCAACTTCAAGCTGCTGCGACTAATGCTGATCTCTCCGACTGGACTTACCCAATTCTGCAGAAAAAATCCTAAATCAGGATTAATCTGCAAAGAGGGGAAACCCTGTATACCCCAGTCCAGTGCCCCTTTGCTCGTTGCCCAGTGCCGTGGTGTTGGTCACCGTGGTGAAGCCACAACACTCCTCCTACTAACCAATGATTTTTATGTTACTAATGCCAAATCACTTGTGGACCAGTATGTTAGCAGATGCATCACTTGCCTCAGGAACAACCCTAATAAAGCTAAACACCAGCATCTTGAATACCCCACAAAAGACTCTAGGTTACTCCCCATTTGAAATACTAATGGGTAGACCCTTTTCCTACACCCTGGGCTAAGAAACCACTAGTAATACAGGAAGGAGATCTAGAACTCAGGTCCCTGATAACAAAACTGAATGAAATTGAACATGAGGTTGTTTGTAAAAACCCTTTGAATCCACAGGAACCTACACACCCCTTTAAAGTCGGAGACAGAGTCGTGGTGAAGGTGCTCCCCAGGAACAAGAGCCCAGGAGACTTCACCTATGGTCCAGAGACAGAGGTCGTAGCAGTTACCCGAACAGCAGTCCTGACAGAGGAAAGTCCTACCTGGATCCATGCATCCCGAGTAAAAAAGGTTCCTAGACCAGACCTAGAGAGGGAAGCAAGTGATTCCAGTGAGGTACGAACCGGGGCAGACAGCCCTGACCTCCCACCTAGCGAAGAAAGAAGAACAGAAGAAGATGAGGAACCTGTCCCCTATCTCTATCCTGGGGACTATCTCGATAGCCCTACTGGCCCTCATTCACCTCACAATATGTGAAGTCGACATCACACAAACAGATGGGGTCCCCACCTTGTGGTACAATTCCTCCAATACACACGTAGCCACATACATCCTTGATTATTTCATGTTCCCTAAACTTGCTGACAACAAACACAATAAAAGCAACTTTTATGTCTGTGGCAAATCTAGGCCCCACCTAGGTACAGTGCCCCTTAATATACCCCTAGAACAGGAAAATTGTTTTTTCAGCCTTTTTAATGACACCAAAACAAATGACAGTCAGTGCGAAATGTGGAAAAGGGAATATCCCATATTGTCAAAAAATCCCAACCCAGGAAGCACCATAACCATATATCCTGGAAACTATACCTGTTATACATCTAACACCACCACAGGGAGACATTTAAAAACCTTCCCACCAGGGTATTGTGCAAATAAGCATATTCATACTTGTAACTTTAATTCTTGTAGGCATTATAGTTTATTGTGTAATTCCCTGTGGAAAGAAACTTACCTCCAAAGGCATTGATAAGGCCCTGATGTACTATGATATAACCACCAGTCCTGTCACCTCCTCTGATAGTAAGGGACCCGACGATTATGTCCAATATCTCAAGAACTGGAGGAACAAGAAAGGAGCCTCACTCAAGAATCATGTCATATAATAATCATGATTCTAAGAGGGGATTGAAGGGTTAGCTCTTCTGTCTCTGTAAATATTACTTTTTATATGATCAATTTCCTTATAATAGTTACAGTGTAAAAGTGAATATTTCTACTTCCCTAATGAAGGGTTAAAACATGCTATATGAACTGTTATGTGCTTGCATAGATGCGTGCTACCCTGTGCTGGATACCTTTATCTCCTCATACAATACCAGGCTTGTATGTGTCTGACTTCTCAAGGACAGTTCTATACCAGATGAAACCTGTTACAGACTTTGATAAATGTTTTGAGAAACTTGTAGAAAACCCATATATGCATATCCTTCCACTGCGGCAGTTCCTAGCCAATCATGTTATGTTAGCCCCTTTTGTGTTCTGTCCAATTAGTTATTGACTTTGGATATACACGCCCTAAATCCTTTCTTTTATATACTTATGTTTAACGAACAATAAACAGTGTGAATTTTTACTGCTTGTGTTGTGCATGTACCTTGTGGCTAAAAGTTCATACTCCAGACGTCTAAGAGGCCATCACATCGAGGGTTAAAGAATAGAGGGCAAATCCTTTCACATATCCTTCCACTGCGGCAGTTCCTAGCCAATCATGTTATGTTAGCCCCTTTTGTGTTCTGTCCAATTAGTTATTGACTTTGGATATACACGCCCTAAATCCTTTCTTTTATATACTTATGTTTAACGAACAATAAACAGTGTGAATTTTTACTGCTTGTGTTGTGCATGTACCTTGTGGCTAAAAGTTTACACTCCAGACGTCTAAGAGGCCATCACATCGAGGGTTAAAGAATATAAGGGCAAATCCTTTCACATACCTAGTACCAGTGGGGTTTTACATTTGGCGCCCAACGTGGGGCTCAAAGGGCAATATTTGTGGAGGTGGAACTCATGTCACAGGACATCGGGACTATGCAGTGCACCCGGTCGGAGCAACACCCTTGGGGGCACTGTGTTTGGCCATTTCTGAGTGTCCGGAGGAGCCAAGCATCGCAAGGGGAATGGAGTCCCCTATATATTTTCTAAAAAGTTGAAGAAACTTGTTTATTGGGAGGGGCCTACGAGAGCCACCTGTCTCTTTTGACCCAGACGTGGGGGGAGACAAGGGCAGGCAAGGGCAGGTTCTCAGTGTTTGGCACAATTGCCATAAGATGTCTGAACAATTTATTATCACCTGTGACTCAGGACTGTAATCCATTGGAAAACAACAACAGGATATATGATTTGTATGTAATGTAATGTTTGACATGCCATGTTTTCCTGCGTATGTGATAGTTATTTATTTTTTTGTCACATGTACTGTCATTGTGTTTATTATGTGTTATGTTGTTGAAAACTCTGCTGTTGCGTGAGGACACGCAAGAACTGGAACTGTAAGCACAAATCAACTGTGGCACTACAGGCGCCAGCATGACTTTAATAAAAGTAAAATGTTTGCTGGAGTTGCATAGCACTGAGCCAGCAGCCTACAACTTGCAGCATAGAAGGGGTTAATAGCCCAACTCACAGTAAGACAGATCAGTATGCAAAAAGCAAATGCAAGATTCACCAAGTTGCAGCTCAGGGCAGGAAATCCTAGATGAGCTCAGGGCGGGAAATCCCAGATAGAATTTCTCCCTGGGAGTAAAAGGTTATAAAAGGCTGTCATGCAGCAGCAGCATGGTCTTTGCAGCTAGAAGCCTGGAGTGTTAGTTAGCAGAAGCACGTGTGTTAGCTAGGAGAGAAGCGTGGTGTGTGAGCTGGAAAGATGTAGCCCCAGTGAGGACTCCCCACATGTTTAGGTGGGGAGATATGCCAGACCCAGCCAGACACAGCAAGGCACCTGACAGAGGGAGTGATCGCAGTGTGAGAGCAGCAGTACTCGGAATCCAGCGAAAGGGTGATGCCAGGAGAAGAATGTGCGTTACAAGTGTGAGTCTCGAGAGAGAGGAGGTATCTGGGGCGTGGTCAGAAGCCACGTGGCAGGATTTGAAGCCCCCCATGGACAAAAGTCCTCGCTATGACAGAGAGAGAGAGACGGTAACCTGGTATGTGTAGCACTACTGGTCACAGAATGCCCTGGTACGTAATGCTGTTCGCCATGTTCATGCTGCTGCAATTAAGTGATGCGCTGGAGGTGGTGCCCTGATATGTGATCTAATGTAACCGTTATGCTTTGTGCTGGAGGAGGTGCGTTAAGAAGTTATCCCTGCTATATCCCTGCTTTGATGTTAAAATAAACTTTATGCTGTATTATGAGATGGCCTGGCGCCCAATTCTTTATGCGCTGCACCGACACCTGCAGTCCACACCCACAATGCACCTGTAATTAAACACCTGATTATTCAGGAGACCCTCTGGTATCTGTGCCTGAACCCATGACTAGCCGGGGCAGAGTAAGTGTGATGCACTATACACAGTGACTGCGGTTGTTGCATACCTAGTACCAGTGGGGTTTTACACATGTATACGGTCTACACTTCCAGTATCCACCAACCAGCCAACCAAGACCGGATGTTTCCAAATGTAAATAGTTTTAAAGAATATATATGAATTGTATGAACCCCTACTGCTTGAGGCCTAAGACCTGGAGGCATCCTAAGAACTGGTTTGTGCATAATACACTAAGGACACACCGGGTAACTGTTGTAGGTGGACGATCCTCATAGTGGCTCTAGGGGTCTCATACAATTATGCTGGAGTTCCATAACATATACACTACTAGTTACCAGAGGAAGCTGAAGAGATACAGGTTATGTGGTTGGTTTATTATCTGCTGGTCATATTAAGCATCAGCTGTAACACATGGAAGCAGGGTAGAATGGCATGTGTAGAGGTCTGATAACATGTGGCGCTCTTATGGTGTACAGGTTGGGTTAATGGCATGTAAAGGTAAATTAAAATAAATATGGATTGATCTGACTAGGTATCTGGTTGGGATGAGCGGACTTTACCATTCGAGTCCGGTTCCGAGTCAGGCTCAGATTTTACCGCCTGACTCGGAAACCAGAACGAGGCAAAACGTCATCATCCCTCTGTCGGATTCTCGCAGGATTTGAATTCCATATAAGGAGCCGCGCGTCGCGGCCATTTTCACTCCAGTCTCAGAGAGTGTAGTGAGAGGACGTGTCTCCGTCCTCAGTGTCTGTGTGGGGGCGGGAAAGTGGGGTGGCGATTCTAGTGCTGTCTTGTGCTGCTCAGTCCAGTGTAGTCAGTGTCTTATGCTGCATCAGTACAGCTAGTCACAGTGTTGGTGTCCTCTGCTGCTATATGTCCCCAGTGCTGCTAGCTGCTGTATAAGTCCCTTGCGGTTTTGCTGTGTTGTCTTGCATCAGACTAGGGGTAGTGTCTCTCTTGTGCAGCATCAGTCCAGTGACCAGTCACAGTGGTGGTGTCCTCTGCTGCTATATGTCCCCAGTGCTGCTGTATACGTCCCTTGCAGTTTTGCTGTGTTGTCTTACATAAGACCAGGGGTAGTGTCTCTTTTGTGCAGCATCAGTCCAGTGACCAGTCACAGTGGTGGTGTCCTTTGCTGCCATATATCCAGTGTTACTGGCGTATAATACTAGTGATATTGCCGTATAATTCCTGTTATATTGCCGTATAATTCCCGTGATACTGGCGTATAATTACAGTGATATTGCTGTATAATCCTCGGGATACTGGCGTATAATTCCTGTGATATTGCCGTATAATTCCCGTTATATTGCCGTATAATTCCCGTGATACTGGTGTATAATTACAGTGATATTGCTGTATAATTCTCGGGATACTGGCGTATAATTCCAGTGATATTGCCATATAATTCCCGTGATACAGGCGTATAATTCCTATGATACTGCCGTATAATTCTCGTAATACTGGCGTATAATTCCTGTTATATTGCCATATAATTCCTGTGATGTTGCTGAATAAATCCAGTGATATTGCCATATAATTCCCGTGATACTGCCGTATAATTCCAGTTATCCTGCCGTATAATTCCATATAAATTCATATAATTCCGTATAAATCCAGACCAGTGGTGCTGCCATATAAGTTCAGTGGTGCTGTCCTGTGCTGTATATTATTTACTCCAAATAAAGGGGTTATTAATATTTAATCCAAATAATTTTTACAGGGTTTGCCCTGTGAGGTGTAGGGGTACACTCTTCTGTACCGCATATTGTGTTATATAACTCCAGAAAAATAATGGAGAACATAAATTTGGAAGATAAAATAGGGAAAGATCAAGATCCACTTCCTCCTAGTGCTGAAGCAGCTGCCACTAGTCATGACATAGACGATGAAATGCCATCAACGTCGTCTGCCAAGGCCGATGCCCAATGTGGTAGTAGAAGGCATGTAAAATCCAAAAAGCCAAAGTTCAGTAAAAAGACCCAAAAAAATAAATATAAATGGTCTGAGGAGAAACTTAAACTTGCCAATATGCCATTTACAACACGGGGTGGCAAGGAACGGCTAAGGCCCTGGCCTATGTTCATGACTAGTGGTTCAGCTTCACATGACGATGAAAGCCCTCAACCTCCATTTTGCCAATTAATTCCAGTGATTTGGACATATAATTCCAGTGATTTTGCCATTTAATTCCAGTGATTTGGATGTATAAATCCAGTGATTTTACAGAATAATTCCAGTAATTTTGCAGTATAATTCCAGTGATTTGAATGTAAAATTCCAGTGATTTTGACAAATAATTCCAGTGATTTTGCCATATAATTCCAGTGATTTGGACATATAATTCCAGTGATTTTGCCATTTAATTCCAGTGATGTGGACATATAATTCCAGTGATTTTGCCATTTAATTCCAGTGGTTTGGACGTATAATTCCAGTGATCCTGCCGTATAATTCCAGTAATCCTGCTGTATAATTACAGTGGTACTGGCGTATAATTACAGTGATCGTGCCGTATAAATCTAGTGATCCTGCTGTATAAGTCCAGGGATCCTGCCGTATAATTACAGTGGTACTGGCATATCAATCCAGTCCAGTGATACTGATGATAGATATATATATATATATATATATATATATATAGCAAACGCAGGTGCGGCACTCAGGCCACGGTAAACAGCAAACAAATGACAGGCGGAGACTGTAATTCAATCAACGTTTCAATATTAGAGAATATTGTCGTCAGGATCCTGACGACAATATTCTCTAATATTGAAACGTTGATTGAATTACAGTCTCCGCCTGTCATTTGTTTGCTGTTTACCGTGGCCTGAGTGCCGCACCTGCGTTTGCTATACATCCTTTGATTGTGAGGGCACCGGCTCAAGTTGCTTGTGTTGCGGGGAGTGCCGGACTCTGGAACTTTTTTATATATATATATATATATATACTCTGTTGCAAAGCAGATTGCTGAGGCTATAACAACTATGCTGGTGTTAGACGTGCATCTGGTATCCACCATTAGTGCAGTGGGACTGCAGTGCCAACCCTAGATGGGCCAGGTGTTTGTGTCGCACACTTGTATCACTTAGCTTAGTCATACAGCTACCTCATTGCCCTCTTTTACTTCTTGGCATGATGTGCTGTTTGGGTACTATTTTTTAAAGTGCCATCCCGTCTGATACTTCTGTATATGTCCAGTGGTACTGCCATTTAACTCCAGTGATTTTGTGGTATAATTCCAGTGATTTGGACCTACAATTACAGTGATTTTGCAGTATAATTACAGAGATTTTGCAGTATAATTCCAGTGATTTTGCCATTTAATTCCAGTTATTTTGCCATTTATTTCCAGTGATTTGGACATATAATTCCAGTGATTTGGACGTATAATTCTAGTGATTTGGACGTATAATTCCAGTGATTTTGCAGTATAATTCCAGTGATTTGGACGTATAAATACAGTGATTTTGCAGTATAATTCAAGTGATTTTGCAGTATAATTACAGTGATTTTGCCATTTAATTCCAGAGATTTGGACGTATAATTCCAGTGGGAATTGTTTGTGTTGCTTGGCTTAGTCATACAGCTACCTCATTGCACCTCTTCGACATCTTTGCATGAGGTACTGTTTGGGGCCTAGTTTTTGAAAAGTGCCATCCTGTCTGACACTGCCGTATGAGTCCAGGGGTACTGCTGAATTAGTCCTGGGGTACTGCCGTATAAGTCCACAAATTACAGAATTTTTAAAACATGACTGGAGCGTGCTGGAGATGCTGTCAGTGGACCGAACAATTGCAGCCCACTCTCGACATTCAGCCACTGTGTGACACTACTAGATGGGCCAGGTGGTTGTGTCATTTAGCTTAGTCATATAGCAACCTCAATGCACCTTTTTTTCTTCTTTGCATCATGTGCTGTTTGGGGCCTTTTTTTATATCTGATAGAAAAAACAAAAAATATTGCAGCGTACATGAGTTGGGCAAAGATTTTTTATTATTCATTTTTATTACTATTTCATTAAAAATAATAATAATTAAAATTGCATTCAAGAATCCATAACCACCGGCCGGTGAATTTTAATGGCTAACATATTAGATTTAAAAAAAACATATATAACACAGCCTGTTCTCCTATACTTATTCAGTAAAATCACTTAAATGTGAATAAACACACTATATCTTGGTTAATGCAGTCACAAAGAATCACTCCCACCTAAAATATCTGTCTGGATAAACAAGAGAATGTATAGAGGCTCAATCAGGGATTGGTGTCACTATATCACTGAAAGAATGTAACAATATGGCACTCTAAACAACTTTTCTTGTAGCTAATAAGTAGCAGTCACACCTCTCATGTGTAACTTAACAGACACACTGTATTGATCAGTCCGTTTTAGCACTGGCAATCCATTCAGTACTTAGTAATACTGTGTCACTATAACAACGTGACATATAGCACACTGATTCATGCGGCTGGTTAGCGTCACTGATGGCCGTAGTTATATAATTCAATAACCACCAGATATAGAACAGTCCGTTCAGCAATTAAAATCCATTTATATTGAGTATGACAAAATAGATTTATTTGAATCGTCTGGCCAGACAAAATTGTTATTCTCACCGCACCTTCCAGCAGTATATTCACAAAGGACTCCTCCCGGCTGCTGGTGCTTTTAACCTTAAAGAGCAGTCATCTCTGGAGGATAAAGTCCATATGTAGATATGAAGCGGCTGCGGCTTGCGGTGAGCATGTCCACTAGCAGTGGTATAGATGAAAGTACCGTGAGTCCTTTAACGCGTTTCCCCGCCTCCCTCCGGGTTCAGCGGCTGATGAAGCCGCAGAACCCGGAGGGAGGCAGGGAAACGTGTTAAAGGACTCACGGCACTTTCATCTATACCACTGCTAGTGGACACGCTCACCGTGTGTGTGTGTCCGGTCTCTGGTGGCGTTAGCCAGTCAGAGCTTACAGACAGGCTCCTGATTGGCTGTCGGTCCGCGAGCTCTGATTGGCTAGCGAACTGGCGCCACATAGCCGCCGCCAGAGACCTGGAGCGGTGAGGGGAAGGAGAGGCGCTGCGCTCTCCTATCCTCACATATCAGAGCCACAAGGAAGCGGTGAGTGACCGGAGGGGGGGGAGCAAAGTGGGGCATGTAACTGGCACACTGTGGCATGTATCTGGCACAGTGGGGCATGTAACTGTCACTGTGGGCAATGTAACTGGCACTGTGGGGCATGTATCTGGCACTGTGGGGCATGTATCTGGCACTGTGGGCAATGTAACTGGCACTGTGGGGCATGTATCTGGCACAGTGGGGCATGTAACTGGCACTGTGGGCAATGTAACTGGCACTGTGGGGCATGTATCTGGCACAGCGGGGCATGTAACTGGCACTGTGGGCAATGTAACTGGCACTGTGGGGCATGAATCTGGCACAGCGGGGAAAGTAACTGGCACTGTGGGCAGTGTAACTGGCACTGTGGGGCATGAATCTGGCACAGCGGGGAAAGTAACTGGCACTGTGGGCAATGTAACTGGCACTGTGGGGCATGTATCTGGCACTGTGGGGAATGTAACTGGCACTGTGGGGCATGTATCTGGCACTGCATTGTAACTGGCACTGTGGGGCATTGTAAATGGCACTGTGGGGCATGTATCTGGCACTGCATTGTAACTAGCACTGTGGGGCATTGTAACTGGCACTGTGGGGCATGTATCTGGCACTGTGGGACATGTAACTGGCACTGTGGGGCAATGTAACTGGCACTGTGGGGCAATGTAAGTGGCACTGTGGGGCATTGTAACTGGCACTGTGGGGCATGTATGTGGCACTGCATTGTAACTGGCACTGTGGGGCATTGTAACTGGCACTGTGGGGCATGTATCTGGCACTGCATTGTAACTAGCACTGTGGGGCATTGTAACTGGCACTGTGGGGCATGTATCTGGCACTGTGGGGCATGTAACTGGCACTGTGGGGTAATGTAAATGGCACTGTGGGGCATTTAACTGGCACTGTGGGGCAATGTAAGTGGCACTGTGGGGCAATGTAACTGGCACTGAGGGGCATGTATCTGGCACTGCATTGTAACTGGCACTGTGGGGCATTGTAACTGGCACTGTGGGGATGTATCTGGCACTGTGGGGCATGTATCTGCCACTGCATTGTAACTGGCACTGTGGGGCATTGTAACTGGCACTGTGGGGCATGTATCTGGCACTGTGGGGCATGTATCTGGCACTGCATTGTAACTGGCATTGTGGGGCATTGTAACTGGCACTGTGGGGCATGTATCTGGCACTGTGGGGCATGTATCTGGCACTGCATTGTTACTGGCACTGTGGGGCATGTATCTGGCACTGTGGGGCCTGTAACTGGCACTGTGGGGCAATGTAACTGGCACTGTGGGGCATGTAACTGGCATTGTGGGGCAATGTAAGTGGCACTGTGGGGCAATGTAACTGGCACTGTGGGGCATGTATCTGGCACTGTGGGGCATGTTTCTGGCACTGTAGGGCATTTTCAGTGGCCACATCCCTTCTGGTGCGCAATGTGAGGGGAGCGCAGTGTCTCTCCCTCCCCTCACCACCGCTGCCAGCACCTGAGCACCAGCAGCGCTGCGTGTGTCCGGTCTCCGGCGGCGTTAGCCAATCAGAGCTTGCAGACAGGCTTCTGATTGGCTGTCGGTCCGTGAACTCTGATTGGCTAGCGAACTGGCGCCACATAGCCGCCGCCGGAGACCTGGAGCGGTGAGGGGAAGGAGAGGTGCTGCGCTCTCCTACCCTCACATATCAGAGCCACGAGGAAGTGGTGAGTGACCGGGGGGGGGGGAGCACAGTGGGGCATGTAACTGGCACAGTGGGGCATGTATCTGGCACAGTGGGGCATGTAACTGGCACTGTGGGCAATGTAACTGGCACTGTGGGGCATGTATCTGGCACTGTGGGGCATGTAACTGGCACTGTGGACAATGTAACTGGCACTGTGGGGCATGTATCTGGAACAGTTGGGCATGTGACTGGCACTGTGGGCAATGTAACTGGCACTGTGGGGCATGTATCTGGCACAGCGGGGCATGTAACTGGCCCTGTGGGCAATGTAACTGGCACTGTGGGGCATGTATCTGGCACTGTGGGGAATGTAACTGGCACTGTGGGGCATGTATCTGGCACTGCATTGTAACTGGCACTGTGGGGCATTGTAAATGGCACTGTGGGGCATGTATCTGGCAC
Source organism: Pseudophryne corroboree (assembly GCF_028390025.1). Taxonomy (NCBI): domain Eukaryota; kingdom Metazoa; phylum Chordata; class Amphibia; order Anura; family Myobatrachidae; genus Pseudophryne; species Pseudophryne corroboree. The sequence goes on from NC_086448.1 coordinate 359,659,817, forward strand.
TGCATTGTAACTAGCACTGTGGGGCATTGTAACTGGCACTGTGGGGCATGTATCTGGCACTGTGGGACATGTAACTGGCACTGTGGGGCAATGTAACTGGCACTGTGGGGCAATGTAAGTGGCACTGTGGGGCATTGTAACTGGCACTGTGGGGCATGTATCTGGCACTGCATTATAACTGGCACTGTGGGGCATTGTAACTGGCACTGTGGGGCATGTATCTGGCACTGTGGGGCATGTATCTGGCACTGCATTGTAACTGGCACTGTGGGGCATTGTAACTGGCACTGTGGGGCATGTATCTGGCACTGTGGGGCATGTATCTGGCACTGCATTGTAACTGGCACTGTGGGGCATTGTAACTGGCACTGTGCGGCATGTATCTGGCACTGTGGGGCATGTATCTGGCACTGCATTGTAACTGGCACTGTGGGGCATGTATCTGGCACTGTGGAGCATGTATCTGGCACTGTGGGGCCTGTAACTGGCACTGTGGGGCAATGTAACTGGCACTGTGGGGCATGTAACTGGCATTGTGGGGCATGTATCTGGCACTGTGGGGCATGTATCTGGCACTGTAGGGCATTTTTATTGGCCACATCCCTTCTGGTGCGTGGCCACACCCCTACTGGTGTGTGGCCACGCCCATTTTTCAGCGCGCGCACATACTCCATTTAGTGGGGGGGGGGGGGTTTGAGGGGGGGGGGTGTGCCACTCTTCATCTTGCCCTGGGCTCCGAAAACCCTAGTTACGCCTCTGTCATACAGCCACCTCGGTACAACTTTTAGGCCTAAAAACAATATTGTGACGTGTAAAGTGTTCAAAATAGACTGGAAATGAGTGGAAATTAATGTTATTGAGGTTAATAATACCGTAGGAGCAAAATTACCCCCAAATTCTGTGATTTTAGCTGTTTTTATGTTTTTTTCAAAAATCATCCAGATTCGAATCAAAACCAAAACACGAAAGGGTGGTTTTAGCAAAACCAAGTCAAAACCAAAACACGAAAGTGGAATTAGAACCAAAACCAAAACACATAACAAAAAAAGTGCCAGGCGCACATCTCTAGTATCTGGTATCTTGCCTAGGGCCCCCTGGAGTCTTAACCATCTGGAGGAATAGTATTCATGAAAAAGGAGTCCACAGAATGACAGAGAATTGTATCTTTAACCTTGATGAGCAGTTTATTATCATCTTTTTTTCTTTTCTTTTTTTCTTAGAAAACTTTTGTTTTTTTTAACACTTTTAGTGCAGTATGTATATTATAACAAGCTATCACAACTGTCTAGAGTACGTGCATGGAGATGGATTGCACTTCCCCACTGCTCAAATACAGAGGAGACATGCTTGAAATGAAAAAGGTAGAATTGCGGAAAACACACATCCACACAGGTAATGTACTTTTATTTTACAAAAATATTTAAAAAAAAAAACAATGTGTACAGCATGTAGTCTCCTCCCACCCCATCCCCCCTGCTATTTTCTTTTGAATCCACCCCTGGGTGCAGGTTTACAGGATGTCCGGCATAGAAACACTGGAGCAGGTTTATAGGATGACCAGCATAGGAACACTGGTGCAAGTTTACATGATGTCGAGCATAGCAACGCTAGATAATGCATATTTGCATGATCTTCAGTGTAGTATGCAGAGCAGGAACCTGGATCAAAGGTACTGTACAAGTAATAGAGTCGTTGTACTGGTGACACAGAGAGACCAGGAGCTAGACGTAGAGTTGTAATGCTATGGTAGGGTTCTTGTTGGCCTAGATACAGGACATTTAGAAGCAGACTTGGATGATAAAACAGGTTGGCCCAGAAACCTGGAGATCTGTATAGTAAATTCCCAAACTTGTGGTTTCCTGGGAGAACCAAATGCCTGCTTGTGTATTCCAGACAACTGTAGATCTCAAAAGGCGGCAAAATTTAATTTTCCCAGAAATCCTGTATCTTGCATGTTTTGAATTTCAAGAGCCGTCCCTTGTGATTAAGGGGGACATTTACTAAGCAGTGGGAAAAGTGGAGAAGTGAGCCATGACAACCAATCAGCATTGACGTAACATTTATAATTTGCATACTATAAACATATACAGAGCAGCTAATTGGGAATTGGGTGCCATGGGCAACTTCTCCACTGGCTCAATTCTCCACTTTTATCATTGCTTAGTACATGTCCCCCTAAGTGACATATAACACTGGAGAGTAGAGGGAGAGGTTGTGGGACTGTGAGCTGTAAATTACAAATGCCATTAGTACACCATCAGGACACCATTAGCGCACCATTAGTATGCCATCAGGCCACCATCAGGGCAGAGAGAGTTGTAGTTATTAGATGGAGTAGGTAGGACTAGGAAGGGTGATTGCATTTACTGTTGTCTAAAAAAAACTCTGCAATGTTTTCTAAGTGAATTTAAATTGTATTTTAAAAAAGTGTTTGTGCTGGTATCACCATCATCTGCGCACCAAAACAATTGCTTCAAAGCACCATGTTTCTATTCCTAGTGTGTAAAAAAATAATAATAGTCGTTTATAATCTAATTTAAAAAGTTGCATAGTGTGCTTTTGATAAGTTTCTTTACTCCTAAATAAATACCTCAAATAAGTAATTTTCTCATTTTCTGTTCCTGGTGTGTAAAAAAAATAAAAAAGTATTTTATAGTGGAATATTACTGTTCTCACTGTTTGTGATGGTATCCCCTCCATTTTTACTCCAAATTAATTATGCAAATAATTAATTTTCATTTCCTGGTGTGTAAAAAAATAGCCAGTATTTTATAATCACATATTACTGATCTCAATGGGTGAGTTGGTATCCCTGCCATCTTTACTCCAGCCGAATTATTGCAAATAATTAATTTTCTTATCCTAGTGATAAAATAAAGTCTTTTATAATTGTATATCACTGTTTTTACTGGGTGCTGTTCTGTCCCCATCAACTGCACCCCAAAAATCAAAGTACTTCTTCAACATCTAGTAAAGCAGGTCAAAGGTAAAGATGGTGTAATGGGCACCTCAAATCTAAACATTTCACAATCTTAAAGAAAACATTACCTCTAGCTAGAAAGGAAAAAAATGACTGCTAAATAATGAAAAAATGCCAACATGCCATACACCAACTGCAGTGGCAAGGAAAGGCTCAGACCATGGCTTTTATATGCAAGTGGCAGGGAAGTAACTCCCATAGGCAATGGAGACACCTGCCTCCGGCTTTCAAGCACTGAAGGGGCACCTGCATGTACGGCAGGACCTGTGTGGTTCACAGTGGAATCCAAATGTGAATGCTGTTCTTCCAATGGAGCTCTGCTGTGCACCTGCAGAGTTAGTCGGCTATCCCACAGCTGATTAACATCTGCAATGGCTATCAGCTGCAATAGGGGACAGGACAGACCTCTCCTGGTACCGCTCAGCTTGTGTTGCAATAAAATAAAGTCCCTGATGAGAGTCCAGGGGTTATATTTACTAACGTGTGGGTTTACAAAAGTTGAGATGTTGCCAATAGCAACCAATCAGATTATGGCTATTATCTTCTAGAAGGTGCTAGATAAAGGATAAGCACAATCTAATTGGTTGCTATGGGCAACATTTCTACATTTGAAAACTCGCACTTTAGTAAAAAAAAAAAAAACCTAAGGGTGTCCACAAGTGCTTTGTGTAAACCTAAAATTTTTGGTCCTGACACTGTAATCCTAGAGAAGTCTTCTTCACCATTTCTGAACCCTCTGCAAATGTGAAGATGAGTAGTACTAAGAGTAATGATGACAAAGGTTTAGACATAGAAATTGAGGATTCTATGTTGGAAATGCCACAGGATAAGGCAAATACAGTATTAATTAAGTATCTGACACTAATCAGGATGTTGATGATAAATGTGTTGGACAACAAGAAGTTGATAAAAGACAGCCATCAGTGGAATTTTTTTTTGCCAGAGATATGAAGAAGTGTATTGTCATGCTTGTGCAAAAGATCAAGAAAGCCAACTCTGCCATCTGGGTACATTTTTATCCAAACCTGACAATTGTCACTTCATCTGTACCCTTTGTGGTTCAAAGTAAGTAGAAGTAGGGACATTAACCATCTAAGCTCCTCCTTGTTACATCATTTGCATTGACGATATCTAAATCGTATATCAAGATCTGGAAAATCATATACAATAATAACAAGCATTCCAGCATCAGCTGCAAGCAGCATCGACAAATTCAAATACATGCAATCTCCACCTCCAACACTTTCATCATCAAACCCCTCACTAGCGATTGGAACTAGCCCTGTATCTAATTTGGAAAGCAAAACTGACTCCTCCTTTATCAGGATAGACAAGAAGAAGTCTTGCGCACTACAACTGCTACTGCGGATTACTCTTTATCCAAGAAGGGGACCAAGAAGACTAGTAGATTCAAATAAAAATTGACTGTGAAACAAGCATTTAAAAAAAATAACCAAGTGTAAAAGCCATCATCCTGTTGCACAGTGGATCACTGAAGCCATGATAGCTATGATAGCATTAGATTTGCATCCAGTATCTGCCATTAATGCATCTCGTTTTAGACAGTTAGTTGAGGTCATGTGTCCATGCTACCAAATTCCATCTCTGTTCCATTTTACCAAAACAGCAATTCCTCACCTGTTCCAGAACATTATACAAAAAGTTATTCTTTGCCATTGTACCGACTATCCACTTAACTACAAATGTGCACAAGTGGTACTGGTCACACTAAAGATATTATAACTGTGTGACAGCACACTGGGTGGGTGTATCAGCAGCAACAGTATCTAACAAGTTACACAACAACAGTTCATTCACAGAAAGGCTACTCTCTGTATCACTGGCTTAACCAAGATACATGCGATTTCAAGATTTTGGGAAAACTCAGTAACGTGATAGTAAAATGGCTTACACCACTAAGGATATATTCTCAAAATATGTAATTTCCGATATACAAGTAACATTGCACAATCATTACTACTGGGTACAAAAGTACACAATAAACTTGGTGGATCGGTATGTCTTAAAAAATTACAAGTTGATGCAGAAGATGCTGGCTGTACCTTAACACTATAGTTTTTTCACTGGTATGCTACGCTGGGCTTTCTGGCTTATGCTGGTGTTTTGGGGTGCCACACCCTGCACCTAGATATAGTGCTAGGGACCCCAAATATACAGAGACACCTTGATGCGACTTTGGGGCTTAACCACACATTTGCGCAAATATGTGTAACGAAGATCTCTGAATTCTATTATTATGTGGGATTTATATCTGGTTACTGTTATCATTCAGGGTGCTGGAGGAAACCAAATGCCTTTTTTTCTTGCTCAGAAATACCCCTCCCTTTCGAGCACCTGAATGATATCACTAAGCTAATTGAACATCTACCAATATATATGTCTGTTGTGAGAGGCAGAGAGGTTCCTGCATTAGGAGGAGGTGCAGGCCCTGACATGCCACATGGAGCATTATGGGGTTGCTCCAAGGTAGGTAGCTCTTAGCTTAGACATATTGTAGTAAGGAACCATTATCATGTGGCTCCTTGCTGGTTAATATTAGACCCAGATTGGGGTAATGGAGGTGTGATGTGTGGTGCCTCTGGACTGGCTGAGCTGGATGGCTTTAGTGTGGCATACCTTTACATTCTATTAACACTTTTCACTTATTAATTTTTTAACACTATTTCTCAATTTTAATTACATTTCATGTTTGTATCACCCTCTCTATAGCTTAGGCTTCCTAAATACTAATTTATTAACACTATAGTTTTTTCACTGGTATGCTATGCTGGGCTTTCTGGCTTATGCTGGTGTTTTGGGGTGAAACACCCTGCACCTAGATATAGCGCTAGGGACCCCAAATATACAGAGACGCCTTGATGCGGCTTTGGGGCTTAACCACACATTTGCGCAAATATGTGTAACGAAGATCTCTGAATTCTATTATTATGTGGGATTTATATCTGGTTACTGTTATCATTCATGGTACTGGGGGAAACCAAATGCCTTTTTTTCTTGCTCAGAAATACCCCTCCCTTTCGAGCACCTGAATGATATCACTAAGCTAATTGAGCATCTACCAATATATATATATGTACCTCGTAAGCTTTCTGGGCACTATTGGCATTCAGCAATCTCATTTAGAATGTTGCAGCAGCTACAAGAACATTTGCAATGCAAGCAATAGTAATCAAGTGGAATTACAGCCTTTATATGCTTGGATTGGATTTGATTTACTGGCATTTAGGATGCCAGCGGTCAGGATATCGATGTTTGGAATCCCAACAGGGGAAGGTAAGTATTCTTAACTTCCCCAACTGGCCCCCTAATCCTAACACCCCCCTCCTCCCCACGGTCTAAACCTAACCCTCGCCCCCCGCAGCCTAACCCTCAGCGGTAGTGCCTAAACCTGACCCCTGTCCCCACAACCTAAACCTAATCCAGCGGGGTCACAGACTAAACCTAACCTCCCAGTCCCTGCGACCTACCTATCCTGTGTCCCGGTGGTTTGTTGTTCGGCATTTTGGCTGACAGGATTCCTACGTCGGTAGGGTGATGCAGGTGTCGCCATACCGAATAGTGTCGGGATTCCGGCGTCGGGATTCTGATTGCCAGGATCCTGACAACCGGGATCCTGACTGGATCCCATAGTCTCCGGTGACTGGAGAAACAGCAACAAGCCTTCCAAAGGTACATAGTAAGCCATGAGATTGGGTGCATATTACCTTAGTCTAGCACACTGGATAATACTGTAAGAGCTGCTTTTCACTAATGGGCCAATTTTTGACACCCAATTTACTACTTCTCATCTATGTAACACTTTTAGTACTGAACTGCTATTTCTTATTACTGTAACACCTTTTAACACTTAAACTGCAACTTCTCACTAGGGTGATGACTTGGAGCAGTTAAGTTGTGCTAGCCCGGGAATTCCCATGCTCTTCGATTGAATCTTATGAATGTTAGGGACCCATATGAGGAGGTCACCTGATTGTGGCAGGTGGGCCCATATTCCTTGGCAAAAAAATTATGCTAAGAACCTCAATTTTAATCCATGTTAAATTGGAGAGTTTATTAGAATTGTTTTTATTGCCAATGTTCTTAGCGTTTAGAGTGTGCACCAGCATTTTCTAATTTTCCAAGAGAACCATTGATGATAATGGGCCTAATCAGAGTTGATCGCAGCAGCAAATTTGTTAGCAGTTGGGCAAAACCATGTGCACTGCAGGGTGGGCAGATATGACATGTGCAGAGAGAGTTAGATTTGAGTGGGGTGTGTTCAAAGTGAAATCTAAATTTCAGTGTAAAAATAAAGCAGCCAGTATTTACCTTGCACAGAAGCAAAATAACCCACCCAAATCTAACTCTCTCTGCAAATGTTATATCTGCCCCACCTGCAATGCACATGGGGGGGTCATTCAGAGTTGATGGCAGCAGCAAATTTGTTAGCAGTTGGGCAAAACCATGCTGCACTGCAGGTGAGGCAGATATAACATTTGCAGAGAGCGTTAGATTTGGGTGGGTTATTTTGTTTCTGTGCAGGGTAAATATTGGCTGCTTTATTTTTACACTGTAATTTAGATTTCAATTTGAACACTCCCCACCCAAATCTAACTCTCTCTGCACATGTTATATCTGCCCCCCTTCCTGCAGTGCACATGGTTTTGCCCATCTGCTAACAAACTTGTTGCTGCGATCAACTCTGAATTACCCCCAATGTGTCATCTCAGCACACCGAAGTTAAACAACATTATGACATCTGGTCAGGCTTAAAAGAATTGCCCACATAACTTGACACCTTTAATGTATCTCAATCTGTTACAGTAGACATCAATGGAATAGTGAATGATTAATTGTAATGCACAAATTAGCAGCTCACACAGTCCCTTTGAATACTGTGAGAAAAAAAAGCAATTTGAGCACCTCCTGTACTAAACATATTCAGCTTCAGTTGCAGTTTTGCTAAATTAGCAAAACTTCAACTGCTTGCAATCGCATGCTAGGGGCTGCCCAGCACAGGGCAAGGCCACCCAACATGCAACTGGCCACCCAGCAATGCGATCGCAATTCAATTACAACTGCATCACTGACTCCTCACAACATGGGTAGCCCCCTGCCTGTGCAGCCTAACTGCGAAGGCAGGTGCACCGCTGCGGCTACCCCAAAAATGGATTTAACCTGTCCCTGCAATGCTGCATTATCGCCCATGACCGCCCCTCATGAGGTCCAAACACATGGGGTCCAAACACATCTCTACTTATTTTAACCATTAAAGTACACAAAATCAAAAAGCTTGATTGCTTTATTTATTGCAAAACCCAGTCAAGTCACATTGATGTGTGGACTAAACCCATACTTGCCTTCTTGCTGTGGGGCCCCTCTGGGAGAGTCCCAGAAGAGGACAACACTCCCTGATTGGGTAAGAGAATTAGCTCTGTCCCCAACTGTTTAAATCACATTTGAGGCATTTTACAGTAGAGGCAAAGCTGGATTAAGAGGGGCGTACAGGGGTTGCCCCATCTCCTTACTTCACTAGGTTAGCTATATATATTTATATTTACAGTATATAGCTATAGATACTGTATCTGGAAATGTAGGTATTTGTGGCTTAGGTAACCAATGATTCATTAATACTAAGGGTAGTTTAAGTTGTTTGTATATTGTGAGGTTTTGTTTTAAATGACATACTGTACACTGTAGATTATATATTATTTTTTTTGTTTTACATTGTAATTTTTTATTACATGTGCATGTGGGAACCAGCAAAAAACATTTAAAGCATACGTATTTTTGTAGTTAATAAATGTAATTATATTTAACAGTTAATTGTATGTGTCTAGGATAAGTGTGGGGCCCCTGTATAAAGGCCCTGGGCCCAATGAAGGCTTAGTCTAGCCCTGAGTAGATGGTGAGGCTAGGGTAAGACAATTTAATGTGAATTGCATCATCCAACCTCCCAACCGTCCACCAGTTTGGAAGTGGGAGTCAGCTAGAGGTAAGCCAACTCTGTTTGGAGGTTAGGAGAGCTCACCCATATTTGGTACTCTCCTGGACCTTTCAGGAGAGTTGGCAAGCATGACTAAACCACATATGAATACTTTCCCTAAATGTCATGGAGACTCCCTGACGCTAAAAAGAATATAGCACTCTCCCTGAGGCAGGCTAGGTGCAGATTTTTCTTTATTTTTTTTTACTGGTTCATAATACAGCCTCCTGTCCTTAAATACGATACTGATTTAAAGGCCCCTATCCCTTAAACAATCTATAGCACTATATTTTCATTCCTGATTTATGCCCGTTACATTATTTGATTTTTCTCCTTGTATTTATTACAGTATATTACTTTCCCCCTTCACTGATTGCATCATGTTCCCTCTAATTTCCATTATTACTAGTGATGAGCAGGTTCGGTTCCTCGGGATCCGAACCCCCCCGAACTTCATCCATTTTTGCACGGTTTCCGAGCAGACTCGGATCCTCCCGCCTTGCTCGGATAACCCAAGCGCGCCCGAACGTCATCATTCCGCTGTCGGATTCTCGCGAGATTCGTATTCTATATAAGGAGCCGCGCGACGCCGCCATTTTTCACTCGTGCATTGGAGATGATAGTGAGAGGACGTGGCTGGCGTTCTCTCAGTTTCTGTGTTAAGTGTGCTGCAAATATCTGTGCTCAGTGTGCTGCAAATATCTGTGCTCAGTGTGCTGCAAATATCTGTGCTCAGTGGGCTGCAAATATCTACGTTCTCTGCCTGAAAAATGCTCCATATCTGTGCTCAGTGTGCTGCAAATATCTGTGCTCAGTGTGCTTTATTGTGGGGACTGGGGACCACCAGTATTATATAGTAGGAGGACAGTGCAGAGTTCTGCTGACCAGTGACCACCAGTATTATACGTTCTCTGCCTGAAAAATGCTCCATATCTGTGCTCAGTGTGCTGCAAATATCTGTGCTCAGTGTGCTTTATTGTGGGGACTGGGGACCACCAGTATTATATAGTAGGAGGACAGTGCAGAGTTCTGCTGACCAGTGACCACCAGTATTATACGTTCTCTGCCTGAAAAATGCTCCATATCTGTGCTCAGTGTGCTGCAAATATCTGTGCTCAGTGTGCTTTATTGTGGGGACTGGGGACCACCAGTATTATATAGTAGGAGGACAGTGCAGAGTTTTGCTGACCAGTGACCACCAGTATTATACGTTCTCTGCCTGAAAAACGCTCCATATCTGTGCTGCATTGTAGTATATAGTAGGAGGACAGTGCAGAATTTTGCTGACCAGTGACCACCAGAATTATATCAGTACAGTACAGTAGTCCACTGCTCTACCTACCTCTGTGTCGTCAAGTATACTATCCATCCATACCTGTGGTGCATTTAAGTTTTTGTGCGCAGTATATATATACAGTAGTAGGACAGTGCATAATTTTGCTGACCACCAGTATATAATATATAGCAGTACGGTACAGTAGGCCACTGCTCTACCTACCTCTGTGTCGTCAAGTATACTATCCATCCATACCTGTGGTGCATTTAAGTTTTTGTGCGCAGTATATATATACAGTAGTAGGACAGTGCATAATTTTGCTGACCACCAGTATATAATATACAGCAGTACGGTACAGTAGTGCACTGCTCTACCTACCTCTGTGTTGTCAAGTATACTATCCATCCATACCTGTGGTGCATTTAAGTTTTTGTGCGCAGTATATATATACAGTAGTAGGACAGTGCATAATTTTGCTGACCACCAGTATATAATATATAGCAGTACGGTACAGTAGTGCACTGCTCTACCTACCTCTGTGTCGTCAAGTATACTATCCATCCATACCTGTGGTGCATTTAAGTTTTTGTGCGCAGTATATATATAGTAGTAGGACAGTGCATAATTTTGCTGACCACCAGTATATAATATATAGCAGTACGGTACAGTAGGCCACTGCTCTACCTACCTCTGTGTCATCAAGTATACTCTCCATCAATACCTGTGGTGCATTTAAGTTTTTGTGCGCAGTATATATAGTAGTAGGCCATTGCTATTGATATATTACTGGCATATAAATCCACACATTAAAAAATTGAGAACAAAAATGTGGAGGGTAAAATAGGGAAAGATCAAGATCCACTTCCACCTCGTGCTGAAGCTGCTGCCACTAGTCATGGCCGAGACGATGAAATGCCATCAACGTCGTATGCCAAGGCCGATGCCCAATGTCATAGTAGAGAGCATGTAAAATCCAAAAAACAAAAGTTCAGTAAAATGACCCAAAAATCAAAATTAAAAGCGTCTGAGGAGAAGCGTAAACTTGCCAATATGCCATTTACGACACGGAGTGGCAAGAAACGGCTGAGGCCCTCTCCTATGTTCCTCATGACTAGTGGGTCAGCTACACATGAGGATGGAAGCACTCATCCTCCCACTAGAAAAATGAAAAGACTTAAGCTGGCAAAAGCACAGCAAAGAACTGTGCATTCTTCTAAATCACAAATCCCCAAGGAGAGTCCAATTGTGTCGGTTGCGATGCCTGATCTTCCCAACACTGGACGGGAACAGGTGGCGCCTTCCACCATTTGCACGCCCCCTGCAAGTGCTGGAAGGAGCACCCGCAGTCCAGTTCCTGAAAGTCAAATTGAAGATGTCACTGTTGAAGTACACCAGGATGAGGATATGGGTGTTGCTGGCGCTGGGGAGGAAATTGACAAGGAGGATTCTGATGGTGAGGTGGTTTGTTTAAGTCAGGCACCCGGGGAGACAACTGTTGTCCGTGGGATAAATATGGCCATTGACATGCCTGGTCAAAATACAAAAAAAATCAGCTCTTCGATGTGGAATTATTTCAACAGAAATGCAGAGAACTGGTGTCAAGCCGTGTGTTGCCTTTGTCAAGCTGTAATAAGTAGGGGTAAGGACATTAACCACCTAGGAACATCCTCCCTTATACGCCACCTGGAGCGCATTCATCAGAAGTCATTGACAAGTTCAAAAACTTTGGGTGACAGCGGAAGCAGTCCACTGCCAACTAAATCCCTTCCTCTTGTAACAAAGCTCCTGCAAACCACACCACCAACTCCCTCAGTGTCAATTTCCTCCTTAGACAGGAAAGCCAATAGTCCTGCAGGCCATGTCACTGGCAAGTCTGACGAGTCCTCTCCTGCCTGGGATTCCTCTGATGCATCCTTGAGTGTAACACCTACTGCTGCTGGCACTGCTGTTGTTGCTGATGGGAGTCGATCGTCATACCAGAGGGGAAGTCGGAAGACCACTTGTACTACTTCCAGTAAGCAATTGACTGTCCAACAGTCCTTTGCGAGGAAGATGAAATATCACAGCAGTCATCCTGCTGCAAAGCGGATAACTCAGGCCTTGGCAGCCTGGATTGTGAGAAACGTGTTTCCGGTATCCACCGTTGTGCATTACATGTGGGCAAATTCCAGCACGTCCCATGTTTTGCACATACATTTAATTTGGTGGTGCAGAATTATTTAAAAAACGACAGGGGCGTGCAAGAGATGCTGTCGGTGGCCCGAAGAATTGCGGGCCACTTTCGGCATTCAGCCACCACGTGCCGAAGACTGGAGCACCAGCAAACACTCCTGAATCTGCCCTGCCATCATCTGAAGCAAGAGGTGGTAACGAGGTGGAATTCAACCCTCTATATGATTCAGAGGATGGAGGAGCAGCAAAAGGCCATTCAAGCCTATACAGCTACCTACGATATAGGCAAAGGAAGGGGAATGCACCTGACTCAAGCGCAGTGGAGAATGATTTCCATGTTGTGCAAGGTTCTGCAACCCTTTGAACTTGCCACATGTGAAGTCAGCTCAGACACTGCCAGCCTGAGTCAGGTCATTCCCCTCAGCAGGCTTTTGCAGAAGAAGCTGGAGAGATTGAAGGAGGAGCTAAAACAGAGCGATTCCGCTAGGCATGTGGGACTTGTCGATGGAGCCCTTAATTCGCTTTACCAGGATTCACGGGTGGTCAATCTGTTGAAATCAGAGCACTACATTTTGGCCACCGTGCTCGATCCTAGATCCTAGAGATACAACCTACGTTGTATCTCTCTTTCCGGCAGACACAAGTCTGCAGAGGTTCAAAGATCTGTAGGTGAGAAAATTGTCAAGTCAAGCAGAACGTAACCCGTCAACAGCTCCTCCTTCACATTCTCCCGCAACTGGGGCTGCGAGGAAAAGGCTAAGAATTCCGAGCCCACCCGCTGGCGGTGATGCAGGGCAGTCTGGAGCGAGTGCTGACATCTGGTCCGGACTGAAGGACCTGCCAACGATTACTGACATGTCGTCTACTGTCACTGCATATGATTCTGTCACCATTGAAAGAATGGTGGAGGGTTATATGAGTGACCGCATCCAAGTAGGCACTTCAGACAGTCCGTTTGTATACTGGCAAGAAAAAGAGGCAAAATGGAGGCCCTTGCAGAAACTGGCTTTATTCTACCTAAGTTGCCCCCCCTCCAGTGTGTACTCCGAAGGAGTGTTTAGTGCAGCCGCTCACCTTGTCAGCAATCGGCGTACGAGGTTACTTCCAGAAAATGTGGAGAAGATGATGTTCATCAAAATGAATTATAATCAATTCCTCCGTGGAGATTTTCACCAGCAATTGCCTCCAGAAAGTACACAGGGACCTGAGATGGTGGATTCCAGTGGGGACGAATTAATAATCTGTGAGGAGGGGGATGTACACAGTGAAAGGGGTGAGGAATCGGACGATGAGGAGGAGGTGGACATCTTGCCTCTGTAGAGCCAGTTTGTGCAAGGAGAGATTGATTGCTTCTTTTTTGGTGGGGGCTCAAACCAACCAGTCATTTCAGTCACAGTCGTGTGGCAGACCCTGTCGCTGAAATGATGGGTTTGTTAAAGTGTACATCTCCTGTTTATACAACATAAGGGTGGGTGGGAGGGCCCAAGGACAATTCTATCTTGCACCTCTTTTTTCTTTCATTTTTCTTTGCATCATGTGCTGTTTGGGGACTATATTTTGAAGTGCCATCCTGTCTGACACTGCAGTGCCACTCCTAGATGGGCCAGGTGTTTGTGTCGGCCACTTGGGTCGCTTAGCTTAGTCACACAGCTACCTCATTGCGCCTCTATTTTTCTTTGCATCATGTGCTGTTTGGGGACTATTTTTTTAATCTTCCATCCTGTCTGACACTGCAGTGCCACTCCTAGATGGGCCAGGTGTTTGTGTCGGCCACTTGGGTCGCTTAGCTTAGCCATCCAGCGACTTTGGTGCACCTCTTTTTTTCTTTGCATCGTGTGCTGTTTGGGGACTATTTTTTGAAGTGCCATCCTGTCTGACACTGCAGTGCCACTCCTAGATGGGCCAGGTGTTTGTGTCAGCCACTTGGGTCGCTTAGCTTAGTTACACAGCTACCTCATTGCACCTCTTTTTTTCTTTGCATCATGTGCTGTTTGGGGACTATTTTTTTAATCTGCCATCCTGTCTGTCACTGCAGTGCCACTCCTAGATGGGCCAGGTGTTTGTGTCGGCCACTTGGCTCGCTTAGCTTAGTCACACAGCTACCTCATTGCACCTCTTTTTTTCTTTGCATCATGTGCTGTTTGGGGACTATTTTTTTGAAGTGCCATCCTGTCTGACACTGCAGTGCCACTCCTAGATGGGCCAGGTGTTTGTATCAGCCACTTGTGTCGCTTAGCTTAGTCACACAGCTACCTCATTGCGCCTCTTTTTTTCTTTGCATCATGTGCTGTTTGGGGACTATTTTTTGATGTGCCATCCTGCCTGACACTGCAGTGCCACTCCTAGATGGGCCAGTTGTTTGTGTCGGCCACTTGGGTCGCTTAGCTTAGTCACACAGCTACCTCATTGCGCCTCTTTTTTTCTTTGCATCATGTGCTGTTTGGGGACTATTTTTTTGAAGTGCCATCCTGTCTGACACTGCAGTGCCACTCCTAGATGGGCCAGGTGTTTGTATCGGCCACTTGTGTCGCTTAGCTTAGTCACACAGCTACCTCATTGCGCCTCTTTTTTTCTTTGCATCATGTGCTGTCTGGGGACTATTTTTTTAATCTGCCATCCTGTCTGACACTGCAGTACCACTCCTAGATGGGCCAGGTGTTTGTGTCGGCCACTTGGGTCGCTTAGCTCAGTCATCCAGCGACCTCGGTACAAATTTTAGGACTAAAAATAATATTGTGATGTGTGAGGTGTTCAGAATAGACTGGAAATGAGTGGAAATTATGGTTATTGAGGTTAATAATACTATGGGATCAAAATGACCCCCAAATTCTATGATTTAAGATGTTTTTGAGGGGTTTTTGTAAAAAAACACCCGAATCCAAAACACACCCGAAACCGACAAAAAAATTTCAGGGAGGTTTTGCCAAAACGCGTCCGAATCCAAAACACGGCCGCGGAACCGAATCCAAAACCAAAACACAAAACCCGAAAAATGTCCGGTGCACATCACTAATTATTACACAACTCAGCTACTGCACTTTAGATTAGTGCTTCCCTCACAGAATGTATCAGGTCCCCATACCCCATAATTACACCCTAAATTAATCACTACATTGTATATGAGTGACCCAGGATTATGGATTGTAGGAATCCCCATTGCCTAAAATACTCATTATTATCCCCCTCACTCACTGACTGCATTTTATAATAGTATTTTCTAACAGCATTTTATAATATTTATTAATACACCACTCAGTCAGTGACTTTAATGGATATATGTTAGTGCCCCCCCCCCCTTCTTAACCTCTCTGATTTTAGTGCATGCTACAATCAGTGAGGAGGGGAGGGGAAGGCATTGATATACATGGAGACACACTAAAGGCACTATATGTAATCAATACAGTCACTGAAGGGCCAGATTAACAATAGTGCTGACTGAGTTATAGCGCCAGGCCTCAACATGAAAATAGGCCCGACATCATGACTGCATAATGACGACTAGCCACCAGCTGGCCAAACTGTCAGCAATAAATAATTATTCAGTATTAAAATTGTATTTCTATTTTTCTCTCAACATGATGTTATTTTATACTTTTACATATATAGAGAAACATTGAGGCTGACAGTATATGAGATGCACATGCTCACAAGGCACTGGCCTCACCCACACAGCACTGGTCACAGCTCCTTTACTTCTCACAATAGACTCTTGATCATTTTCCGTCCTCTGGCCCTTAATCGGGCCCTGGTCACTGACTGAGGGGTGCAATAATGGGTATTATATGGGATGGGGGACATGCTAATAGGGGATGGGGACATGCTACAGATGGGTGGTGGGGGGCTCTGGTATATAATGCAGGCACCCATACCTTATAATACTTATTATTACACCCAATCACATTGGTGTTAACTGAATTATATATGAGAACCCCTCCTCCTTATCGGAATAGCAGCCTGGCAAGTCACCCATCCCTTATAATACCCCTCAGTCAGTGTGACTGTATTGATTATATATCAGTGAGCCATTGATTGTAGCAGAAATCTCCTATATATACTATAGTACTTAAAATAGAGAATAATAGCATATTGATATATCACCAGTCTATGTGTGCCTCCCACCCAGCCATAATTGTAGCAGGCAATTGTTATACACTGTACTTAAATAAACACTGTCCAACCCCCTACCCCCACCTGGTTGGAATATGAAGTAGGTGGATATTATACCGAATAAAATAAAGTACTGTAATAAAGCACACTGGAGGACCTCATGTTTTTCTCTGCACGCGTCCCAACCCCTCTCTGACTTTTTCTCTGTGCGCGTCTGACTTCATACACACGTGTGAAAAAATAAATATTGTAGTATCTGCGCAAAAAATACAGTGTTAAAAAAGCAGCATATACACTTACAGAAAAAATCACCAAATTTTTCAGAAAAATACAGTACGTGGTAGGTAAAATGTACAATTGCGCTTACACTGTATATGATGAAACGATTCTAGATGTGGAGTTCACATGTAGTCAAACGCATGGAACACTGAATCATAAGGGAATGAACCCTTAAGGAATGCAACTATAAAAAAGAATAACGCAAAAGAAGCTTGTATTAAAAAAGTATATGTGACTCCTTCCATCCAGTTTTTTATTACAAGCTTCTTTTAATCTTTGTTTTCTTCTCCATCTTGTCACAAGAAAGAATTATGGATTCGTTTGACTATTCCTAGCTGTGAACCATCTTTATTGTGAAACGCTCTCTAAAAACCCTGTGTTTGTGAGTTGAACATACAGAATATTAAAGGAAACCTCACGTTTTACTAGCCTATTTGCACTATTGTGTTATTCTTTTTTATAGTTGCATTCCTTAAGGGTTCATTCCCTTATGATTCAGTGTTCCATGCGTTTGACTACATGTGAACTCCACATCTAGAATCGTTTCATCATATACAGTGTAAGCGCAATTGTACATTTTACCTACCACGTACTTCATACACACGTGTGTCATGATGGGTCATATGCAGAATACTGCAGGACTGGAGACACAAGTGTGAGCTGTAACCAGCACCAAACAGCTGTCTAATCACTGACAGCCTGCCGGGAGCAATCAGCCAGCCCAGCTCTCTGACAATTTCAGTGGAGCTCGCTGTCCGATGAAAATGCCCTTTATGCAGCCTTTTCAGCAAGGCCCCTGGGACCAGCATGGGCCCCTGGAACCCACAGGACCATAAGTAGCTGCTTTGGTTGCCTTGTGGTTAATCTGCTACTGTCCTGTCTGTCTTATGAGGAATATGTTGCTCTAATTCTTTCTTATACAGTATGTTGTACTGTATGTTCATTGTGACATCTTGGACCATCTCTTGTGCTAAATACCGCTATTGTCTCATCGGACATGTTTTATATCTGAGAACTTTTATCTGCAGTTCTAAATACTACTTTTCAGTGTACCCACTGCATTTTCTGCCCATTGATGTTTTTGCATCTGAGCTGTCTCAAATTCAGGTCTTAGAGCACAATTCTTCTCATAAGTAAGTCTTGCGTTACACACAGATTTTGGGTCTCATCTTCTCACAAAAATCTTCAAAACATGACCTGTCGGGAGTACTTGAGAGAGTTGAGAATTACTGCACTAGGCAAAGTGCAGTCACAAGAAAAAGCAATCAGTAATCAATAGTCAACCTACACAATTCCACTGAGCTGTCCTCTCCTCTTCTTTTTTTCTCTGCTACCCCTGCAGGCCATATCAACTATTTGTAGTCAGTAGGCAGCCTTCATTCCCCATATTGTAGGTGACAGTGAGGTAGACATTCTGTACATATAAGTAGTTTCAAATCAGCCAACCAGAAAAAAAAGTAATTTTTTAAAAATGTAGATTTTTCTTAAATGCAGCGGTTTGAAATTATTTGATGGGTTTGAAATTGCACCATGTAGTTGCCCATTGCTGCCAATCAATAGCGATTCAAGTCTTAACCCTCTAAACTACTGAATAATAAAACCAGCAGTTTGGAAGACAAAATCAACTGTGATGTGTAGTGATATTCAGTGTAGTGATAGTCAGTAATACAAACTGTAGTAGGCCTTGGATTCATTTGACTATTCATATTCCATCCTACAACATGATCTCTACCCATGAACATCTTTTTCCATTACTACAAATGAGGACTGTCATCTTTTGTGCCAGATTGGAATGTGTAACAGTGTTGAAAACTTTTGCAAAATTCCAATATACAGTATACCATATGAAATGTACAAGCAGAAGTGGTTTGAGAAGATGGCTCAGTGAAGAGCTCTGTAGAATATTTTTGTGTATCCTCTGTTGAAGTCGATTGTGTGTCCTGCAGGAGAGAGAGAACCAGCTGAAGACTAGAGGCTGTGCTGTTCATGAAGAGAGTGAGAGGTGTTTATTCATTATCGGGGGGCTGAATGCCCCAGATGATTAAGAATTCATAGGAAAAAGAGAGGAGAATGACCACAAGACGGTCATCTACCAAAGAAAGCTTACTTTGTGGCGCACTCTTTTATTTATATCAAATATTTAATAATTATAAAATTAAAACAACATTTATTAGACATTTTTATAATAATGTGATCAAAGTCAGACATAAGCAACATAGATCGGTCAATGTTGACCTACAGTGATCCCAAAATTTTTTTTTCACTGTATGCAAATATGTATAAAAAATGCGTATAAGCGGCCAGAGTTCACTGATATACATATAAATATCAAATGAGAATTTCTTTTGAACATAACCACACTTATACCATAATAATGAATATATGTAGAACAAAAGTGAAATTGAAGTTTTAAACAAATTATATCGGGTTTTTAAACACTTCAAGAGATCCCTCCAAATAAGTCATTGGATCTCTATTTGATTACCCGATTAGCGGCACTTGCTACCTCAGCTGAAGCACTTCCCTTTGATTAATATAAACGGGAAACAATGTCCTCTAAAAAAGGCAGGAGTAGTGGGTATTAATCAAATCACAATAAGTGATAATTACCAACACCCCTTAGAGCCTTAGAGTGTTAATCAGATCACTGGTTACAATGTAGCACCTCAGATATGAATCGTAGATGTAACCACACCATAGTCATCATGCCTAAAATGTATAAACATTTATCAGTATGAATACTGTGTCCTTCTCTCCCGATACCTTAGCCTGTATGTACTCTATCCTTGATAAAGTCAGGCTGTATAAGTACAATGTATTCTATACAAAACCCAAATCAGTGATCCACATGATATAAATTCTGATGACATGAACTTAAATCTGGACATTCATTATAGATCCATGAATATATGCATATCATAATCATCATCCTATATATTGGTCAGGCCGATGAATAACATTATTGCAATAAATCATGACCCCCTGAATGGATTCCTGAAATACTGTATATTAGTGTCTATGACACAGTTAACAATAATATACAAGCATGTATCACGATGATGAGTGATTAGTAATGGAGACAGAAGGCTAGTATACATAGGTATCACTGTGAGAAGGTAAAGATGTCCCAGCAACTATAGGTCAGTTCCCCTTTCTGCTGTCGTCCCATGTGCAATTTTGCAGTGAATGGGAACGATGAGAGTTTGGGTAACACCTGTTGCCGGGACAGAAGGAAGAAGTGCGAGTTGCTTCTGCTGTCCCCAAGCCGGACTCCCCCTCCTCTGTTGTGTCGCCACAGTGCAAAGGCAGCAGGAGACCTTTTGTGGATGAGAGAGCCGCTCTGAATTGCATGAAGAGCGGGTGTGTATCACCATTGATATGTGCATGCTGAGTGCTAAGAACCACTCACGTGACCAGACGCCGGGTCGGGTTTGAGGATTCCACACTCCCGGAAACTGTGTACGCCTGGTATGCCGATGACGTACGTTTCACTACAGGCTTGTTCACATCCATGGTCACGTGAGCGGTTCTTAGCACTCAGCGTGCACATATCAATGGTGATACACACCCGCTCTTCATGCAATTCAGAGCGGCTCTCTCATCCACAAAAGGTCTCCTGCTGCCTCTGCACTGTGGCGACACAACAGAGGAGGGGGAGTCCGGCTTGGGGACAGCAGAAGCAACTCGCACTTCTTCCTTCTGTCCCGGCAACAGGTATTACCCAAACTCTCATCGTTCCCATTCACTGCAAAATTGCACATGGGACGACAGCAGAAAGGGGAACTGACCTATAGTTGCTGGGACATCTTTACCTTCTCACAGTGATACCTATGTATACTAGCCTTCTGTCTCCATTACTAATCACTCATCATCGTGATACATGCTTGTATATTATTGTTAACTGTGTCATAGACACTAATATACAGTATTTCAGGAATCCATTCAGGGGGTCATGATTTATTGCAATAATGTTATTCATCGGCCTGACCAATATATAGGATGATGATTATGATATGCATATATTCATGGATCTATAATGAATGTCCAGATTTAAGTTCATGTCATCAGAATTTATATCATGTGGATCACTGATTTGGGTTTTGTATAGAATACATTGTACTTATACAGCCTGACTTTATCAAGGATAGAGTACATACAGGCTAAGGTATCGGGAGAGAAGGACACAGTATTCATACTGATAAATGTTTATACATTTTAGGGATGATGACTATGGTGTGGTTACATCTACGATTCATATCTGAGGTGCTACATTGTAACCAGTGATCTGATTAACACTCTAAGGCTCTAAGGGGTGTTGGTAATTATCACTTATTGAGATTTGATTAATACCCACTACTCCTGCCTTTTTTAGAGGACATTGTTTCCCGTTTATATTAATCAAAGGGAAGTGCTTCAGCTGAGGTAGCAAGTGCCGCTAATCGGGTAATCAAATAGAGATCCAATGACTTATTTGGAGGGATCTCTTGAAGTGTTTAAAAACCCGATATAATTTGTTTAAAACTTCATTTTCACTTTTGTTCTACATATATTCATTATTATGGTATAAGTGTGGTTATGTTCAAAAGAAATTCTCATTTGATATTTATATGTATATCAGTGAACTCTGGCCGCTTATACGCATTTTTTATACATATTTGCATACAGTGAAAAAAAAATTTTGGGATCACTGTAGGTCAACATTGACCGATCTATGTTGCTTATGTCTGACTTTGATCACATTATTATAAAAATGTCTAATAAATGTTAAGTTTTAATTTTATAATTATTAAATATTTGATATAAATAAAAGAGTGCGCCACAAAGTAAGCTTTCTTTGGTAGATGACCGTCTTGTGGTCATTCTCCTCTCTTTTTCCTTTAGATACTGTACAATGCTTACAAGTGCACCTCCAGCTCAGTTATATATAGGTAAGGGCATTCTGCCCTTTTGATGTGGTTTCTAAGGCTGGTTCTCGAATTAATATACTTCTTTCTCACTACGATTTACACTGATTAAGCCTGTGCATAGCCCTACAGACTATACGTCTTTCTCCTTCTAAAGATTAAGAATTCATCTCATTGACAGCTGTGGCTGGGGATACTTATCACCAGAGTAATTCAGCATTGGTCCAGTCTGGGTATAGCTTCTGCAAAACTTAGCTGTCCCCATGAACAGTAACACTGCTACATAAGTGGCAGCGATACTTACTACCCTCATTGCCAGCTAACAGCCACTGGGCACACAGTAAGGAGGTAGAGAAGGGATCTGCTCATAGTTTTCTGAATATTAGGTGGCTTTATCAGGCCTCTAAAAATTAATGTGTTCATTACATATAACATGTGATAACTAGCATTTCCTCACGTGTAATGGGCCAGTAAGTGATGATTAATAGGCCCCAGAGAGAGAGAGAGAGAGAGAGAGAGAGAGAGAGAGAGAGAGAGACTACAAATATTGGCTGAGGAGGGACTCTCAAAAATGGCTATTAAAGAGAAAATTGTTAAGCAGTATAAATGGTCACTGTTTATAGAGAGGTAAAAAAAATTACATAGGGGCAAATGCCCTAAGTCTTGGAGAGTAATAAAGCGGAGAGAGATACATTACCAAACAACCAGCTCCCTTCTATAATTTTTCAAACACAGCCTGTAACATGGCAGTTAGCTCACTGGTTGGTGCTTTATTTCTCCACAAAGCTTAAACAAGCAAAACTTTTAAAACACATGTGTGGATTACAGGCTAAAAGAGTATTTATTTATTTATTTATTTATTTTATAGCGCAACACATTCCATTGCGCATTACAATTGGATCAGTGATAATACAAAACTGGATAATAGCAGGCATACATAGAGGTAGGAATGCCTGCTCACAAGCTTACAATCTATAGGGAAATAGGCAATGATACACAAGGATAGGTTCTACCTATTGCATAACTGTATGGCCAGATTGATGAGTTTCTTTGTGTGCTGTATGATACAGTCACACAGCAATGTTGACCAGAGGTCAGGAGGATGTCAAATTGAAGAAAAAGAAAATACTGTGTAAGGATGTGTGGACTGTACAGAGGGGATGTTCCTCTAAATGTGATACCCGGTACTAGAGACTTATTGCCTGAAACAAAGGCGGGTATCACTGGGTGGGAGTACAGCCTGAAGCAGGGATCAACAGGCTGCGGAGACACTGAACTGAGGTTGAGAGAGGGAGGTTGTTGGGACCCATGGGAGTACTGAGAAAATGGACAGAGTGTCCCGCGCCGCTAGCAGGACAGATATGGGCACTCCAGCAAGGGCAAGATCAAAAGGGATCTCGAGTGCTTAACAGTTGTTGAGTGGTGAGGAGAGATGAGTACGGAGGTGCAGGATGCTTATGGAAAGAGAGAGCGGAGCAGTCAGACTGCCCAGATCGAGCTCCGGAGGTAGTCTGGAGAGGAGGAATAAGAGACTCACCGCTGCCAGACCAATCGTGACTCCGGTGAGGCGGTGACAGAACGGAGCGGAGCGGGGCAGAGCAGGGTGCCGTAGCAATCTTTGAAGCCCAGCAGTGATGCTGAGGTGAGGAGGTGGCCTCATCATCAGTGACGGGACATGGCACTTCAGGCCTCTGTGGTGTCCGGGGCGGGAATCAGCCAAAGCAGGTCCGCCCAGAGGAGAGGCCTTTGCAGTGAGTGATTGATGCCACTTCCCCCACTCAGCAGTACAAGGGGCAAATCAGAGGAGGAGCAGCCCCGGCAGCCCCAGCAGGGGATAAATCAAGTAAGCCTGCCCCTCCCTTTGTAGACAGGAGAAACGACATTGACCAAAGGGCTCCTTATACAGTCTAACACCAATCCAAACACTACAGCCAGCTATATACAATATCAATAGTGCAGTTTACGTGACGGCCTCTGTCAGATAGCCTGCAGGGGAACAGTTCAGTGTGAGAAATCGACGTCAGAGAGAGGACAGCAGAACTTACCCCACCTCGCCTCTCAGAGTTAGCAGTCGAGCCTGTGAATATTATCAGCAATAGACTGGGAAGTTCACCCTATATTGACCCTGGTTAACATCAATGAACGAATGTAATTGCAAAGAAGGCAGAGAAAAGCTAGAATCCCTTACTGGCATATAGTTGTCCATTAGCGACATTAAGTGAGATCTGGACTAAGGGATAGGCGAGGTGTTTCTATTCTACCCCTCATCCTAAGTGACCTTTTAACCTAACTCCATACTAGAACTGGTACCGATAATTAGGGAAAGATCCCATCAGACCCAGTCCAGACCATATTACTGCCAGTACAAGTGCAGCGCAGAGATAAAACGGCTTGTGGAAGCCTTGTCCTTCTACGGAATAGCTCAGTGAGAGAGGCTATAAGTAATTGAAGAGACCTTTGGCATGATTTGGGACAGATTAATACTTTCATATAGTCGGTATATTTAGCACCTTGGCATCGCCAGCATCCAGGACAAAATTGTCCCTCTGTTCGTTGCTTAAAGTAAAAGTGAATATAGACTCGGGAGGAGCAGTGACTCTAGGGATTATAATTGCAGCTGCCATAGTAAATGGAGATGCTGTTACATTTTTAGGAAGGACCAAGTTGCAACATTTTGAGTCACACTAAGGGAAACACTGTGACATTTTGGGTTAAGATTAAGCTACAACATTGCAACTAGAGATGAGCGGGTACGGTTCCTCGGGATCCGAACCCCCCCCCCCCGAACTTCACCTATTTTACACGGTTCCGAGGTAGCTTCAGATCTTCCCGCCTTGCTCGGTTAACCAGAACGCCCCCGAAAGTCATCATCCCGCTGTCGGATTCTCGCGAGATTCGTATTCTATATAAGGAGCCTCGCGTCGCCGCCATTTTCACTTGTGCTTTGGAGATTTAACGGAGAAGATGTGGCTGCATTCTCTCCCTGAAAAACAACGTAATCTGTGCTTAGTGTGCTGAAAATATCTGTGCTCAATGTGCTGTAAATATCTGATCAGTGTGCTTTATTGTGGGACTGGGGACCACCAGTATTTAATAATATATACTTTTCTATAGCTTCTATACTGCTTGTCAGGATGCATGTGTCACAATTACACCGCTCTGTACTGATATATACAATAATATATATACTTTTCTATAGCTTCTATACTGCTTGTCAGGACACATGTGTCACAGTTACACCGCTCTGTACTGATATACAGTAATATATATAATTTTCTATAGCTTCTATACTGCTTGTCAGGACACACATGGGTCACAGTTACACCGCTCTGTACTGATATATACAATAATATATATACTTTTCTATAGCCTCTATGCTGCTTGTCAGGACACATAGTCACAGTTACACCACTCTGTACTGATATACAGTAATATATATACTTTTCTATAGCTTCTATACTGCTTTTCAGGACAAATGGTCATAGATACACCGCTCTGTACTGATATATACAATAATATATATACTTTTCTATAGCCTCTATGCTGCTTGTCAGGACACATGGTCACAGTTACACTGCTCTACTGATATATACAATAATTTTAAATGCTTTTCTATAGCTTCTATACTGCTTGTCAGGACACATGTATCACAGTTACACCGCTCTGTACTGATATACAGTAATATATATACTTTTCTATAGCTTCTATACTACTTGTCAGGACACGTGTCACAGTTACACTGCTCTGTACTGATATATACAATAATATATATATATATACTTTTCTATAGCTTCTATACTGCTTGTCAGGACACATGGGTCACAGTTACACCACTCTGTACTGATATATACAATAATATATATACTTTTCTATAGCTTCTATACTGCTTGTCAGGACACATGGGTCACAGTTACACCGCTCTGTACTGATATATACAATGATATATATACTTTTCTATAGCTTGTTTACTGCTTGTCAGGACACATGTGTCACAGTTACACTGCTCTGTACTGATATATACAATAATATATATACTTTTCTATAGCTTCCAGTATTATAGTGCAGCATTTTGGTGACCAACAGTATACATATATAGTACAGTACTGTAGGCCATTGCTATTGATATATTACTGGCATATAATTCCACACATTAAAAAATGGAGAACAAAAATGTGGAGGGTAAAATAGGGAAAGATCAAGATCCACTTCCACCTCGTGCTGAAGCTGCTGCAACTAGTCATGGCCGAGAAGATGAAATGCCATCAACGTCGTCTGCCAAGGCCGATGCCCAATGTCATAGTATAGAGCATGTAAAATCCAAAAACAAAAGTTCAGTAAAATGACCCAAAAATCAAAATTAAAAGCATCTGATGAGAAGCGTAAACTTGCCAATATGCCATTTACGACACGGAGTGGCAAGGAACGGCTGAGGCCCTGTCCTATGTTCATGGCTAGTGGTTCAGCTTCACATGAGGATGGAAGCACTCATCCTCCCACTAGAAAAATGAAAAGACTTAAGCTGGCAAAAGCACAGCAAAAAACTGTACGTTCTTCTAAATGACAAATCCCCAAGGAGAGTCCAATTGTGTCGGTTGCGATGCCTGACCTACCCAACACTGGATGGGAAGAGGTGGCGCCTTCCACCATTTGCACGCCCCCTGCAAGTGCTGGAATGAGCACCCGCAGTCCAGTTCCTGATAGTCAAATTGAAGATGTCACTGTTGAAGTACACCAGAGGTTATATTTATTAATATTCGTGTTTTAGCCGTTTTTAAGGGTGTTTGAACTCGAATGGTATCAGGTGCATTTTACTGCAACTTTTTGAATCCTGATACGGTCATTTACTAATGTGCCGAGTTTTCAACATTCGTCTTTTCCGATGTCGATGTGATTCGTAATGTCAGGCAGTGTTTTACGGGAGTGATGAGTAAATCACTGCCTGACAAAACACAAGGAATCCCGGCCGGATCTGTGAGATCCGTGCAGGGCTTCATTGTGCACCTTTAAAAAAAATTAAAGTGTTAAAAATCAAGAAAAAAATTGCGTGGGGTCCCCCCTCCTAAGCAAAACCAGCCTCGGGCTCTTTGAGCCGGTCCTGGTTGAAAAGATATGGGGGAAAAATTGACAGGGGTTCCCCCATATATTAACAACCAGCACCGGGCTCTGCGCCTGGTCCTGGTGCCAAAAATACAGGGGACAAAAAGTGTAGGGGTCCCCCGTATTTTTAACACCAGCACCGGGCTCCACTAGTCAGAGAGATAATGCCACAGCCGGGGGACAATTTTATATAGGTCCCTGCGGCCCTGGCATTAAATAACTAACTAGTCACCACTGGCTGGGGTACCCTGGAGGAGTGGGGACCCCTTCAATCAAGGGGTCCCCCCTCCAGCATCCCAAGGGCCAGGGGTGAAGCCCGAGGCTGTCCCCACCATCCAAGGGCTGCGGATGGGGGGCTGATAGCCATGTGTAAAAATAAGAATACTGTTTTTTGTAGCAGTACTACAAGTCCCAGCAAGCCTCCCCCGCAAGCTGGTACTAGGAGAACCCCAAGTACCAGCATGCGGTGGAAAAATGGGCCCACTGGTACCTGTAGTACTACTACAAAAAAATACCCAAATAAAAACAGAACTCACACACCTTGAAAGTAAACTTTATTACATACATGCACACCTACATTCACACATACTTACCTATGTTCACACGTGGCTCGGTCCACTTCTCCAAGTAGAATCCATGGGGTACCTGAAAATAAAATTATACTCACACAATCCAGTGTAGATCGGTCCTCTTCTGAGCTTGTAATCCACGTACTTGGCAAAAAAACAAACCGAAAAACCCGAACCACGCACTGAAAGGGGTCCCATGTTTACACATGGGACCCCTTTCCCCGACTGCCGAGACCCCCCGTGACTCCTGTCACAGAGGGTCCCTTCAGCCAATCATGGAGCGCCACGTCGTGGCACTCTCCTGATTGCCTGTGCTCTCCTGAGCTGTCACTCAGACTGCGCACGGCAGAGATACAATGTAGCGCATAGGTGCTCCATTGTATCCAATGGTGGGAACTTTGCGGCCAGCAGTTGAGGTTACTCGTGGTCAACCGCTGGCCGCAAAGTTCCCACCATTGGATACAATGGAGCGCCTATGCGCTACATTGTATCTCTGCCGTGCGCAGCCTGAGTGACAGCTCAGGAGCGCACAGACAATCAGGAGAGTGCCACGACGTGGCGCTCCCTGATTGGCTGAAGGGACCCTCTGTGACAGGAGTCACGGGGGGTCTGGGCAGTCGGGGAAAGGGGTCCCATGTGTAAACATGGGACCCCTTTCAGTGCATGGTTCGGGTTTTTCGGTTTGTTTTTTTGCCAAGTACGTGGATTACAAGCTCAGAAGAGGACCGATCTACACTGGATTGTGTGAGTATCATTTTATTTTCAGGTACCCCATGGATTCTACTTGGAGAAGTGGACTGAGCCACGTGTGAACATAGGTAAGTATGTGTGAATCTAGGTGTGCATGTATGTAATAAAGTTTTACTTTCAAGGTGTGTGAGTTCTGTTTTTATTTGGGTATTTTTTTGTAGTAGTACTACAGGTACCAGCGGGCCCGTTTTTTTTCCACCGCATGCTGGTACTTGTGGTTCTCCAAGTACCAGCTAGCAGGGGAGGCTTGCGGGACTTGTAGTACTGCTACAAAAAAACAATATTCTTATTTTTACACATGGCTATCAGCCCCCCATCCGCAGCCCTTGGATGGAGGGGACAGCCTTGGGCTTCACCCCTGGCCCTTGGGTGGCTGGAGGGGGACCCCTTGATTTAAGGGGTCCCCACTCCTCCAGGGTACCCCGGCCAGGGGTGACTAGTTAGTGATTTAATGCCAGGGCCACAGGGACCTATATAAAAGTGTCCCCCGGCTGTGGCATTATCTCTCTAACTAGTGGAGCCCGGTGCTGGTGTTAAAAATATGGGGGAACCCTATGCTTTTTGTCCCCCATATTTTTGGCACCAGGACCAGGCGCAGAGCCCGGTGCTGGTTGTTAAAATATGGGGGATCCCCAGTCAATTTTTCCCCCATATTTTTGCAACCAGGACCGGCTCAAAGAGCCCGAGGCTGGTTGTGCTTAGGGGGGGGGACCCCACGCAATTTTTTTTAAAGTTTTTACACTAAACGACCCTTTTCCATAGATAACCATGCACAGATCTCACTGATCCAAGCATGATTATCCAAACTCGCCAGGAAAAAGCAGGTCTATTTTTTTGCTGCTTTTTTTAACGAATCGCAAAAAAAAAACACCTGCACTTGAGCATTCAGAGACTAACACCCAAATACGAATTAATAGTGAATACCCGTGTTGTATGAAATAACAGCCACATTTGACCGATGGTCTATTCATTCGTATTTCTGAACTTAGCCTTGAAAACCATTACGAAAAGCCCAAACACTGCAGAGATTTTTGCTTCGTGAATTCCCGTGTTGGGACTTAGAAAAAAAAACACAAATCTGTCAAACTCGGATTATTAGTAAATATAGGCCCAGGATGAGGATATGGGTGTTGCTGGCGCTGAGGAGGAAATTGACAAGGAGGATTCTGATGGTGAGGTGGTTTGTTTAAGTCAGGCACCCGGGGAGACACCTGTTGTCCGTGGGACGAATATGGCCATTGACATGCCTGGTCAAATTACCAAAAAAATCACCTCTTCGGTGTGGAATTATTTCAACACAAATGCGGACAACAGGTGTCTAGCCGTGTGTTGCCTTTGTCAAGCTGTAATAAGTAGGGGTAAGGACGTTAACCACCTCGGAACATCCTCCCTTATACGTCACCTGGAGCGCATTCATCATAAGTCATTGACAAGTTCAAAAACTTTAAGTGACAGCGGAAGCAGTCCACTGACAACTAGATCCCTTCCTCTTGTACCCAAGCTCCTGCAAACCACACCACCAACTCCCTCAGTGTCAATTTCCTCCTTAGGAAGGAAAGCCAATAGTCCTGCAGGCCATGTCACTGGCAAGTCTGCTGAGTCCTCTCCTAACTGGGATTCCTCCGATGCATCCTTGAGTGTAACGCCTACTGCTGCTGGCGCTGCTGTTGTTGCTGCTGGGAGTCGATCGTCATCCCAGAGGGGAAGTCGGAAGACCACTTGTACTACTTCCAGTAAGCAATTGACTGTCCAACAGTCCTTTGCGAGGAAGATGAAATATCACAGCAGTCATCCTGCTGCAAAGCGGATAACTCAGGTCTTGGCAGCTGCGGTGGTATTAAACGTGTGTCCGGTATCCACCATTAATTCACAGGGAATTAGAGAATTGCTTGAGGTACTGTGTCCCCGGTACCAAATACCATCTAGGTTCCATTTCTCTAGGCAGGCGATACCGAGAATGTATACAGACGTCAGAAAAAGAGTCACCAGTGTGCTAAAAAATGCAGTTGTACCCAATGTCCACTTAACCACGGACATGTGGACAAGTGGAGCAGGGCAGACTCAGGACTATATGACTGTGACAGCCCACTGGGTAGATGTATTGCCTCCCGCAGCAAGAACAGCAGCGATGGCACCAGTAGCAGCATCTCGTAAACGGCAACTCGTTCCTAGGCAGGCTAAGCTTTGTTTCACCGCTTTCCATAAGAGGTACACAGCTGACAACCTCTTACGGAAACTGAGGAACATTATCGCAGAATGGCTTACCCCAATTGGACTCTCCTGGGGATTTGTGACATCGGACAACGCCAGCAATATTGTGCGTGCATTACATGTGGGCAAATTCCAGCACGTCCCATGTTTTGCACATACATTGAATTTGGTGGTGCATAATTTTTGAAAAAACGACAGGGGCATGCAAGAGATGCTGTCGGTGGCCCGAAGAATTGCGGGCCACTTTCGGCATTCAGCCACCGCGTGCCAAAGACTGGAGCACCAGCAAACACTCCTGAACCTGCCCCGCCATCATCTGAAGCAAGAGGTGGTAACGAGGTGGAATACAACCCTCTATATGCTTCAGAGGATGGAGGAGCAGCAAAAGGCCATTCAAGCCTATACATCTGCCTACGATATAGGCAAAGGAGGGGGAATGCACCTGACTCAAGTGCAGTGGAGAATGATTTCAACGTTGTGCAAGGTTCTGCAACCCTGTGAACTTGCCACACGTGAAGTCAGTTCAGACACTGCCAGCCTGAGTCAGGTCATTCCCCTCATCAGGCTTTTGCAGAAGAAGCTGGAGAGATTGAAGGAGGAGCTAAAATGGAGTGATTCTGCTAGACATGTGGGACTTGTGGATGGAGTCCTTAATTCGCTTAACCAGGATTCACGGGTGGTCAATCTGTTGAAATCAGAGCACTACATTTTGGCCACCGTGCTCGATCCTAGGTTTAAAGCCTACATTGTATCTCTCTTTCCGGCAGACACAAGTGTGCAGAGGTGCAAGGACCTGTTGGTGAGACACTTGTCAAGTCAAGCGGAACGTGACCCGTCAACAGCTCCTCCTTCACATTCTCCCGCAACTGGGGCTGCGAGAAAAAGGCTAAGAATTCCGAGCCCACCCACTGGCGGTGATGCAGGGCAGTCTGGAGCGAGTGCTGACATCTGGTCCGGACTGAAGGACCTGCCAACGATTACTGACATGTCGTCTAATGTCACTGCATATGATTCTGTCACCATTGAAAGAATGGTGGAGGATTATATGAGTGACCGCATCCAAGTTGGCACGTCAGACAGTCCGTACGTATACTGGCAGGAAAAAGAGGCAATTTGGAGGCCCTTGCACTAACTAGCTTTATTTTACCTAAGTTGCCCCCCCTCCAGTGTGTACTCCGAAGAAGTGTTTAGTGCAGCCGGTCACCTTGTGAGCAATCGGCGTACGAGGTTACTTCCAGAAAATGTGGAGAAGATGCTGTTCATCAAAATGAATTATAATCAATTCTAGTGATGAGCGGGTTCGGTTTCTCGGAAACCGAACCCCCCCGAATTTCACCCTTTTTACACGGGTCCGAGGCATACTCGGATTCTCCCTTATGGCTCGGTTAACCCGAGCGCGCCCGAACGTCATCATCCCGCTGTCGGATTCTCGTGAGATTTGGATTCTATATAAGCAGCCGCGCGTCGCCGCCATTTTCACTCGTGCATTGGAAATGTTAGGGAGAGGACGTGGCTGGCGTCCTCTCTGTGTATTGTTTATGCAAATATTTGTGCTTGCTTTACTTATTGCTTAATTGTGGGGACTGGGGAGCAGCTGTATATTAATATAGGAGGAGTACACTGCAGAGTTTTGCTGATCAGTGACCACCAGTTTTATCCGTTCTCTGCATGAAAAAAACGCTCCTTATCTGTGCTCAGTGTGCTGCATATATCTGTGCTCACACTGCTTAATTGTGGGTACTGGGGAGCAGCTGTATTATATAGCAGGAGTACAGTGCAGAGTTTTGCTGATAGTAACCACCAGTATACGTTGTCTGCCTGAAAAACACTCCATATCTGTGCTCAGTGTGCTGCTTTATTGTGGGGACTGGGGACCACCAGTATAATATTATATAGGAGGAGTACAGTGCAGAGTTTTGCTGACCAGTGACCACCAGTATACGTTGTCTGCCTGAAAAACACTCCATATCTGTGCTGCATTGTAGACAGTATATAGTAGGAGTACAGTGTATAATTTTGCTGACCACCAGTATAATATATATAGTAGTACGGTACAGAAGGCCACTGCTGTACCTACCTCTGTGTCGTCAAGTATACTATCCATCCATACCTGTGGTGCATTTCAGTTTTGCACAGTTTGCTGACCACCAGTATATAATATATAGCATTACGGTACAGTAGGCCACTGCTGTACCTACCTCTGTGTCATCAAGTATACTATCCATCCATACCTGTGGTGCATTTCAGCTTTGCACAGTTTGCTGACCACCAGTATATAATATATAGCATAACGGTACAGTAGGCCACTGCTGTACCTACCTCTGTGTCGTCAAGTATACTATCCATCTACATTCTATACCTGTGGTGCATTTTAGTTTTGCAGTTTGCTGACACAGTGACCACCAGTATATATAGCAGTACGGTACGGAAGGCCACTGCTGTACCTACCTCTGTGTCGTCAAGTATACTATCCATCTAGATTCTATACCTGTGGTGCATTTCAGTTGTGCAGTTTGCTGACACAGTGACCACCAGTATATATAGCAGTACGGTACGGAAGGCCACTGCTGTACCTACCTCTGTGTCGTCAAGTATACTATCCATCTACATTCTATACCTGTGGTGCATTTTAGTT
Source organism: Pseudophryne corroboree (assembly GCF_028390025.1). Lineage (NCBI taxonomy): Eukaryota > Metazoa > Chordata > Amphibia > Anura > Myobatrachidae > Pseudophryne > Pseudophryne corroboree. Next base: position 359,692,783 of record NC_086448.1, read on the forward strand.
TTGCAGTTTGCTGACACAGTGACCACCAGTATATATAGCAGTACGGTACGGAAGGCCACTGCTATACCTACCTCTGTGTCGTTAAGTATACTATCCATCTACATTTTATACCTGTGGTGCATTTTAGTTTTGCAGTTTGCTGACACAGTGACCACCAGTATATATAGCAGTACGGTACGGTAGGCCACTGCTGTACCTACCTCTGTGTCGTCAAGTATACTATCCATCTACATTCTATACCTGTGGTGCATTTCAGTTGTGCAGTTTGCTGACACAGTGACCACCAGTATATATAGCAGTACGGTACGGAAGGCCACTGCTGTACCTACCTCTGTGTTGTCAAGTATACTATCCATCTAGATTCTATACCTGTGGTGCATTTTAGTTTTGCAGTTTGCTGACAGTGACCACCAGTATATATAGCAGTACGGTACGGTAGGCCGCTACTGTACCTACCTCTGTGTCGTCAAGTATAGTATCCATCTACATTCTATACCTGTGGTGCATTTTAGTTTTGCAGTTTGCTGACACAGTGACCACCAGTATATATAGCAGTACGGTACGGTAGGCCACTGCTGTACCTACCTCTGTGTCGTCAAGTATACTATCCATTTACATTCTATACCTGTGGTGCATTTCAGTTGTGCGCAGTATATATAGTAGTAGGCCATTGCATTGATACTGGCATATAATTCCACACATTAAAAAATGGATAACAAAAATGTGGAGGTTAAAATAGGGAAAGATCAAGATCCACTTCCACCTCATGCTGAAGCTGCTGCCACTAGTCATGGCCGAGACGATGAAATGCCATCAACGTCGTTTGCCAAGGCCGATGCCCAATGTCATAGTAGAGAGCATGTAAAATCCAAAAAACAAAAGTTCAGTAAAATGACACAAAAATCAAAATTGAAAGCGTCTGATGAGAAGCATAAACTTGCCAATATGCCATTTACGACACGGAGTGGCAAGGAACGGCTGAGGCCCTGGCCTATGTTCATGGCTAGTGGTTCAGATTCACATGAGGATGGAAGCACTCATCCTCTCGCTAGAAAAATGAAAAGACTTAAGCTGGCAAAAGCACAGCAAAGAACTGTGCGTTCTTCTAAATCACAAATCCCCAAGGAGAGTCCAGTTGTGTCGGTTGCGATGCCTGACCTTCCCAACACTGGACGGGAAGAGCTTGCGCCTTCCACCATTTGCACGCCCCCTGCAAGTGCTGGAAGGAGCACCCGCAGTCCAGTTCCTGATAGTCAAATTGAAGATGTCAGTGTTGAATTACACCAGGATGAGGATATGGGTGTTGCTGGCGCTGGGGAGGAAATTGACAAGGAGGATTCTGATGGTGAGGTGGTTTGTTTAAGTCAGGCACCCGGGGAGACACCTGTTGTCCGTGGGACGAATATGGCCATTGACATGCCTGGTCAAAATACAAAAAAAATCACCTCTTCGGTGTGGAATTATTTCAACACAAATGCGGACAACAGGTGTCAAGCCGTGTGTTGCCTTTGTCAACCTGTAATAAGTAGGGGTAAGGACGTTAACCACCTCGGAACATCCTCCCTTATACGTCACCTGCAGCGCATTCATCATAAGTCAGTGACAAGTTCAAATAATTTGGATGACAGCGGAAGCAGTCCACTGACCACTAAATCCCTTCCTCTTGTAACCAAGCTCCTGCAAACCACACCACCAACTCCCTCAGTGTCAATTTCCTCCTTACCCAGGAAAGCCAATAGTCCTGCAGGCCATGTCACAGGCAAGTCTGACGAGTCCTCTCCTGCCTGGTATTCCTCCGATGCATCCTTGAGTGTAATGCCTACTGCTGCTGGCGCTGCTGTTGTTGCTGCTGGGAGTCGATCGTCATACCAGAGGGGAAGTCGGAAGACCACTTGTACTACTTCCAGTAAGCAAGTGACTGTCCAACAGTCCTTTGCGAGGAAGATGAAATATCACAGCAGTCATCCTGCTGCAAAGCAGATAACTCAGGCCTTGGCAGCCTGGGCGGTCAGAAACGTGGTTCCGGTATCCACCGTTAATTCAGAGGCAACTAGAGACTTGACTTGAGGTACTGTGTCCCCGGTACCAAATACCATCTAGGTTCCATTTCTCTAGGCAGGCGATACCGAAAATGTACACAGACCTCAGAAAATGAGTCACCAGTGTCCTAAAAAATGCAGTTGTACCCAATGTCCACTTAACCACAGACATGTGGACAAGTGGAGCAGGGCAGACTCAGGACTATATGACTGTGACAGCCCACTGGGTAGATGTATTGCCTCCCGCAGCAAGTACAGCAGCAGCGGCACCAGTAGCAGCATCTCGCAAACGCCAACTCGTTCCTAGGCAGGCTACGCTTTGTATCACCGCTTTCCAGAAGAGGCACACAGCTGACAACCTCTTACGGAAACTGAGGAAGATCAACGCAGAATGGCTTACCCCAATTGGACTCTCCTGGGGATTTGTGACATCGGACAACGCCAGCAATATTGTGCGTGCATTACATCTGGGCAAATTCCAGCACGTCCCATGTTTTGCACATACATTGAATTTGGTGGTGCAGAATTATTTAAAAAACGACAGGGGCGTGCAAGAGATGCTGTCGGTGGCCCGAAGAATTGCGGGCCACTTTCGGCATTCAGCCACCGCGTGCCGAAGACTGGAGCACCACCAAACATTCCTGAACCTGCCCTGCCATCATCTGAAGCAAGAGGTGGTAACGAAGTGGAATTCAACCCTCTATATGCTTCAGAGGATGGAGGAGCAGAAAAAGGCCATTCAAGCCTATACATCTGCCCACGATATAGGCAAAGGAGGGGGAATGCACCTGACTCAAGCGCAGTGGAGAATGATTTCAACGTTGTGCAAGGTTCTGCAACCCTTTGAACTTGCCACACGTGAAGTCAGTTCAGACACTGCCAGCCTGAGTCAGGTCATTCCCCTCATCAGGCTTTTGCAGAAGAAGCTGGAGACATTGAAGGAGGAGCTAAAACAGTGCGATTCCGCTACGCATGTGGGACTTGTGGATAGAGCCCTTAATTTGCTTAACCAGGATTCACGGGTGGTCAATCTGTTGAAATCAGAGCACTACATTTTGGCCACAGTGCTCGATCCTAGATTTAAAACCTACGTTGCATCTCTCTTTCCGGCAGACACAAGTCTGCAGAGGATCAAAGACCTGCTGGTGAGAAAATTGTCAAGTCAAGCGGAACGTGACCCGTCAACATCTCCTCCTTCACATTCTCCCGCAACTGGGGGTGCGAGGAAAAGGCTAAGAATTCCGAGCCCAACCGCTGGCGGTGATGCAGGGCAGTCTGGAGCGAGTGCTGACATCTGGTCCGGACTGAAGGACCTGCCAACGATTACTGACATGTCGTCTACTGTCACTGCATATGATTCTCTCACCATTGAAAGAATGGTGGAGGATTATATGAGTGACCGCATCCAAGCAGGCACGTCAGACAGTCCGTACGTATACTTTCAGGAAAAAGAGGCAATTTAGAGGCCCTTGCACAAACTGGCTTTATTCTACCTAAGTTGCCCTCCCTCCAGTGTGTACTCCGAAAGAGTGTTTAGTGCAGCCGCTCACCTTGTCAGCAATCGGCATACGAGGTTACTTTCAGAAAATGTGGAGAATATGATGTTCATCAAAATGAATTATAATCAATTCCTCCATGGAGACATTCACCAGCAGCAATTGCCTCCAGAAAGTACACAGGGACCTGAGATGGTGGATTCCAGTGGGGACGCATTAATAATCTGTGAGGAGGGGGATGTACACAGTGAAAGGGGTGAGGAATCGGAGAATGATGATGAGGTGGACATCTTGCCTCTGTAGAGCCAGTTTGTGCAAGGAGATATTGATTGCTTCTTTTTTTGGTGGGGGCCCAAACCAACCAGTCATTTCAGTCACAGTTGTGTGGCAGACCCTGTCGCTGAAATGATGGGTTCGTTAAAGTGTGCATGTCCTGTTTATACAACATAAGGGTGGGTGGGAGGGCCCAAGGACAATTCCATCTTGCACCTCTTTTTTCTTTCATTTTTCTTTGCATCATGTGCTGTTTGGGGACAATTTTTTTGAAGTGCCATCCTGCCTGACACTGCAGTGCCACTCCTAGGTGGGCCAGGTGTTTGTGTCGGCCACTTGTGTCGCTTAGCTTAGTCACACAGCGACCTTGGTGCGCCTCTTTTTTTCTTTGCATCATGTGCTGTTTGGGGACTATTTTTTTGAAGTGCCATCCTGCCTGACACTGCAGTGCCACTCCTAGATGGGCCAGGTGTTTGTGTCGGCCACTTGGGTCGCTTAGCTTAGTCACACAGCTACCTCATTGCGCCTCTTTTTTTCTTTGCATCATGTGCTGCTTGGGGACAAATATTTTAATTTGCCATCATGTCTGACACTGCAGTGCCACTCCTAGATGGGCCAGGTGTTTGTGTCGGCCACTTGGGTCGCTTAGCTTAGTCACAAAGCTACCTCATTGCGCCTCTTTTTTTCTTTGCATCATGTGCTGTTTGGGGACAATTTTTTTAATCTGCCATCATGTCTGACACTGCAGTGCCACTCCTAGATGGGCCAGGTGTTTGTGTCGGCCACTTGTGTTGCTTAGCTTAGTCACACAGCGACCTTGGTGCGCCTCTTTTTTTCTTTGCATCATGTGCTGTTTGGGGACAATTTTTTTGAAGTGCCATCCTGCCTGACATTGCAGTGCCACTCCTAGATGGGCCAGGTGTTTGTGTCGGCCACTTGTGTCGCTTAGCTTAGCCATCCAGCGACCTCGGTGCAAATTTTAGGACTAAAAATAATATTGTGAGGTGTGAGGTGTTCAGAATAGACTGAAAATGAGTGTAAATTATGGTTATTGAGGTTAATAATACTATGGGATCAAAAATACCCCCAAATTATATGATTTAAGCTGTTTTTTAGGGTTTTTTGTAAAAAAAAATAAAAAATCCAAAACACACCCGAATCCGACAAAAAATTTTCAGGGAGGTTTTGCCAAAATGCGTCCGAATCCAAAACACGGCCGCGGAACCGAATCCAAAACCAAAACACAAAACCCGAAAAATGTCTGGTGCACATCACTAATCAATTCACATTCACCAGAAATTGCCTCCAGAAAGTACACAGGGACCTGAGATGGTGGATTCCAGTGGGGACGAATTAATAATCTGTGAGGAGGGGGATGTACACACAGAAAGGGGTGAGGAATCGGAGGATGACGATGAGGTGGACATCTTGCCTCTGTAGAGCCAGTTTGTGCAAGGAGAGATTGATTGCTTCTTTTTTGGTGGGGGCCCAAACCAACCAGTCATTTCAGTCCCAGTCGTGTGGCAGACCCTGTCGCTGAAATGATGGGTTCGTTAAAGTGTGCATGTCCTGTTTATACAACATAAGGGTGGGTGGGAGGGCCCAAGGACAATTCCATCTTGCACCTCTTTTTTCTTTCATTTTTCTTTGCATCATGTGCTGTTTGGGGACAATTTTTTTGAAGTGCCATCCTGCCTGACACTGCAGTGCCACTCCTAGATGGGCCAGGTGTTTGTGTCGGCCACTTGTTTCGCTTAGCTTAGTCACACAGCGACCTTGGTGCGCCTCTTTTTTTCTTTGCATCATGTGCTGTTTGGGACAATTTTTTTAATCTGCCATCATGTCTGACACTGCAGTGCCACTCCTAGATGGGCCAGGTGTTTGTGTCGGCCACTTGGGTCGCTTAGCTTAGTCACACAGCGACTTTGGTGCGCCTCTTTTTTTCTTTGCATCATGTGCTGTTTGGGGACAATTTTTTAAATCTGCCATCCTGTCTGACACTGCAGTGCCACTCCTAGATGGGCCAGGTGTTTGTGTCGGCCACTTGGGTCGCTTAGCTTAGTCACACAGCGACCTTGGTGCGCCTCTTTTTTTCTTTGCATCATGTGCTGTTTGGGGACAATTATTTTGAAGTGCCATCCTGCCTGACACTGCAGTGCCACTCCTAGATGGGCCAGGTGTTTGTGTCGGCCACTTGTGTTGCTTAGCTTAGTCACACAGCGACCTTGATGCGCCTCTTTTTTTCTTTGCATCATGTGCTGTTTGGGGACAATTTTTTTGAAGTGCCATCCTGCCTGACACTGCAGTGCCACTTCTAGATGGGCCAGGTGTTTGTGTCGGCCACTTCTGTCGCTTAGCTTAGCCATCCAGCGACCTCGGTGCAAATTTTAGGACTAAAAATAATATTGTGAGGTGTGAGGTGTTCAGAATAGACTGAAAATGAGTGTAAATTATGGTTATTGAGGTTAATAATACTATGGGATCAAAATTACCCCCAAATTCTATGATTTAACCTGTTTTTTAGGGTTTTTTGTAAAAAAAAAAAAAACTAATCCAAAACACACCCGAATCCGACAAAAAATTTTCAGGGAGGTTTTGCCAAAACGCGTCCGAATCCAAAACACGGCCACGGAACCGAATCCAAAACCAAAACACAAAACCCGAAAAATGTCTGGTGCACATCACTAAATTCAATTCACATTCACCAGCAATTGCCTCCAGAAAGTACACAGGGACCTGAGATGGTGGATTCCAGTGGGGATGAATTAATAATCTGTGAGGAGGGGGATGTACACAGTGAAAGGGGTGAGGAATCGGACAATGAGGAGGAGGTGGACATCTTGCCTCTGTAGAGCCAGTTTGTGCAAGGAGAGATTGATTGCTTCTTTTTTGGTGGGGGCCCAAACCAACCAGTCATTTCAGCCACAGTCGTGTGGCAGACCCTCTCACTGAAATGATGGGTTTGTTAAAGTGTGCACGTCCTGTTTATACAACATAAGGGTGGGTGGGAGGGCGCAAGGACAATTCCATCTTGCACCTCTTTTTTTTATATCTCTGCATCATGTGATGTTTGGGGCTAATTTTTTAAAGTGCCATCCTGTCTGACACTGCAGTGCCATTCCTAGATGGGCCAGGTGTTTGTGCCGGCCACTGGGGTCGCTTAGCTTAGTCACACAGCGACCTCGGTGCAAATTTTAGGACTAAAAATAATATTGTGAGGTGTGAGGTGTTCAGAATAGACTGGAAATACGTGTAAATTATGGTTATTGAGGTTAATAATACTATGGGATCAAAATGACCCCCAAATTCTATGATTTAAGCTGTTTTTTAGGGTTTTTTGAAAAAAAGACACCCAAATCCAAAACACACCGAATCCGACAAAAAATTTTCAGGGAGGTTTTGCCAAAACGCGTCCGAATCCAAAACACAGCCGCGGAACCGAATCCAAAACCAAAACACAAAACCCGAAAAATGTCCGGTGCACATCTCTATAATGTTTGCCAAAGAATTATAGAGCCAGGAACAGAACTATGTGTATGAGGTTCTTCAGTTATTCTATTGTTCTACAGAGGGCTTCACAGGTGACAAACCAGGAGGCAAACTTACAAATTTATGAATGTGCACCAACGTACGAAGATTCAGCTGAACTGCGTTATTCCGGAGGGGGGGGGGGGACTTCATTACTGAGACGGGGGATTGTTATCTTGTATTAGTACCCGTGTCATGTAAATGTATAAATTCAACATAATAGGTATTTGAATGTATGATATACTATCCGTTATTTAGGTAATGGGAATCGGACCGAAGTGACGAAGTAACTGTGTTCCAGGTTCCAGCTTAATAAAAAAACATTTGTCTGTTATTTTGTTTAATTTCACTGATGCAAAGTGTATTATATTATTTGTGACCTGATATCCGCAAATATCATTCCTTCATCACGTCAACAGCCATAGGGACCTGCGGAGATAGAAGAAAATTAATGGTAAAACTCACAAATTCTTAAGAACTTACCTGATACTTACCTAAGGGGAACCCCTATTCCCAATAGTCACGAGCAGCAAATAATAACACTAACCGAATATTTCTATAGGTTATGTGGGCGGTTATGGAACTTGATATAACATATTTTTCAAAAAACAGCTCCCCAACTCAATAGTGCAGCACCAGAAGCTAGGGTGGTCCCCACCACCATAAATAAACTCAAGACAATAACAACAATGTAAGCAACTGTGCGCACCCTCTATTAAAAATGCAGCAAGATTTCACACAATGAAGCCACCAATGACTAGGCAGAAAAGCGTACCGGATAAATAGGGGTGTCATATGATGCCCACCCAAATAAGCATAGTGGTATCCCACGGGTACCTGCCAATTTTTTCAGGTGCCGTGTCCTTCTCTGGATCTGCAGTATCCAAAAGATGAAGGTGCCGGTCTGCTACAATCTCCCCAATCCTTACAAAGAAATAAGGTTCAAAAAGGGTTGAGATTACCTAAAGGTTAAAATTGAGGAACTGACAGAGTGGATCAGAAAATGATGAACGTCTAACGAGAAAGATTAACCTTGCAGCTGCATTCAAAATGGATTGTAGCGGTGAGAGTCCAGTAAGGAGACTATTGCAGTAATCAATGCGAGAGATGATGAATGCATGGATTAGAGTTTTTGCAGTGTCTTGTGTAAGATAAGGTCGTATAGCAAATGGATACATGAATGTCACGGTTAAACTCTGGAAGGCAGCAAGTGACAAAGCTTGTTAAGAAGTGTTCATTCAACAAATTGTTTTCTGCATGTGAAGATTTAAAAGTTGAACCTCAAATGAAACTACAAATAAAAAGTATTACATTGCCATTGTCAATTTGTTGATGAAGGTAATTCAACGCTTATGGTAATTCTGTATGCTGGAGCATGATGATTATGTGAATGAATATGTTAAGTTTTACAAAGTGATGTCTTAGACTGAGAAAGAGACATTGAAAACAAAGCTAAGAAGATTCATGGTCAGTGAAAAAGGAGTGGTGGAATAAGTCATTATTAAGGCATTCATGTATGTACACAAAGTTCTGTATGAGATAATTTTATTGTATTTGGAGGAAAAGGAAATGCTTCAAAATGCTTCTGAAAGCTACTGAAGTCCTCATCTAGAGTTGGACATATTTTGAGATCCAGAAGTATTTAGAAAACATACAGGGGTAAATTTACTAAGGTCCCGATTTTGACCGAGATGCCGTTTTTTCATCAAAGTGTCATCTCGGTAATTTACTAAACTCAAATCACGGCAGTGATGAGGGCATTCGTAATATTTGGAAGTCCTAGGAAAAAAATCACGAATGAATACACCATCGGTCAAAACGCGGCTGTTTAAGTATGAATCTCGGTCATTTACTAAGAAGTACAAAGCAAAAAAAAACAAAACACTGCCGTGAAAAATTACAACTCGTAAAAAAGTGCTTAAAAAAAACAGACCTGCTTTTTTTATCCGTGATTGGATAGGCATGCACGGATCCATGAGATCCGTGCATGTATATCAGTGGGAAGGGGTGGGAAAGTGATTATTTTCACAAAAAAAAATTGCGTGGGGTCCCCCCTCCTAAGCATAACCAGCCTCGGGCTCTTTGAGCCGATCCTGGTTGCAGAAATATGGGGGGAAAAATGACAGGGGTTCCCCCATATTTAAGCAACCAGCATCGGGCTCTGCGCCTGGTCCTGGTTCCAAAAATACGGGGGACAAAAAGAGTAGGGGTCCCCCGTATTTTTAAAACCAGCACCGGGCTCCACTAGCTGGACAGATAATGCCACAGCCGGGGGTCACTTTTATATAGTGCCCTGCGGCCGTGGCATCAAAAATCCAACTAGTCACCCCTGGCCGGGGTACCCTGGGGGAGTGGGGACCCCTTCAATCAAGGGGTCCCCCCCCCCAGCCACCCAAGGGCCAGGGGTGAAGCCCGAGGCTGTCCCCCCCCATCCAATTGGCTGCGGATGGGGGGCTGATAGCCTTTTTTGAAAATGAAAAGATATTGTTTTTAGTAGCAGTACTACAAGGCCCAGCAAGCCTCCCCCGCATGCTGGTACTTGGAGAACCACAAGTACCAGCATGCGGCGGAAAAACGGGCCCGCTGGTACCTGTAGTACTATTACTAAAAAAATACCCAAAAAAAGACAAGACACACACACCGTGAAAGTAAAGATTTATTACATACATGCACACAAACATACATACATACATACATACTTACCTTATGTTCACACGCAGGTCGGTCCTCTTCTCCAGTAGAATCCAAGGGGTACCTGTTGAATAAATTCTACTCACCAGGTCCAGGGTCCCAGGGTCCTCGGGGCAACCATTTGTAATCCAGGTACTTGAATAAAATAACAAAACGGATACCCGAGCCACGAACTGAAAGGGGCCCCATGTTTTCACATGGGACTCCTTTCCCCGAATGCCAGAAACCCACTCTGACTTCTGTCTAAGTGGGTTTCTTCAGCCAATCAGGGAGCGCCACGTTGTAGCACTCTCCTGATCGGCTGTGTGCTCCTGTACTGAGTGACAGGCGGCACACGGCAGTGTTACAATGTAGCGCCTATGCGCTCCATTGTAACCAATGGTGGGAACTTTCTGCCCTGCGGTTGACCTAAAGTGACGTCACCGCTGAGCAGAAAGTTCCCACCATTGGTTACAATGGAGCGCATAGGCGCTACATTGTAACACTGCCGTGTGCCGCCTGTCACTCAGTACAGGAGCACACAGCCGATCAGGAGAGTGCTACAACGTGGCGCTCCCTGATTGGCTGAAGAAACCCACTTAGACAGAAGTCAGAGTGGGTTTCTGGCATTCGGGGAAAGGAGTCCCATGTGAAAACATGGGGCCCCTTTCAGTTCGTGGCTCGGGTATCCGTTTTGTTATTTTATTCAAGTACCTGGATTACAAATGGTTGCCCCGAGGACCCTGGGACCCTGGATCTGGTGAGTAGAATTTATTCAACAGGTACCCCTTGGATTCTACTGGAGAAGAGGACCGACCTGCGTGTGAACATAAGGTAAGTATGTATGTATGTTTGTGTGCATGTATGTAATAAATCTTTACTTTCACGGTGTGTGTGTCTTGTCTTTTTTTGGGTATTTTTTTAGTAATAGTACTACAGGTACCAGCGGGCCCGTTTTTCCGCCGCATGCTGGTACTTGTGGTTCTCCAAGTACCAGCATGCGGGGGAGGCTTGCTGGGCCTTGTAGTACTGCTACTAAAAACAATATCTTTTCATTTTCAAAAAAGGCGATCAGCCCCCCATCCGCAGCCAATTGGATGGGGGGGACAGCCTCGGGCTTCACCCCTGGCCCTTGGGTGGCTGGGGGGGGACCCCTTGATTGAAGGGGTCCCCACTCCCCCAGGGTACCCCGGCCAGGGGTGACTAGTTGGATTTTTGATGCCACGGCCGCAGGGCACTATATAAAAGTGACCCCCGGCTGTGGCATTATCTGTCCAGCTAGTGGAGCCCGGTGCTGGTTTTAAAAATACGGGGGACCCCTACTCTTTTTGTCCCCCGTATTTTTGGAACCAGGACCAGGCGCAGAGCCCGATGCTGGTTGCTTAAATATGGGGGAACCCCTGTCATTTTTCCCCCCATATTTCTGCAACCAGGATCGGCTCAAAGAGCCCGAGGCTGGTTATGCTTAGGAGGGGGGACCCCACGCAATTTTTATTTTTATTTTACACTGTTTAATTTAAAAAAAAAAAAAATTAACCCCAGCACGGATCACACAGATCCGGCCGAGATTCAATTTTAAAAAGTCGGCAGTGTTTTGCTAATCACTGCCGTAAAAAAAAAAAAAAACGAATGACATCGACATCGGAACAAAAGAAAAACACGAATACGACAGCTTAGTAAATTAGTCGTAATAAATACAAAAAGTTGCAGTTTTACACTTTCGATGTCATTTGTGATTGAACTTTGACCTGAAACGGGAAAATACGAATGTTAGTAAATTTACCCCACAGTATGCATTTATGTGTATATTTGGAGCTACACGCATACAATACTAAGTTATGTCAAACTCCAAAACAGCAATAATCTTCATAACCCTATTCATACTCTTTATTAATAGGCACAAACATTTTTCATTTTTCATTGTCAACTTTAATGTGGTAAAACAAAAAGAGTCTTTATCAACATAGTAACATAGTAACATAGGGGTAAATTTACTAAGGTCCCGATTTTGACCGAGATGCCGTTTTTTCTTCAAAGTGTCATCTCGGGAATTTACTAAACTCAAATCACGGCAGAGATGAGGGCATTCGTATTTTTTTGGAAGTAGTTGTAAAAAATTACGAATGAATACACCATCGGTCAAAATACGCCTGTTTATATATGAATCTCGGTCATTTACTAAACAATTCGTAATTGTACCTTGGTGCGCCTCTTTTTTTCTTTGCATCATGTGCTGTTTGGGGACAATTATTTTGAAGTGCCATCCTGCCTGACACTGCAGTGCCACTCCTAGATGGGCCAGGTGTTTGTGTCGGCCACTTGTGTTGCTTAGCTTAGTCACACAGCGACCTTGATGCGCCTCTTTTTCTCTTTGCATCATGTGCTGTTTGGGGACAATTTTTTTGAAGTGCCATCCTGCCTGACACTGCAGTGCCACTTCTAGATGGGCCAGGTGTTTGTGTCGGCCACTTCTGTCGCTTAGCTTAGCCATCCAGCGACCTCGGTGCAAATTTTAGGACTAAAAATAATATTGTGAGGTGTTCAGAATAGACTGAAAATGAGTGTAAATTATGGTTATTGAGGTTAATAATACTATGGGATCAAAATTACCCCCAAATTCTATGATTTAAGCTGTTTTTTAGGGTTTTTTGTAAAAAAAAAAAACTAATCCAAAACACACCCGAATCCGACAAAAAATTTTCAGGGAGGTTTTGCCAAAACGCGTCCGAATCCAAAACACGGCCACGGAACCGAATCCAAAACCAAAACACAAAACTAGAGATGAGCGGGTTCGGTTTCTCTGAATCCGAACCCGCCCGAACTTCATGTTTTTTTACACGGGTCCGAGCGACTCGGATCTTCCCGCCTTGCTCGGTTAACCCGAGCGCGCCCGAACGTCATCATCACGCTGTCGGATTCTCGCGAGGCTCGGATTCTATCGCGAGACTCGGATTCTATATAAGGAGCCGCGCGTCGCGGCCATTTTCACACGTGCATTGAGATTGATAGGGAGAGGACGTGGCTGGCGTCCTCTCCGTTTAGAAATTAAAATAGATAGGAGAGTGAGAGTGAGACACTTCATTTACTTACTGGAGCTTAGGAGGAGTTATACTAGTGACTGATGACCAGTGACCTGACCACCAGTGCAGTTTTATAATTTATTATTATTTAATAATCCGTTCTGTTCTTGTTCTCTGCCTGAAAAAAACGATACACAGTGACTCAGTCACACTCACATACCATATCTGTGCTCAGCCCAGTGTGCTGCATCATCTATGTATAATATCTGACTGTGCTCACACAGCTTAATTGTGGGGGAGACTGGGGAGCAGTTATAGGTTATAGCAGGAGCCAGGAGTACATATTAAACAGTGCACACTTTTGCTGCCAGAGTGCCACTGCCAGTGTGACTGACCACTGACCACTGTGACCAGTGACCTGACCACACTGACCACCAGTATAGTATATTGTGATTGTCTGCCTGAAAAAGTACACTCGTCGTGTGACTTGTGTGGTGTTTTTTTATTCTATAAAAATTAAAAAACTCATTCTGCTGACAGACAGTGTCCAGCAGGTCCGTCATTATATAATATATACCTGTCCGGCTGCAGTAGTGATATATATATATTTTTTATATCATTATTTATCATCCAGTCTATACTAGCAGCAGACACAGTACGGTAGTTCACGGCTGTAGCTACCTCTGTGTCGGCACTCGGCAGTCCATCCATAATTGTATACCACCTACCCGTGGTTTTTTTTTCTTTCTTCTTTATACATACTACATCTCATTATCATCCAGTCTATATTAGCAGCAGACACAGTACAGTACGGTAGTCCACGGCTGTAGCTACCTCTGTGTCGGCACTCGGCAGTCCATCCATAATTGTATACCACCTACCCGTGGTTTTTTTTTTCTTTCTTCTTTATACATACTACATCTCATTATCATCCAGTCTATATTAGCAGCAGACACAGTACGGTAGTCCACGGCTGTAGCTACCTCTGTGTCGGCACTCGGCAGTCCATCCATAATTGTATACCACCTACCCTTGGTTTTTTTTTTCTTTCTTCTTTATACATTACATACTACATCTCATTATCATCCAGTCTATATTAGCAGCAGACACAGTACGGTAGTCCACGGCTGTAGCTACCTCTGTGTCGGCACTCGGCAGTCCATCCATAATTGTATACCACCTACCCGTGGTTTTTTTTTTCTTTCTTCTTTATACATACTACATCTCATTATCATCCAGTCTATATTAGCAGCAGACACAGTACAGTACGGTAGTCCACGGCTGTAGCTACCTCTGTGTCGGCACTCGGCAGTCCATCCATAATTGTATACCACCTACCCGTGGTTTTTTTTTTCTTTCTTCTTTATACATACTACATCTCATTATCATCCAGTCTATATTAGCAGCAGACACAGTACAGTACGGTAGTCCACGGCTGTAGCTACCTCTGTGTCGGCACTCGGCAGTCCATCCATAATTGTATACCACCTACCCGTGGTTTTTTTTTTTCTTTCTTCTTTATACATACTACATCTCATTATCATCCAGTCTATATTAGCAGCAGACACAGTACAGTACGGTAGTCCACGGCTGTAGCTACCTCTGTGTCGGCACTCGGCAGTCCATCCATAATTGTATACCACCTACCCTTGGTTTTTTTTTTCTTTCTTCTTTATACATTACATACTACATCTCATTATCATCCAGTCTATATTAGCAGCAGACACAGTACGGTAGTCCACGGCTGTAGCTACCTCTGTGTCGGCACTCGGCAGTCCATCCATAATTGTATACCACCTACCCGTGGTTTTTTTTTTCTTTCTTCTTTATACATACTACATCTCATTATCAACCAGTCTATATTACCAGCAGACACAGTACGGTAGTCCACGGCTGTAGCTACCTCTGTGTCGGCACTCGGCAGTCCATCCATAATTGTATACCACCTACCCGTGGTTTTTTTTTTCTTTCTTCTTTATACATACTACATCTCATTATCATCCAGTCTATATTAGCAGCAGACACAGTACAGTACGGTAGTCCACGGCTGTAGCTACCTCTGTGTCGGCACTCGGCAGTCCATCCATAAGTATACTAGTATCCATCCATCTCCATTGTTTACCTGAGGTGCCTTTTAGTTGTGCCTATTAAAATATGGAGAACAAAAATGTTGAGGTTCCAAAATTAGGGAAAGATCAAGATCCACTTCCACCTCGTGCTGAAGCTGCTGCCACTAGTCATGGCCGAGACGATGAAATGCCAGCAACGTCGTCTGCCAAGGCCGATGCCCAATGTCATAGTACAGAGCATGTCAAATCCAAAACACCAAATATCAGTAAAAAAAGGACTCCAAAACCTAAAATAAATTGTCGGAGGAGAAGCGTAAACTTGCCAATATGCCATTTACCACACGGAGTGGCAAGGAACGGCTGAGGCCCTGGCCTATGTTCATGGCTAGTGGTTCAGCTTCACATGAGGATGGAAGCACTCAGCCTCTCGCTAGAAAACTGAAAAGACTCAAGCTGGCAAAAGCACCGCAAAGAACTGTGCGTTCTTCGAAATCCCAAATCCACAAGGAGAGTCCAATTGTGTCGGTTGCGATGCCTGACCTTCCCAACACTGGACGTGAAGAGCATGCGCCTTCCACCATTTGCACGCCCCCTGCAAGTGCTGGAAGGAGCACCCGCAGTCCAGTTCCTGATAGTCAGATTGAAGATGTCAGTGTTGAAGTACACCAGGATGAGGAGGATATGGGTGTTGCTGGCGCTGGGGAGGAAATTGACCAGGAGGATTCTGATGGTGAGGTGGTTTGTTTAAGTCAGGCACCCGGGGAGACACCTGTTGTCCGTGGGAGGAATAGGGCCATTGACATGCCTGGTCAAAATACAAAAAAAATCAGCTCTTCGGTGTGGAAGTATTTCACCAGAAATGCGGACAACATTTGTCAAGCCATGTGTTGCCTTTGACAAGCTGTAATAAGTAGGGGTAAGGACGTTAACCACCTCGGAACATCCTCCCTTATACGTCACCTGCAGCGCATTCATAATAAGTCAGTGACAAGTTCAAAAACTTTGGGTGACAGCGGAAGCAGTCCACTGACCAGTAAATCCCTTCCTCTTGTAACCAAGCTCACGCAAACCACCCCACCAACTCCCTCAGTGTCAATTTCCTCCTTACCCAGGAATGCCAATAGTCCTGCAGGCCATGTCACTGGCAATTCTGACGAGTCCTCTCCTGCCTGGGATTCCTCCGATGCATCCTTGAGTGTAATGCCTACTGCTGCTGGCGCTGCTGTTGTTGCTGCTGGGAGTCGATCGTCATCCCAGAGGGGAAGTCGTAAGCCCACTTGTACTACTTCCAGTAAGCAATTGACTGTCCAACAGTCCTTTGCGAGGAAGATGAAATATCACAGCAGTCATCCTGCTGCAAAGCGGATAACTGAGGCCTTGACAACTATGTTGGTGTTAGACGTGCGTCCGGTATCCGCCGTTAGTTCACAGGGAACTAGACAATTTATTGAGGCAGTGTGCCCCCGTTACCAAATACCATCTAGGTTCCACTTCTCTAGGCAGGCGATACCGAGAATGTACACGGACGTCAGAAAAAGACTCACCAGTGTCCTAAAAAATGCAGTTGTACCCAATGTCCACTTAACCACGGACATGTGGACAAGTGGAGCAGGGCAGGGTCAGGACTATATGACTGTGACAGCCCACTGGGTAGATGTATGGACTCCCGCCGCAAGAACAGCAGCGGCGGCACCAGTAGCAGCATCTCGCAAACGCCAACTCTTTCCTAGGCAGGCTACGCTTTGTATCACCGGTTTCCAGAATACGCACACAGCTGAAAACCTCTTACGGCAACTGAGGAAGATCATCGCGGAATGGCTTACCCCAATTGGACTCTCCTGTGGATTTGTGGCATCGGACAACGCCAGCAATATTGTGTGTGCATTAAATATGGGCAAATTCCTGCACGTCCCATGTTTTGCACATACCTTGAATTTGGTGGTGCAGAATTTTTTTATAAACTACAGGGGCGTGCAAGAGATGCTGTCGGTGGCCAGAAGAATTGCGGGACACTTTCGGCGTACAGGCACCACGTACAGAAGACTGGAGCACCACCAAAAACTACTGAACCTGCCCTGCCATCATCTGAAGCAAGAAGTGGTAACGAGGTGGAATTCAACCCTCTATATGCTTCAGAGGTTGGAGGAGCAGCAAAAGGCCATTCAAGCCTATACAATTGAGCACGATATAGGAGGTGGAATGCACCTGTCTCAAGCGCAGTGGAGAATGATTTCAACGTTGTGCAAGGTTCTGATGCCCTTTGAACTTGCCACACGTGAAGTCAGTTCAGACACTGCCAGCCAGAGTCAGGTCATTCCCCTCATCAGGCTTTTGCAGAAGAAGCTGGAGACATTGAAGGAGGAGCTAACACGGAGCGATTCCGCTAGGCATGTGGGACTTGTGGATGGAGCCCTTAATTCGCTTAACAAGGATTCACGGGTGGTCAATCTGTTGAAATCAGAGCACTACATTTTGGCCACCGTGCTCGATCCTAGATTTAAAGCCTACCTTGGATCTCTCTTTCCGGCAGACACAAGTCTGCTGGGGTTGAAAGACCTGCTGGTGAGAAAATTGTCAAGTCAAGCGGAACGCGACCTGTCAACATCTCCTCCTTCACATTCTCCCGCAACTGGGGGTGCGAGGAAAAGGCTCAGAATTCCGAGCCCACCCGCTGGCGGTGATGCAGGGCAGTCTGGAGCGACTGCTGATGCTGACATCTGGTCCGGACTGAAGGACCTGACAACGATTACGGACATGTCGTCTACTGTCACTGCATATGATTCTCTCAACATTGAAAGAATGGTGGAGGATTATATGAGTGACCGCATCCAAGTAGGCACGTCACACAGTCCGTACTTATACTGGCAGGAAAAAGAGGCAATTTGGAGGCCCTTGCACAAACTGGCTTTATTCTACCTAAGTTGCCCTCCCACAAGTGTGTACTCCGAAAGAGTGTTTAGTGCCGCCGCTCACCTTGTCAGCAATCGGCGTACGAGGTTACATCCAGAAAATGTGGAGAAGATGATGTTCATTAAAATGAATTATAATCAATTCCTCCGCGGAGACATTGACCAGCAGCAATTGCCTCCACAAAGTACACAGGGAGCTGAGATGGTGGATTCCAGTGGGGACGAATTGATAATCTGTGAGGAGGGGGATGTACACAATGAAAGGGGTGAGGAATCGGACAATGGTGATATATCGGAGGATGATGATGAGGTGGACATCTTGCCTCTGTAGAGCCAGTTTGTGCAGGGAGAGATTAATTGCTTCTTTTTTGGTGGGGGTCCAAACCAACCCGTCATATCAGTCACAGTCGTGTGGCAGACCCTGTCACTGAAATGATGGGTTGGTTAAAGTGTGCATGTCCTGTTTATACAACATAAGGGTGGGTGGGAGGGCCCAAGGACAATTCCATCTTGCACCTCTTTTTTCTTTAATTTTTCTTTGCGTCATGTGCTGTTTGGGGAGGGTTTTTTGGAAGGGCCATCCTGCGTGACACTGCAGTGCCACTCCTAGATGGGCCCGGTGTTTGTGTCGGCCACTAGGGTCGCTTTTCTTACTCACACAGCTACCTCATTGCGCCTCTTTTTTTCTTTGCGTCATGTGCTGTTTGGGGAGGGTTTTTTGGAAGGGACATCCTGCGTGACACTGCAGTGACACTCCTAGATGGGCCCGGTGTTTGTGTCGGCCACTAGGGTCGCTTATCTTACTCACACAGCTACCTCATTGCGCCTCTTTTTTTCTTTGCGTCATGTGCTGTTTGGGGAGGGTTTTTTGGAAGGGACATCCTGCGTGACACTGCAGTGCCACTCCTAGATGGGCCCGGTGTTTGTGTCGGCCACTAGGGTCGCTTATCTTACTCACACAGCTACCTCATTGCGCCTCTTTTTTTCTTTGCGTCATGTGCTGTTTGGGGAGGGTTTTTTGGAAGGGCCATCCTGCGTGACACTGCAGTGCCACTCCTAGATGGGCCCGGTGTTTGTGTCGGCCACTAGGGTCGCTTATCTTACTCACACAGCTACCTCATTGCGCCTCTTTTTTTCTTTGCGTCATGTGCTGTTTGGGGAGGGTTTTTTGGAAGGGACATCCTGCGTGACACTGCAGTGCCACTCCTAGATGGGCCCGGTGTTTGTGTCGGCCACTAGGGTCGCTTATCTTACTCACACAGCTACCTCATTGCGCCTCTTTTTTTCTTTGCGTCATGTGCTGTTTGGGGAGGGTTTTTTGGAAGGGACATCCTGCGTGACACTGCAGTGCCACTCCTAGATGGGCCAGGTGTTTGTGTCGGCCACTAGGGTCGCTTAGCTTAGTCATCCAGCGACCTCGGTGCAAATTTTAGGACTAAAAATAATATTGTGAGGTGTGAGGTATTCAGAATAGACTGAAAATGAGTGGAAATTATGGTTTTTGAGGTTAATAATACTTTGGGATCAAAATGACCCCCAAATTCTATGATTTAAGCTGTTTTTTAGGTTTTTTGGAAAAAAACACCCGAATCCAAAACACACCCGAATCCGACAAAAAAAATTCGGTTAGGTTTTGCCAAAACGTGGTCGAACCCAAAACACGGCCGCGGAACCGAACCCAAAACCAAAACACAAAACCCGAAAAATTTCCGGCGCTCATCTCTACACAAAACCCGAAAAATGTCTGGTGCACATCACTAAATTCAATTCACATTCACCAGCAATTGCCTCCAGAAAGTACACAGGGACCTGAGATGGTGGATTCCAGTGGGGACGAATTAATAATCTGTGAGGAGGGGGATGTACACAGTGAAAGGGGTGAGGAATCGGACAATGAGGAGGAGGTGGACATCTTGCCTCTGTAGAGCCAGTTTGTGCAAGGAGAGATTGATTGCTTCTTTTTTGGTGGGGGCCCAAACCAACCAGTCATTTCAGCCACAGTCGTGTGGCAGACCCTCTCACTGAAATGATGGGTTTGTTAAAGTGTGCACGTCCTGTTTATACAACATAAGGGTGGGTGGGAGGGCGCAAGGACAATTCCATCTTGCACCTCTTTTTTTTTATATCTCTGCATCATGTGATGTTTGGGGCTAATTTTTTAAAGTGCCATCCTGTCTGACACAGCAGTGCCACTCCTAGATGGGCCAGGTGTTTGTGCCGGCCACTGGGGTCGCTTAGCTTAGTCACACAGCGACCTCGGTGCAAATTTTAGGACTAAAAATAATATTGTGAGGTGTGAGGTGTTCAGAATAGACTGGAAATACGTGTAAATTATGGTTATTGAGGTTAATAATACTATGGGATCAAAATGACCCCCAAATTCTATGATTTAAGCTGTTTTTTAGGGTTTTTTGAAAAAAAGACACCCAAATCCAAAACACACCGAATCCGACAAAAAATTTTCAGGGAGGCTTTGCCAAAACGCGTCCGAATCCAAAACACAGCCGCGGAACCGAATACAAAACCAAAACACAAAACCCGAAAAATGTCCGGTGCACATCTCTATAATGTTTGCCAAAGAATTATAGAGCCAGGAACAGAACTATGTGTAAGAGGTTCTTCAGTTATTCTATTGTTCTACAGAGGGCTTCACAGGTGACAAACCAGGAGGCAAACTTACAAATTTATGAATGTGCACCAACGTACGAAGATTCAGCTGAACTGCGTTATTCCGGAGGGGGGGGGGGACTTCATTACTGAGACGGGGGATTGTTATCTTGTATTAGTACCCGTGTCATGTAAATGTATAAGTTCAACATAATAGGTATTTGAATGTATGATATACTATCCGTTATTTAGGTAATGGGAATCGGACCGAAGTGACGAAGTAACTGTGTTCCAGGTTCCAGCTTAATAAAAAAACATTTGTCTGTTATTTTGTTTAATTTCACTGATGCAAAGTGTATTATATTATTTGTGACCTGATATCCGCAAATATCATTCCTTCATCACGTCAACAGCCATAGGGACCTGCGGAGATAGAAGAAAATTAATGGTAAAACTCACAAATTCTTAAGAACTTACCTGATACTTACCTAAGGGGAACCCCTATTCCCAATAGTCACGAGCAGCAAATAATAACACTAACCGAATATTTCTATAGGTTATGTGGGCGGTTATGGAACTTGATATAACATATTTTTCAAAAAACAGCTCCCCAACTCAATAGTGCAGCACCAGAAGCTAGGGTGGTCCCCACCACCATAAATAAACTCAAGACAATAACAACAATGTAAGCAACTGTGCGCACCCTCTATTAAAAATGCAGCAAGATTTCACACAATGAAGCCACCAATGACTAGGCAGAAAAGCGTACCGGATAAATAGGGGTGTCATATGATGCCCACCCAAATAAGCATAGTGGTATCCCACGGGTACCTGCCAATTTTTTCAGGTGCCGTGTCCTTCTCTGGATCTGCAGTATCCAAAAGATGAAGGTGCCGGTCTGCTACAATCTCCCCAATCCTTACAAAGAAATAAGGTTCAAAAAGGGTTGAGATTACCTAAAGGTTAAAATTGAGGAACTGACAGAGTGGATCAGAAAATGATGAACGTCTAACGAGAAAGATTAACCTTGCAGCTGCATTCAAAATGGATTGTAGCGGTGAGAGTCCAGTAAGGAGACTATTGCAGTAATCAATGCGAGAGATGATGAATGCATGGATTAGAGTTTTTGCAGTGTCTTGTGTAAGATAAGGTCGTATAGCAAATGGATACATGAATGTCACGGTTAAACTCTGGAAGGCAGCAAGTGACAAAGCTTGTTAAGAAGTGTTCATTCAACAAATTGTTTTCTGCATGTGAAGATTTAAAAGTTGAACCTCAAATGAAACTACAAATAAAAAGTATTACATTGCCATTGTCAATTTGTTGATGAAGGTAATTCAACGCTTATGGTAATTCTGTATGCTGGAGCATGATGATTATGTGAATGAATATGTTAAGTTTTACAAAGTGATGTCTTAGACTGAGAAAGAGACATTGAAAACAAAGCTAAGAAGATTCATGGTCAGTGAAAAAGGAGTGGTGGAATAAGTCATTATTAAGGCATTCATGTATGTATGTACACAAAGTTCTGTATGAGATAATTTTATTGTATTTGGAGGAAAAGGAAATGCTTCAAAATGCTTCTGAAAGCTACTGAAGTCCTCATCTAGAGTTGGACATATTTTGAGATCCAGAAGTATTTAGAAAACATACAGGGGTAAATTTACTAAGGTCCCGATTTTGACCGAGATGCCGTTTTTTCATCAAAGTGTCATCTCGGTAATTTACTAAACTCAAATCACGGCAGTGATGAGGGCATTCGTAATATTTGGAAGTCCTAGGAAAAAAATCACGAATGAATACACCATCGGTCAAAACGCGGCTGTTTAAGTATGAATCTCGGTCATTTACTAAGAAGTACAAAGCAAAAAAAAACAAAACACTGCCGTGAAAAATTACAACTCGTAAAAAAGTGCTTAAAAAAAACAGACCTGCTTTTTTTATCCGTGATTGGATAGGCATGCACGGATCCATGAGATCCGTGCATGTATATCAGTGGGAAGGGGTGGGAAAGTGATTATTTTCACAAAAAAAATTGCGTGGGGTCCCCCCTCCTAAGCATAACCAGCCTCGGGCTCTTTGAGCCGATCCTGGTTGCAGAAATATGGGGGGAAAAATGACAGGGGTTCCCCCATATTTAAGCAACCAGCATCGGGCTCTGCGCCTGGTCCTGGTTCCAAAAATACGGGGGACAAAAAGAGTAGGGGTCCCCCGTATTTTTAAAACCAGCACCGGGCTCCACTAGCTGGACAGATAATGCCACAGCCGGGGGTCACTTTTATATAGTGCCCTGCGGCCGTGGCATCAAAAATCCAACTAGTCACCCCTGGCCGGGGTACCCTGGGGGAGTGGGGACCCCTTCAATCAAGGGGTCCCCCCCCCAGCCACCCAAGGGCCAGGGGTGAAGCCCGAGGCTGTCCCCCCCCATCCAATTGGCTGCGGATGGGGGGGCTGATAGCCTTTTTTGAAAATGAAAAGATATTGTTTTTAGTAGCAGTACTACAAGGCCCAGCAAGCCTCCCCCGCATGCTGGTACTTGGAGAACCACAAGTACCAGCATGCGGCGGAAAAACGGGCCCGCTGGTACCTGTAGTACTATTACTAAAAAAATACCCAAAAAAAGACAAGACACACACACCGTGAAAGTAAAGATTTATTACATACATGCACACAAACATACATACATACTTACCTTATGTTCACACGCAGGTCGGTCCTCTTCTCCAGTAGAATCCAAGGGGTACCTGTTGAATAAATTCTACTCACCAGATCCAGGGTCCTAGGGTCCTCGGGGCAACCATTTGTAATCCTGGTACTTGAATAAAATAACAAAACGGATACCCGAGCCACGAACTGAAAGGGGCCCCATGTTTTCACATGGGACTCCTTTCCCCGAATGCCTGAAACCCACTCTGACTTCTGTCTAAGTGGGTTTCTTCAGCCAATCAGGGAGCGCCACGTTGTAGCACTCTCCTGATCGGCTGTGTGCTCCTGTACTGAGTGACAGGCGGCACACGGCAGTGTTACAATGTAGCGCCTATGCGCTCCATTGTAACCAATGGTGGGAACTTTCTGCTCAGCGGTGATGTCACTTTAGGTCAACCGCAGGGCAGAAAGTTCCCACCATTGGTTAAAATGGAGCGCATAGGTGCTACATTGTAACACTGCCGTGTGCCGCCTGTCACTCAGTACAGGAGCACACAGCCGATCAGGAGAGTGCTACAACGTGGCGCTCCCTGATTGGCTGAAGAAACCCACTTAGACAGAAGTCAGAGTGGGTTTCTGGCATTCGGGGAAAGGAGTCCCATGTGAAAACATGGGGCCCCTTTCAGTTCGTGGCTCGGGTATCCGTTTTGTTATTTTATTCAAGTACCTGGATTACAAATGGTTGCCCCGAGGACCCTGGGACCCTGGATCTGGTGAGTAGAATTTATTCAACAGGTACCCCTTGGATTCTACTGGAGAAGAGGACCGACCTGCGTGTGAACATAAGGTAAGTATGTATGTATGTTTGTGTGCATGTATGTAATAAATCTTTACTTTCACGGTGTGTGTGTCTTGTCTTTTTTTGGGTATTTTTTTAGTAATAGTACTACAGGTACCAGCGGGCCCGTTTTTCCGCCGCATGCTGGTACTTGTGGTTCTCCAAGTACCAGCATGCGGGGGAGGCTTGCTGGGCCTTGTAGTACTGCTACTAAAAAAATATCTTTTCATTTTCAAAAAAGGCTATCAGCCCCCCATCCGCAGCCAATTGGATGGGGGGGGACAGCCTCGGGCTTCACCCCTGGCCCTTGGGTGGCTGGGGGGGGGGGACCCCTTGATTGAAGGGGTCCCCACTCCCCCAGGGTACCCCGGCCAGGGGTGACTAGTTGGATTTTTGATGCCACGGCCGCAGGGCACTATATAAAAGTGACCCCCGGCTGTGGCATTATCTGTCCAGCTAGTGGAGCCCGGTGCTGGTTTTAAAAATACGGGGGACCCCTACTCTTTTTGTCCCCCGTATTTTTGGAACCAGGACCAGGCGCAGAGCCCGATGCTGGTTGCTTAAATATGGGGGAACCCCTGTCATTTTTTTCCCCATATTTCTGCAACCAGGATCGGCTCAAAGAGCCCGAGGCTGGTTATGCTTAGGAGGGGGGACCCCACGCAATTTTTATTTTTATTTTACACTGTTTAATTTAAAAAAAAAAAAAATGAACCCCAGCACGGATCACACAGATCCGGCCGAGATTCATTTTTAAAAAGTCGGCAGTGTTTTGCTAATCACTGCCGTAAAAAAAAAAAAAAAACGAATGACATCGACATCGGAACAAAAGAAAAACACGAATACGACAGCTTAGTAAATTAGTCGTAATAAATACAAAGAGTTGCAGTGTTACACTTTCGATGTCATTCGTGATTGAACTTTGACCTGAAACGGGAAAATACGAATGTTAGTAAATTTACCCCACAGTATGCATTTATGTGTATATTTGGAGCTACACGCATACAATACTAAGTTATGTCAAACTCCAAAACAGCAATAATCTTCATAACCCTATTCATACTCTTTATTAATAGGCACAAACATTTTTCATTTTTCATTGTCAACTTTAATGTGGTAAAACAAAAAGAGTCTTTATCAACATAGTAACATAGTAACATAGGGGTAAATTTACTAAGGTCCCGATTTTGACCGAGATGCCGTTTTTTCTTCAAAGTGTCATCTCGGGAATTTACTAAACTCAAATCACGGCAGAGATGAGGGCATTCGTATTTTTTTGGAAGTAGTTGTAAAAAATTACGAATGAATACACCATCGGTCAAAATACGCCTGTTTAGATATGAATCTCGGTCCTTTACTAACCATTCGTAATTGTAATGTCTGCCGTGAAAATGCATTTGCGGCCGTGAAAAATTACAAATCGTAAAAAAGTCCTAAAAAAAACACACCAGCTTTTGAAAAGCGTGTTTACATGTGTACTCAATTATCCATTACTCACACCTGAATGTTTGGCCCTATAAAAGTGTTCCAGGCACATTTTGAAATTCTCTCACTCTGAAATGGCGGCTGTGGTGTGTGCCAATGACTTTCTGTTTGCTGTGGGATACCTTAGACTGCTCCATGACGCTTCCATAAATCAGGGCCAGGTAAGTGAACATGGTCAGCAGGTTGTACAGGTGCCGCGGAGGCTGCGCCAGCCACGTTTTTTTCGGGGTCGTTTAAACTTAAACGCATTGTCCGATGATAGGGTCATACAGATGTTCCGCCTAAATAGAACCAACATTTTCCGCCTGTATGACCTTGTCAAACTGGGACTAGACCCTGAGACAGCACGCTCTCGCTCTGTCTCAGGCCTGCACAAACTCCTGGCTGTGTTACACTTTATGGCTACTGGGAGCTTCCAGGCTGTGGCAGGCGACGTTATTGGTATCTCACAGCCAACCTTTTCAAAATATTTGAATCAGGTGAGTCAAAAAAAACATAGCCGGTTATGTCTAAGTGTTGCTTGTGTAAGCTCTTACAACACAGTATTGTATAGAATACATAACATGACACTCACCTTAGATTGTTTAATGTCCACTCAGGTTTTGGATGTCTTGGATCCACATATTAATGCCTCAATCTGCTTCCCTACCCAGGAGTCGGAGTGGCGTGCTGTCAGGGTAGCTTTCTATGAGCTTGCTCGCATGCCCAATGTGCTGTGGGCCATATATTGCACACACGTTCAGCTGAGATCACCTAGGGGCCGTCAATATATATATACTAATAGACATATGGCCCAATCCACTAATGTCCAGGTGGTCTGTGATGCAAAACTAAAAATTATGAGTGTTGTTGCAGGTTACCCTGGCGGCTGCCATGACTCCTTCATCCTCAGTCAGTCATCGCTCTTCGATAAATTTGAGGACGGACAAATGCCTGATGGCTGGCTGCTGGGTATGTTTCAAATGTGTTGTGTGTATGTCTTTTAACAACAAACTCCATTTTTGTCTAGGGTAATTAAGAATCTTACACATGTACTAATGTTGACTATATCTGTTTTTCAGGTGATGGTGGTTACGGCTGCTACTCTTGGCTCCTTACTCCATTGTCCCAACCTGATTCTCCTGCTGAACACAGTTACAATCATGCACATAAGGCTACGCGGAATGTGATAGAAAGATGTTTTGGTCTGCTGAAATCACGGTTTCGGTGTCTGGATAAATCTGCAGGCCTTTTGTTGTATAGTCCCTCAAAGGTGACTAGGATTGTGTTCTGCTGCTGTTTTCTCCATAATCTGTGTTTAAGTCAACATCTGGCACATGATGAGGGAGAAAGCAGTCAGCAAGCAGAGGAGTTTGAATCATCTGGTGACAGTGTGAGTACAGATGTAGTGAGGCAGGTAAGGCAAGAAGTGATTCAGCTGTATTTTACTGGTAAGTTTTTGTTGGATGTAATTATCCTTGACTAAACACTTTGCAATACAAACAATTGTGTGTTTTGTTACTTACTGTTTGTTGTTTATAGTGGTGTGTACATTGTAGTTAGTTTTTGTTATGAATACATTGTCATTCATTAGCCATGAAAAACATACATACATACATACATACATACATAGCAGCTTCTACAATGTTTGACACGGACACTGGAAGTTGTGTGATTTCAAAAAATAGTTTTTTATTGAGTTACACAAATGTTTGGTTTGTATTATTTTTTGCGCTTGTGTGTGCTGGGTGCTGTGCTTTGTGCTGGCTCACTGGCACGTGCTCGGGAGGATCACCGAACAGGGGAGGTTACTGGCGTTTGGCTAGGGGTCGTGGTTCCAGAGCTGGAGCTCACTTGTTGTGCTGCCATCAATGATATGTTGTTGCTTAAATTATTTATGCGGGCATTCAGTTGTGTGTTGGTTGCAGTGTGGCTGGCTACAATCCGGGATAATGATTCATTCACAACCTGGTTGTGTTGTATAAGTTGTATGAGTGTTTGGTGCTGGGTCTGTTGCTCATCAATGATGCGCGTCAAATGAGCCAGCATTTGGTTGTTGTCTGCCCGTATTTGCTCCATAGATGTTGCGATTCGGCCTACTTGGACAATCAGTCTGCCCGAGTTGCGACTAATGCGCGGTAGATGATGGGGCAGACTGGCAAGGTGTTGGGTATGGGCGGTCAGGCTGGCATTGCTTTGGGTCTGTTGGTGGCTGGGGTGGAGCTTGGACCAGTTGTGGACTCATGGTGGCTTGGGGGATATCCTGCGGCTGTATTGGCTGGCTCGGGTCAACAGGTGTTAGTTGCAGTGTGTATGTTGCCTGTTGGTCTTGTCCCTGCTGGTCCACGTCGGGCATCAAGCTTGGCTCTGTATGGGGTGGCCAACATGCACTGTTTATTTTACAAATAATATATTTGCTAGTTCTAAACATTTATAAATTCATAATACTCCATTCTTTTTGTCTTTTGAGTTGTGTTTTTAAAATTTAAATTTATTTGGTTTACAAACACATATATACCATCACAGGCGTGCACATAGACTGACTTGCGGAATCCTCACCTAACTACCTCCCCTCCACAGCATTACAGTGTTCTGTCACCTCCCCTGTCCAGGATATAGACTGCTTACCTGGATAGTCCAGAGGAGCGGAGCAAGTAAGCAGTCTACATACAGGACAGGGGAGGTGTGTGAACACTATAATGGTGTGGAGGGGGTGGTGGTGGATTTAGTTCGGTCAGTAATGTGGTGTTATTTTTATGTGCACGTGTGTGGGCTAAATTTTTAAAGATGTGTGTTCAATTTTAAATGTGATGTTGCCCATAGCAACCACTAAGACATTGATATTTTCTGCATTTGCACCTTTAAAAAATTAAGACGTAAAATCACATTGGTTGTTATGGCAAACATGTAAACTCAACTACAACTCACATCATAGTAACTGTACTGTGTAGATTATTTGCTATGTGTTTAGTGTATGTTTTGACTCACCAGATAACTGAGGTGATCGGGGCTCATCACTCTGTGGACTAGCCAATAGTGCCTGTGGTGGCTGGGGTGAGACTGCAGAAATACGCCGCCTGGGTGGGGAAGTTGGAGCCGCAGATTCGGAGACAAGACGCCGTGTCTTACTTGGCCTCCTGGGTAAGTGACCCGAGCCCTGTGATGGGCGCCTTAGAGGAGGGCGGCTTACAGAAGCTGAACCTATGAGAATATATAAACATTAATATTTTGTACTTCTATGTGTTTGCAGAATATGTGACTACAGTGAATTCTTACCTGCAATCCCAGCATCATCATGAGTTGTCTGTGGCCTGTCTGGTCGGCTGGTCTGTCGGACTGTTGAAAAATTTGAAAAAACATTATGACCATACTTTGTTAAAAAATGCTAACTGCAAAGCCTTAGTGTACTGTAACCATCTTGTACGTATTGTAAAGTAAACTAAGTTCTGCTTAAGATCTTCGTGATTCCTTAATTTGTTATGTATCTAAAAATGAACATGGTGTTGCACAAAATAAATCTGTAACATTGATGAATTATGTGTCAGATATTGCAGAGATTGATTACTTGCAACTTGAACCAAACTGAAAATAAAAAGTTTATATAAAAATTTATAAAAAAAACACACACATCATAACAAGCTGCTATTAGATACAACAGCTATGGGCAACCAATATCTCATATTAATTATTGGAACTACACATACCAGCATGCACTGCACCTGATTTTGCATTAAAATTTAAAAAATCTACAGCCAAGGCATGATGGGAAATGCTTTTTATAAACAGAAAAACAGCTTAAGGGTGCACAGGCCTGCAATACATGACCAACAATGTATGCATACTTTTAAAATTAACTTTTTCCAGCATTATCATTTTTCAATCTTTACAATATAATTTATAATTTTCAAACTCACCATCCTGCGTGGGTCGGTCCGAATCCCGGACATGAGTTGCAGACACCACTTCTGCAGGAATCAGTGCCCGCACAGGCTCCTCCCACTCACGATAGGTTGCCCGGAAAGGGGGTCCACCCCCGGTTTTGCGGGCTGATTTAGCCTCTTTGGCCATCTTGGCCTTGACACGGCGCTTTATGTCGTAGAACCTCTTGCGACACGTGTCCTCAGTCCGCCTCACCACACCCTCACTATTTACTGCAACTATTACTTTCCCCCACAGGACAGACTTCCTGCGGGAGGACACCTTGGCAGCATCCTGCCCAAACAATTGCCGATGGTGCTTCATGAGCTCACGCACCAACGCCATGTTTTCAGCATAGCTGAACTTAATATTCCTGCCAGTCTTGGTAGTGGTGCGTGGCTGCGGAACCACAGCACCATCACTCTCACTGGAGAATGCAGCAACAGGCACCCCTTCCTCCTCCTCCTCACTAACCTCCTCCCTCTCACTAACCCCCTCCACCTCACTCACCTCCTCCACCTCACTAACAGCCTCCACCTCACTAACCGCCTCCCTCTCACTAACCTCCTCCACCACACTGACCTCTGAGTCAGACATGAGGACAAACGACACAAAACACTGAAAAATAAAAACAGAAAACACACTCCTCCACTACTACTACTACACACCACACAGCCAACACACACGCTCACTCACTCACTCACAAACAATGACAAAAGACTATAAAAAAAAACAAGGACAACAAAGTTTACAAACTGTGAAAAAACAATACAACAAATATGACAAGACTACACAGTACAGCACTCAACAATCACAATACTCCTCACCAAATCCACCAAAAACTCCACCAAACTCACCAACTCCAAATACACCTTCCTCTCTCCTCTCCACTAGCTAAACCCACGAGGTGCGGTGTGTTTGGGGCGGTTTTATAGTAATGTGCACAGACAATCCTCCATCACGAATACAACCAATCACGGACGCGTGACAAAAACGAAACTTAGGACTAAAAACGCGGCCGCGAAATAAAAAACACTGCCGTAACAGACATGTGACGCAGTCGTAAAATAAACTAAAAACACGGCCGCAAAACAACCAAATCGGCCGCATTCTAGACCAGAAAACCACGAATGACATCGACATCGGACAAACAAAAAAATACGAATACGACAGCTTAGTAAATTAGTCGTAACAAATTCAAAAAGTTGCAGTTTTACACTTTCGATGTCATTCGTGATTGAACTTTGACCTGAAACGGGAAAATACGAATCTTAGTAAATTTACCCCATAGTATTTGTGGTTGAATAGAGGCAAATTGCCCATCGTGTTCAACCTTTTTTAAGTTGTGATGATTCTACATACTTGCTAAATAACGTTTTACGACAAGTTAGCTACTATAACTCATGTTACCCCCGGATTAACCACGTTGATATTTTAAGTATTATAACCTTGGATAGCTTTTGCATTCAGAAATGTATCCATTCCTTTTTTAAATCCAATTACAGAGTTCACCATTACCACCTTCCCTGGCAGGGAATTCCACATCTGTTAGGTTCCTGGTGCTCAGAACAAGGGAGATGTTATGAAGTGAGTCCAGAGCACCAGGACGTAATACTGGATATGGTGAAATGGAACGGGAATAGCCCCTGGCACCCTACCTCCGTTGTTTTACCCGTGTTGTCAATTCACGCTTGCAGGACTATGGTTTCTTGGGCCCATGGCAGCCGCGTTTGAAGGGCGGATTAGGTCTGCCCAACTCCGATGCCCCCTCAGGTCTTAAAGAAAGACAAAGCGTGAACTGAGACAGGGTAATAACAAGGGGCCCTCTAACTGAAACAACCAAAGCCAGGGGCTACTTACTAGGCTAAAACTAAATGTATGTGTGGCTTGCCGCCAAAGGAAAAGAACAACAAAGGAAATGATGACCACACGCCGACAAAATACTTTTGTGTACCGGCGGTGACAGCATAAGCAGAACCCTCTGCAAAACACCAGTGACAGATACAACCAAGGAATACAGCGGCCTAGGCCAACGGACGCAGCACAGCCGCTACTCACGGAACCGGTACAAATACTGGCAAACGGACAGGAACCCCCAATGCTGCCGACACAGACTCTCAGAACTGGAGGACAGGCAGAATCCCAAACGACAGACCGGTGGACACCAAGAAGCCAGAAACTCGACCAGGCATAGGCAAAGCCACAGGACTTCTGGACAGGAACGCTTCACGGCAGGACACGGGATCAGACACAGGAATATACACAGGGACTGACACAGGAATCGACACAGGAAGCAGCTAGACAGACACTGCTAGACAGGAGCTCAGGAACTGGCAGGAACAAGCTCAGAACTCAAACACTCTGGAAGACTGGAAACCTAGAAATATCACCAGTGTCTGTGAATTGCACTCAGCCAGCATATAACAGAGAGGCCTAATTAATTATGTCATGCAGCTGCCCTGTTGCATGACTCCAAACTGACAAGATGCAATTAGCAGCCAGGTGAGGCTGAACACATGGGAACAAGCTGCAATTACACAGACTCACCACCGGCAGCAAACAACAGTATTCTAAAACAGAGCAACAGGAAATCCTGGCCTGCAAGACAACTTATAAACATAAAATAGGAATGAACCACTACCTGGGGTTCATAACAGTATCCTCTCCTTAAGGGTGAGATCCGAGCACCCCATGACACCCACGGGGAACATAAACAGAAGTATAACATAAAATACATAACCAAAATGAAACATAGGAATGAGCCACAGCCGTGGCTCATAACAACATCCTGATTGCCCTAACAGTGAAGAACCCTTTCCTCCGTTGCGTTCGGAACTTTCTCTACTCCAGTCGCAGCGAGTGCCCACATGTCCTAAACTGTGTTCTTTTAATAAATAATTCCTCTGATAACTCTTTGTGATGTCCCTTAACATATTTTAAGATATTAATAATATCTCCTCTTAGGCGCCTCTTTTCTAGTGTATACATATTCAGCCTAGTAAGCCTTTCCTTATAGTCCAGTCCTTCTACGCCTTTAATCAATTTAGTAGCTCGCCTTTGAACACTTTCGAGTTCACTGATGTCTTTTTTATACAATAGTGCCCAAAATTGAACACAATATTCCAGGTGCGGACGTACCAATGCCTTATACAGCGGCATGATTACATCCGAGTCCCTTGTCTCAATTCCCCTTTTTATGCACGCTAGCACCTTACTTGCCTTCTTTACTGCGTTTTGACATTGTGTACGGTTATTAAGCCTATTATCAATGAATACCCCCAAATCTTTTTCCAACTCTGTTTCCCCTAGGCGTTCCACATTTAATATGTAGGATGCTAGTTTGTTTTTAGTCCCAAAATGCATAACATTGCATTTGTCTGTATTGAACCTCATTTTCCATTTAGACGCCCAGAGTTCAAGTTTAGATAGATCATTCTGCAAGGACTCCACATCCAATTCTGAATTAATTACCTTACACAGTTTAGTATCATCTGTAAAGATTGACACTGTGCTTTCCAGGCCTATTTCTAGGTCATTGATAAATATGTTGAACAGTAGTGGTTCGAGTATGGACCCTTGTGGTATTCTGCTGACTACTGGGGACCAGGTTGAGGGCTTCCCGTTGACCACTACTCACTGTACCCTGCTATCCAACCAGCTGCTTATCCATGTGCAAATAGTTTTTCCTTGGCCAATCTCCTTTAATTTGATCATCAGTCTCCTGTGAGGAACTGTATCGAAGGCTTTTGCAAAATCTAGGAACACCACATCCACTGCTTTTCCTTGATCAAGATTATTGCTCACTTCCTCGTAGAAGCTAATTAAGTTAGTCTGACATGACCTGTCCCTCACAAACCCATGCTGGTTCTTGCTAATAATCCTAGCGGACTTCAGATACTCCTGTACGATGTCCCTTAGAATTCCGTCCATTATTTTCCCCACTATAGATGTTAAACTAACTGGTCTGTAGTTTCCCGGAAGATTTTTGGATCCCTTTTTAAATAATGGCACCACCTCAGCTATACGCCAATCCTTCGGTACCATGCCTGATCTAATTGAACTATTGAAAATCAAGTATAGGGGTTGTGCTAGTTGTGATCTAAGCTCCATAAGAACCCTCGGGTGAAGTCCTTCAGGATCATGTGATTTATTAATCTTAATTTTGCTTAGTCTCTCCCGGACTACTTCTTCGCTTAAACAAGTATCTAACCATGAATCATTACTGTCACAATTGTTATGCTCTACTCCCACCATCAGTTCTTCACTGGTGAATACTGATGAAAAGAATTTGTTCAGTATTTCTGCTTTTATTTCATCATCATTTATCAATTCTCCTAATTCATCTTTTAATGGACCTATATTCTCCTTTTTTAACCTTTTACCATTTATGTATTTAAAAAACTTTTTAGGATTGGTTTTACTCTCTGTAGTGATTTGCTTTTCATTTTCCATTTTAGCTGCTCTTATTGCTTTTTTGCATTTCTTATTACACTCCTTGTAATACTTGAAAGACTCCTCCTTTCCATTAGATTTAAATGCTTTGAAAGCCCGCTTTTTTTTTATCCATTTCTGCCTTAACCTTCTTGTTAAGCCACATCGGTTTGAGTTTAATACTCCTGCGTTTACTGCCCATGGGAATAAAGTTATGAATATTGCTATCCAGCAACCCTTTTAAAACATCCCACATTTCCGAAGTGTTCTTGTTATTATACAGAACCTCCCACTTTATGTCGTTAAGTGCACATCTAAGCATACTGAAATTAGCCTTCCTAAAGTTAAAAGTTTTGGTAGAACCCCTGTAGCTATGTTTCCTGAAACTTATGTTGAATGTGATCATATAGTGATCACTGTTACCCAAAGTCTCCCCAACTTTAGTGTTTAGTATAATGTCCACATTATTAGTAATTACTAGATCCAGGGTAGTTTTACCCCTAGTTGGGTCCTCGACTAATTGAGACAAATAATGATCCCTAAACATATTTAAGAACCTGTTGCCCCTCGCTTTAGCACATGAATTGTTATTCCAGTTTATATCCAGGTAATTAAAATCCCCAATCACAAGGATGTTCCCCAATCCCGCAGTTGTTTTGATTTGCTGCAATAGTTGTTCTTCCTCATGTATGCTAATATCCGGCTGTTTGCAGAACGTGCCTATGACTAGTTTTTTTGCATCAATT
Source organism: Pseudophryne corroboree (assembly GCF_028390025.1). Classification (NCBI taxonomy): domain Eukaryota; kingdom Metazoa; phylum Chordata; class Amphibia; order Anura; family Myobatrachidae; genus Pseudophryne; species Pseudophryne corroboree. The sequence continues at coordinate 359,727,437 of NC_086448.1, forward strand.
CCCCAACTTGAGATTTCTACCCATAGTGACTCCACATTATTGCCAGTCTCCTCATAGATAAACTCCTTTAGGTATGGTTTAAGTGATGGTTTAACACAGGGGTGGCCAACCAGGCAGATACAAAGAGCCAAAAAAATCTTGTTAGGTACGTCATTGAGCCAAAGGCGCGTGTGCAAAAATGGGGTGTGGCTTTATGCCAGCTAGGACACACCCCTGGTATAAAATACATTGAAAAAGACAGATCCAGCATAAAATACATTGAAATAGTCACTTTCACATAAAATAATTGAAAAAGCCAAATCCATATAAAATAATTGAAAAAGACAGATTCACATAACACACTTCAGCTCGCCCATGTGTCACTCCAACCGCCAGCACCCTCCTACAGTATGTCACTAGTCAGCCCCCCCCCCCCATTGTGTCTCTCCTGCCAGAACACTCCTGTGTCACTCCAGCCAGCCCCGACTTGTCACTCCAACCCACACTCATATGTCACTGCAGTCCCCCCAACTTGTGCCCAGGGGCTGGCTGGGAAGGGGGGGGCAAGGTGCCATCTGACCCCTGGGCCAGTGCAATATAAGTGTTCCAGGGCCACTTGACTGCAGATTTCCTAAAAAAAAATGGGTCCCCCTTGCTTGAGTCTGCCCCCCAGGCTAAAGGTTGCCAAGCCCGTGATTGCAGCAGCCCCTTATGTGTAAAGAAAGAGCCACATGTGGCTCAAGAGCCACAGGTTGGCCACCGCTGGTTTAACATAAAGACATACACCTCCTCCTCTTTTCTTAGCCCAGTCCCTCCTAAAAAGAGAATACCCCTCCAAGTTAGCAACCAATTCGTGAGAGTCGTCCCACCATGTTTCCGTAATACCTATAATATCATACTCAGCCTTTGATGCTAACAATTCCAATTCCCCCATTTTACCTGCTAGACTTCTTGCGCTTGCAAGCATATATGTTAGTTTATTGGTTCCTTTATTTTTATTTTTCCTACAGATTTCCCATCCTGGTTAACTAGTGCATCCGTAGAGTTACTGATACAGACTGTTCTTCTCGCTCCCTCTCCAACCCCACCGTACTTAGTATTGCCCACCTTACTTTTCTCTTTGGTCAACCCAATGTTCCCGACTAAATTCACCTCCCTGACATAAGTATTTTCCCTTAAGTCCCATACAACATTTTCTATAGTCTGTAATGATGACACATAATTGTTATTATTTAATGCTTTAGCAATACCTTTCTTAACACCCTTAATAGAACCCATGTAAATACCCTTACCAGCTGCACTTTCCCTCCCCCTTCTCCACCCCCATTTATCTCACTACCAACATCCCTACTATACTCGCTGCATGACCCATAGTTTCTAGCTACACCCTCCCCCCAGGCTCCTAGTTTAAAAGCTCCTCCAACCTACTAACCATCCTACCCCCCAGCACCGCAGCCCCTTCCTCATTCAGGTGCAATCCTTCATGTGAAAAAAGATGTTCCTGACTGAAAAGTCCACCCAGTGTTCCAAGAACACAAACCCCTCTTTCCTACACCAGTCTCTGAGCCACACATTTACCTCCCTAATCTCCCTCTGTCTCCCTGGGCTAGCGCGTGGCACTGGTAATATTTCGGAGAAAATTACCTTAGATGTCCTTTATTTATATTCTGCCATAAGTCCCTATAATCTTTCTTAAGGACATCCCACCTACCTCTAACTTAGTCGTTGGTACCAATTGCAGTTGTTCCAGCTCACTGCACCTCCTTTTCACTCGGCTTCCGGCTCCTGCTTAAAAAAAAAAAATATATATATATGACCCTCACACACGCACAATCACAGCCCCTCTGGTACTCCAAGTAAGAGACCCTCTCACTCACTCACAAGTCAGCCCCTTGCAGCCTCACCAGAAGTTTAATGGTATTGCAAATAACTGTTCCTGATTGCGTATTGTAAAACTCACCTTTTTCTGTATTCTAACTCACCTTCTGCTGATTCCAACTCACATACACTTAAAAATCCAAGCTACACTTTAACATGCAAGCTCCCTTACAATGAGCAAGCTCAAATGAGTCTGATCACTGATTATATAGGCTCTCAGTCAGCTGCTGTAATCAGCCCTTCTCCTCCTCCTGATTACCCACACCTGATTCAACCCCTCCCCCTGGCTTTCTCCTCACACCTTTTTATTAAAAAAAAAACAACACCGTACAGATACAAACAACCAGATTCAGATTAACTTTCTCCCACAATATTACTATCCCTATATGGATAGAAAGAGAATAATCAGAACTCACCTTCTGCTGATTCCAACTCACATACACTTAAAAATCCAAGCTACACTTTAACATGCAAGCTCCCTTACAATGAGCAAGCTCAAATGAGTCTGATCACTGATTATATAGGCTCTCAGCCAGCTGCTGTAATCAGCCCTTCTCCTCCTCCTGATTACCCACACCTGATTCAACCCCTCCCCCTGGCTTTCTCCTCACACCTTTTTATTTAAAAAAAACAACACCGTACAGATACAAACAACCAGATTCAGATTAACTTTCTCCCACAATATTACTATCCCTATATGGATAGAAAGAGAATAATCAGAACTCACCTTCTGCTGATTCCAACTCACATACACTTAAAAATCCAAGCTACACTTTAACATGCAAGCTCCCTTACAATGAGCAAGCTCAAATGAGTCTGATCACTGATTATATAGGCTCTCAGCCAGCTGCTGTAATCAGCCCTTCTCCTCCTCCTGATTACCCACACCTGATTCAACCCCTCCCCCTGGCTTTCTCCTCACACCTTTTTATTTAAAAAAAACAACACCGTACAGATACAAACAACCAGATTCAGATTAACTTTCTCCCACAATATTACTATCCCTATATGGATAGACAGAGAATAATCAGAACTCACCTTCTGCTGATTCCAACTCATATACACTTAAAAATCCAAGCTACACTTTAACATGCAAGCTCCCTTACAATGAGCAAGCTCAAATGAGTCTGATCACTGATTATATAGGCTCTCAGCCAGCTGCTGTAATCAGCCCCTCCTCCTCCTGATTACTCACCAAACATGAAAGGACTTATAAAAGGGCTAATATAGTTAATAAAATTTAATTTACACAACATTCATAATCATAACAAAAATAGGAATAGTATACAGAGTACAAAATAGTATAGCTGCTAGCAATGCTCCTCAAATAAAATAAATACATGAGAATGTGGTGTAAAACAATATTTGATAGGGATTTTTGCAACCTATATACTTACTTACCATTTGTCAGAGCCTTTATTGTGTTTATTAATGTAGTGTTGTTAAAGATTCCTTATTTAGATTAAATGTCTGCCAAGGAAATCCCAACACTGATCAGAATGCTGGCGCCGGCATCCCAAATGAGTTCACAATGCCAGTACCGCCATCCTAAAAACTGGGATCCCAATCAAGTGACTGCTGGGCTGCCGAAGAGGTTAACAATGGGTGGGGGATGCGGGCTTGAGTTTAGGCTGTGGGAGGAAGGTTAGGGTTAGGCAGCGGGAAAGGGAGGTTAGGTTTAGGCTGCGGGAAGGGGGGATAGTTTAGTCTGCAGTAAGGGAGGGTTAGGGGTGAGGGGTAGAATCAGTGGTGCAAGTATGAGGGTACGCTCGGGTATGGCGTACCCTTAAGAATTTGGCAGCAGGTATGCAGTACCACCTGCTGCACACTTTGCAACCGTGACCGCCATTACCACAATTATAATGCACCACAAAGCAACAAGACCATGGTGCTTGGCAGCATGATGGTGCCTCCCACTTTGTCAGGGTTACTGGGAGCGCGATGGTGATGTCATGATGTCACATTATGCTTCCTCCTCTGACGCCAATGGCTGGCACGAAGAGAGGAGCCTGGGTGCACTTTCCCTTGCTGGGTGCAGCAGAGCAGCTGTTTCCCTTCACTCAGCTCGTGTGACGCATCAGCACTAAGTGGCTTTTGTTCTTCACAGGCAAGGCTGCTGGGCATGACTCTGGCTTCACTGTGTGGGGTTATTCATTTCTATTGTAATATGGACACTACTATATAGGTTTATTATTATGGGGGCATTACTACATATTTATTTTGTAATGTGGACACTACTATACAGTATATGTCTATTATTATGAGGCATTACTATATATTTAAATTGTAATGTGGACACTACTATATATGTCTATTATAATGGGGGCATTTCTATATATGTCTATTGTAATGTGGACACTACTATGTATGTCTATTATTATGGCACATTACTATATATTTCTATTGTTATGTGGACAATACTATATATTTCTATTATTCCGGGGGCACTACTACAGTATATTTTCCTTTTATAATGGAGGCATTACTACATATTGTTATTATATTGGGGGCATTACTATATATATTTATTATACTGGGGGCATTACTAAGTATTTCTATTATACTGGGGGTATCACTAAATATTTCTATTATACTAGAGGCAGTACTATATATTTCTAGCCTTGTCTCCAGAGTGCAAAGAAAAGGGTCTATGTTGTGTGGCCACCCTGCTAGTGTCATGTAGCCATGCCTGCTCACAACACACAACCATGCCCATTTTCCAGCACTCAGTAGCACTAAGAAAATATTTGTACTTGTACCACTGGGTAGAATGCTTACCCAACCACTCTCAGTATTCTAAACGGCTGGATACCGTGGTCAGTATTCTGACCACCGGCATCCCGAATGCCTTCATTTCAGCCCAAACCCATATGCCCTATTTAGAGTAAATGTCTGCCACATCTTCTCAAAAATGTTAAACAGCTACAGATATGTAAAGGCAGAGGGAATTACATGGTGGTATGGAAGTATAGAGCTCGATTAAGGGGAGGGCCTGGGGGTAAGTACCCCAAGACATCCCTTTCTGAAAGGGCCAACCACCACGGATTGAATCTGAGAGAGACAGCATTATGCTAAGCAGCCATTTTGTATAACAGTAGCCATTTCTCTGTGTGTAAGAAGAAATGCTTTTGCTAAGAATTTATAAGTAATGCTGACATTCCATTTCATTTAGTTAGAGAATAGTACCCGTGAGATGCAAGGTTAAGCTAATCTCCTGGAACATGTTGTGATGTTTTGAGACAGTGTCTACAGACTGGCTCCCAAGGCTGATTCCCAAGGGACAACAAGGCCAGGGAGCAATTACTAGAAACATATCTGTCTACTGTCTTCATATTACTTAGAAATTACACCTATGTGACGTGTGATAAATTCCTGTATATGTCTATATAACCCCTAGACAAATAAATGAGCTTTAGTCTCATCTTGCTGAACATACCTCATGTCGTGTTTACTTTATGGGCCTCCCAATCGATTGGTAACAGGTATTTAAACAGACAACCGAAGGAAGTTGGTACAGGAGCAGGTTTATCTCCAACAAATCTCTCTTGCCAATCCGATCTGCTCTGCTGTGCGCTTCAGATTCCCCTCTGCACTGGCAAATGCTGCATAGCAGACAGTACAGGCAGGGCAGCTGAATGACAGCTCAGTTGTTTAATACTGTGTGAAGCAGCAGCCTGTGGCTCAGTCATTGGCTGGGCATGCAGACTGTAAAGGAGAAGGTAGAGGAATCCCTGGGTGCATGTGGACTCTGGTGCCCAGAGGAGTTTGTGTTTGCTGCTTGGACAAGAGACAGTTAGGAAGGAGCTCTTACTCTTCTATTGTATCTGTTACAGCAGCCTATCTGCTAGACAAGAAAATGTAAGGCTGGTTGTATTTGAATATTAGGCTTTGGGTAATCATGTCGTATATATTTATATGTCATATCATCAGCAATCGGCAATTAGGGGGGTAAGAATTGTTCTAAATCATACTCCTGTAGGAATAAACCCTTTTTCTAAAAATTTCACCCAACATAATTGCCTAATTATTCTACAGAAAATATTATTTTATTTTCCATAAAAACAATACAATGTATGAAAAATAATCACAACTTCTGAGTTTACATGAGGAGTAAGTGACCTGGTTCTGTGTTCAACAGTGAGCATGATGGCAAAAACAGACAGTTACACTAAGTTGGCAGATAATCACTTGCGCGTTCATGTAGCACAAGATTTAAATGTTTTTCCACATCTAGAAGAGCAGTTGCGTCCTATATATATATATATATATATATATATATATATATATATAATAAAATAGGAGCACTCACCAGTCTTCATGATATTCTCATTTTTATTAGCAGCAAGACATCAATTGAGGGGTGTAATCGACGTTTCGGTTCCAAGTGGAACCTTTGTCAAGATCATGAAGCACAATGAATGGTCCCCTTATAAACCCTAAAGTGACCCTCCCCCTAATTAATGCAATTATAGTTTATCAGGTAATCCACCAACATCAAACACATAAGGTATACATATAGAGATAGTACATAGACAAATACAACATGCAAATAAAAACTGATATCCATAATTACCGATTAGACACGTAGCTCACTAATACCCGCTGTACTCAGCGGTAACTCTCGGCGTGCGTTCCACTGCGCACCTTACTTCCGGTGTCTGGAACGCAAGTTCCGGACACCTGACCGGAAGTGCTCGATATCGTCACTCGGATCCTACATTGAATACCAGCTCTCAGTAATCCTGTCTCCATGGAGACGTAACAACATGTCAGAGAAACACATAACTAGAGCAGCATCTTGAGAATATTTGCTGGTATAGTGTAGTCAGATTGCGGGGTATTTTAAGAAAAGAGAAATAGTGAACTCATGTGTCTAATCGGAAGGGTCATCAGGAGTCAGCAATACGTGAACTATAATAAGGTCTAGCATAATATAATCTCTAGATTATTACTCAGAAATCCAAAACTAAAATAAATATGGATATGGGCATGGACACAGATCGTCCACTTAAGTGAGCCACAGAAAGCAAAAAAAGAAAAAAATTTAAAATGAAAAAAAAAATGAAAAAAATGAAAAACAAATACTGGCTCCATATATACATATATAGTTCATTCCAGAAAAATGCCATATTGGATGCCCTCATTCAGGCCCTTAGGGCGTATAGTGTCTAGTCGAAAGATCCATGATGCCTCGCGTTGGAGCAATAATTTTGCTCTATCTCCACCTCTTTTTAAAGGAGCTATCCGATCTATAATCATACATTTCAATGAAGCCAGGGTATGTTTTGCCTCAAAAAAGTGCCTAGCAACAGGCTTATCCGAATGTCCCTCACTTAGTGCTGTTCTGATGGATAAACGGTGGTTCGCCATCCTTTCACGGAATGGACGCACCGTTTTGCCCACATGCATCAGGGAACATGGACACGTAAGTGTATATATGATAAAGTCAGAGGTACAACTCACTCGCTGGCTGATCTTAATTTTCCGTCCAGTATGTGGATGGTGGAAATATTCACCAGAGGTCATGCTTCTGCAAGTCGTGCAATTCACGCATCGATAGCACCCCTTCTTTTGTACCGATAGCCAAGAATCAGATTCTGATCTTAATGGTCTATCCGGCTGCATGAGAATATCCTTTAGATTTTGTCCCCTTCTAAAGCTGATAAGAGGCTTAGCTGGTAGATGCTTGCAGAGGACTGGATCACTTTTAACCACCGGCCAGAGATTTTTTACTGCTCGTCGAACCACAGGACCCGCTGTGTCAAATGTTGTTGTGACCACAAAGGGATTTTGTGGCCTGCATTGTTTCTTGACATTTCTTGATGAAAAAATCTTCAAAGCTTTTTGTATACAACTATCAATAGTCTTTTGACTATAGCCCCTAGAGAAAATTGATCTCACCCCCACTATATTCCATAGACTCTTACATCCAATTATTTTCAGTATGGTGGCCGATACTATCTCCAAATGGCGGGGACCGCGATGGGCAGTAATATAGCGCCATCGTACGCAAATATATTTATGGATGCTTACGAGAATACATGCATTTTCCCGCTGTTTGGTGATAGTATCGGCTTCTACTGTCGCTTTATTGATGACGTGTTCCTAATTTGGACAGGCAGTGAGATGGCACTCCAGGAGATGCTGGAGCATCTTAATAGCCTTGACTCTCCGATCAGATTTACTATGGAATATAGTGGGGGTGAGATCAATTTTCTCGATGTAACCGTCTATGCCACAGAGACAGGGTATGGACACAGACTGTTCAGGTAGTCCACAGATCGCAATGCTTTATTACATTTTGGAAGCCACCACCCAGGCTCGCTTAAACAGAATATGCCTATTTCACAATTTCTGCGAGTGCTCCGAAACAATTCAGAACCCGATATAGCTAATATACAAATGGAGGAGATGAAGCTGAAATTTTCCTCTAGGGGCTATAGTCAAAAGACTATTGATAGTTGTATACAAAAAGCTTTGAAGATTTTTTCATCAGGAAATGTCAAGAAACAATGCAGGCCACAAAATCCCTTTGTGGTCACAACAACATTTGACACAGCGGGTCCTGTGGTTCGACGAGCAGTAAAAAATCTCTGGCCGGTGGTTAAAAGTGATCCAGTCCTCTGCAAGCATCTACCAGCTAAGCCTCTTATCAGCTTTAGAAGGGGACGAAATCTAAAGGATATTCTCATGCAGCCGGATAGACCATTAAGATCAGAATCTGATTCTTGGCTATCGGTACAAAAGAAGGGGTGCTATCGATGCGTGAATTGCACGACTTGCAGAAGCATGACCTCTGGTGAATATTTCCACCATCCACATACTGGACGGAAAATTAAGATCAGCCAGCGAGTGAGTTGTACCTCTGACTTTATCATCTATACACTTACGTGTCCATGTTCCCTGATGTATGTGGTTAAAACGGTGTGTCCATTCCGTGAAAGGATGGCGAACCACCGTTTATCCATCAGAACAGCACTAAGTGAGGGACATTCGGATAAGCCTGTTGCTAGGCACTTTTTTGAGGCAAAACATACCCTGGCTTCATTGAAATGTATGATTATAGATCGGATAGCTCCTTTAAAAAGAGGTGGAGATAGAGCAAAATTATTGCTCCAACGCGAGGCATCATGGATCTTTCGACTGGACACTATACGCCCTAAGGGCCTGAATGAGGGCATCCAATATGGCATTTTTCTGGAATGAACTATATATGTATATATGGAGCCAGTATTTGTTTTTCATTTTTTTTCTTTTTTTTCTTTTTACATTTTTTTCTTTTTTTGCTTTCTGTGGCTCATTTAAGTGGACGATCTGTGTCCATGCCCATATCCGTATTTATTTTACTTTTGGATTTCTGAGTAATAATCTAGAGATTATATTATGCTAGACCTTATTATAGTTCACGTATTGCTGACTCCTGATGACCCTTCCGATTAGACACATGAGTTCACTATTTCTCTTTTCTTAAAATACCCCGCAATCTGACTACACTATACCAGCAAATATTCTCAAGATGCTGCTCTAGTTATGTGTTTCTCTGACATGTTGTTACGTCTCCATGGAGACAGGATTACTGAGAGCTGGTATTCAATGTAGGATCCGAGTGACGATATCGAGCACTTCCGGTCAGGTGTCCGGAACTTGCGTTCCAGACACCGGAAGTAAGGTGCGCAGTGGAACGCACGCCGAGAGTTACCGCTGAGTACAGCGGGTATTAGTGAGCTACGTGTCTAATCGGTAATTATGGATATCAGTTTTTATTTGCATGTTGTATTTGTCTATGTACTGTCTCTATATGTATACCTTATGTGTTTGATGTTGGTGGATTACCTGATAAACTATAATTGCATTAATTAGGGGGAGGGTCACTTTAGGGTTTATAAGGGGACCATTCATTGTGCTTTATGATCTTGACAAAGGTTCCACTTGGAACCGAAACGTTGATTACACCCCTCAATTGATGCCTTGCTGCTAATAAAAATGAGAATATCATGAAGACTGGTGAGTGCTCCTATTTTATTGGATATATTTGCACTGATGGATCTTGAGGATTCCGGGATCCGAACCCCCCTGAACTTCACCTATTTTACACGGTTCCGAGGCAGCCTCGGATCTTCCCGCCTTGCTCGGTTAACCAGAATGCGCCCGAACGTCATCATCCTGCTGTCGGATTCTCGCGAGATTCGTATTCTATATAAGGAGCTGCGCGTCTCCGCCATTTTCACTCGTGCTTTGGAGATTGAACGGAGAGGACGTGGCTGCATTCTCTCCCTGAAAAGCTCCATAATCTGTGCTCAGTGTGCTGAAAATATCTGTGTTCATTGTGCTGCAAATAATCTATGCTCAGTGTGCTGAAAATATCTACGTTCTCTGCCTGAAAATGCTCCATATCTGTGCTCAGTGTGCTGCAAATATCTGATCAGTGTGCTGCATTGTGGGGACTGGGGACCACCAGTATATAATAATATATACTTTTCTATAGCTTCTATACTGCTTGTCAGGACACATGGTCACAGATACACCGCTCTGTACTGATATATACAATAATATATATACTTTTCTATAGCCTCTATACTGCTTGTCAGGACACATGGTCACAATTACACCGCTCTGTACTGATATATACAATAATATATATACTTTTCTATAGCTTCTATAATGCTTGTCAGGACACATGTGTCACAGTTACACTGCTCTGTACTGATATATACAATAATATAAATACTTTTCTATAGCTTCTGTACTGCTTGTCAGGACACACATGGGTCACAGTTACACCGCTCTGTACTGATATATACAATAATATATATACTTTTCTATAGCTTCTATACTGATTGTCAGGACTCATGGGTCACAGTTACACCGCTCTGTACTGAGATATACAATAATATATAGACTTTTCTATAGCTTCTATACTGCTTGTCAGGACACATGGGTCACAGTTACACCGCTCTGTACTGATATATACAATAATATATATACTTTTCTTATTTTCTATAGCTTCTATACTGCTTGTCAGGACACATGTGTCACAGTTACACTGCTCTGTACTGATATATACAATAATATATATACTTTTCTATAGCTTCTATACTGATTGTCAGGACTCATGGGTCACAGTTACACCGCTCTGTACTGAGATATACAATAATATATAGACTTTTCTATAGCTTCTATACTGCTTGTCAGGACACATGGGTCACAGTTACACCGCTCTGTACTGATATATACAATAATATATATACTTTTCTTATTTTCTATAGCTTCTATACTGCTTGTCAGGACACATGTGTCACAGTTACACTGCTCTGTACTGATATATACAATAATATATATACTTTTCTATAGCTTCTATACTGCTTGTCAGGACACATGTGTCACAGTTACACTGCTCTGTACTGATATATACAATAATATATATACTTTTCTATAGCTTCTATATTGCTTGTCAGGACACATGTGTCACAGTTACACTGCTCTGTACTGATATATACAATAATATATATACTTTTCTATAGCCTCTATACTGCTTGTCAGGACACATGGGTCACAGTTACACTACTCTGTACTGATATATACAATAATATATATATTTTTCTATAGCTTCTATACTGCTTGTCAGGACACATGGGTCACAGTTACACCGCTCTGTACTGATATATACAATAATATATATGCTTTTCTATAGCTTCTATACTGCTTGTCAGGACACATGTGTCACAGTTAAACCACTCTGTACTGATATATACAATAATATATATACTTTTATTATTTTCTATAGCTTCTATACTGCTTGTCAGGACACATGGGTCACAGTAACACCGCTCTGTACTGATATATACAATAATATATATACTTTTCTATAGCTTCTATACTGCTTGTCAGGACACATGTGTCACAGTTAAACCACTCTGTACTGATATATACAATAATATATATATACTTTTCTTATTTTCTATAGCTTCTATACCTCTTGTCAGGACACATGTGTCACAGTTACACCGCTCTGTACTGATATATACAATAATATATATACTTTTCTATAGCTTCTATACCTCTTGTCAGGACACATGGGTCACAGTTACACCGCTCTGTACTGATATATACAATAATATATATACTTTTCTATAGCTTCTATACCTCTTGTCAGGACACATGGGTCACAGTTACACCGCTCTGTACTGATATATACAATAATATATATACTTTTCTATAGCTTCTATACTGCTTGTCAGGACACATGTGTCACAGTTACACCGCTCTGTACTGATATATATAATAATATATATACTTTTCTATAGCTTCTATACTGCTTGTCAGGACACATGGGTCACAGTTACACCGCTCTGTACTGATATATACAATAATATATATACTTTTCTATAGCTTCTATACTGCTTGTCAGGACACATGGGTCACAGTTACACCGCTCGGTACTGATATGTATACAATAATATATATACTTTTCTATAGCTTCTATACTGCTTGTCAGGACACATGTGTCACAGTTACACTGCTCTGTACTGATATATACAATAATATATATACTTTTCTATAGCTTCTATACTGCTTGTCAGGACACATGTGTCACAGTTACACTGCTCTGTACTGATATATACAATAATATATATACTTTTATTATTTTCTATAGCTTCTATACTGCTTGTCAGGACACATGGGTCACAGTAACACCGCTCTGTACTGATATATACAATAATATATATACTTTTCTATAGCTTCTATACTGCTTGTCAGGACACATGTGTCACAGTTAAACCACTCTGTACTGATATATACAATAATATATATATATACTTTTCTTATTTTCTATAGCTTCTATACTGTTTGTCAGGACACATGTGTCACAGTTACACTGCTCTGTTCTGATATATACAATAATATATATACTTTTCGATAACTTCTATACTGCTTGTCAGGACACATGGGTCACAGTTACACCGCTCTGTACTGATATACAGTAATATATATACTTTTCTATAGCTTCTATACTGCTTGTCAGGACACATGGGTCACAGTTACACCACTCTGTACTGATATATACAATAATATATATACTTTTCTATAGCTTCTATACTGCTTGTCAGGACACATGTGTCACAGTTACACTGCTCTGTACTGATATATACAATAATATATATTTCTTATTTTCTATAGCTTCTATACTGCTTGTCAGGACACGTGTCACAGTTACACTGCTCTGCAGTGATATAAACAATAATATATATACTTTTCTATAGCTTCTATACTGCTTGTCAGGACACATGGGTCACAGTTACACCGTTCTGTACTGATATATATAATAATATATATACTTTTCTATAGCTTCTAGTATTACAGTGCAGCATTTTGGTGACCAACAGTATACATATATAGTACAGTACAGTAGGCCATTGCTATTGATATATTACTGGCATATAATTCCACACATTAAAAAAATGGAGACCAAAAATGTGGAGGGTAAAATAGGGAAAGATCAAGATCCACTTCCACCTCGTGCTGAAGCTGCTGCCACTAGTCATGGCCGAGACAATGAAATGCCATCAACGTCATCTGGCAAGGCCGATGCCCAATGTCATAGTAGAGAGCATGTAAAATCCAAAAAACAAAAGTTCAGTAAAATGACCCAAAAATCAAAATTAAAAGCATCTGATGAGAAGCTTAAACTTGTCCTATGTTCATGGCTAGTGGTTCAGCTTCACATGAGGATGGAAGCACTCATCCTCCCGCTAGAAAAATGAAAAGACTTAAGCTGGCAAAAGCACAGCAAAGAACCGTACGTTCTTCTAAATCACAAATCCCCAAGGAGAGTCCAATTGTGTCGGTTGCGATGCCTGACCTTCCCAACACTGGACGGGAAGAGGTGGCGCCTTCCACCATTTGCACGCCCCCTGCAAGTGCTGGAAGGAGCTCCCGCAGTTCAGTTCCTGATAGTCAAATTGAAGATGTCACTGTTGTGTTAGGCGCCGGGGTCCGCTTGATGGTCTGCGCGGCCCGGTGCCTAGCAACTAGAGATGCCGTGCACGTACAGCCGCCGGCTCCCTAGCAACGCTAGACGCCGGGCGCGCTGAGCCGCACGGACCCTAGCAATGGGGACGCCACTGGCGGACCGCGTTCCCCGTTGCTAGGCTTTAGGAAATTAGATATTCACCTGCTCTCTGGCCGTGCAGCAAGGCAGCTGCACGGCATTTATTCTAATCAGCCTTTAGCAGCTGATTGGAGGACTCCTTGTTAAATACACTCCCAGGGCTTCTCACAGACGCCGGTAATAGCTTCCTGCATGCTGCCTTTGTTTGCTGAGAGTCTGTTTCCAGTCCTGCTGTATCCGGTCATTCCAGTCCTCAGAAGTCCGGTATTCGGGAGTTGTCATCTCATCCCAAGAGGTCGTTTGGTTCCCTGGAGTCCTGACTGATCACCGTTTTATATCCAGTGGTGTTCGTGAGTTGCGGCTCTGCTGTGTGTTGCGGCTCAGCCGCTTTACCTTTTATATTTTGTGTTTGGAGCATTTGCGGAGGGTTCCGCTTCCACAAGTCCTCTCTGGTACTCGGCGGTGCCGGGTAGGAGAATTGGACAAGTGGATATTTTGGTTGTCCTTTTCCCTGGCGGTTTCTCCGCACATATTATAGTTTTGAGTTTGCTTAGCCCCTGGCCTGGTTGTTTAGTTAGAGGGCCTCTTGTTATCACCCTGTCTCGGGTTTCCCTTTGTCTCTCATTAAGACCGGGGGGCATCGAAGTTGGGCAGACATAATCCGCCCTTCAAACGCGGCTGCCAAGGGCTCAAGAAACCATAGTCTCGCAGGGGATTTCTGACAACACGGGTGAGACAACAGAGTTAGGGCGCCAGGGGCTATTTTCCTGTCCTGCTCCCTTCCCCAGCATTCCGTTCCAGTGCTCCGGTCCTTGCCATAAGATCTCCTCTGACCAGAGTGCTGGAATCATAACATTATTACCGGCCATACCAAAACTTAAAATTAAACGGGGTTTAATTTTTTCTCATTCAGTTTTGTGAGAGTTTATCGGCCTCATGAATCCAACAGGTTTAGGGCCAAATCCTGGTCAGCTCTTAGTCAGCCAGATTCAAGAACTTACTCAGATGGTTCAGGATCTTTCTCTTCGGGTGAAGTCGCAGGAAGATCTTTTGCGAGCTTCCCCAAGGGTAGTCCCTGAACCAAAGATGCATTTGCCTGACCGTTTTTCTGGTGATAGAAAAGAGTTTTTTAATTTTAAAGAATCCTGTAAACTTTATTTTCGTTTAAGACCGACTTCCTCGGGTACTGAATCTCAGCGGGTCGGGTTTATTATTTCTTTGCTCCAGGGGGATCCTCAGACCTGGGCATTTGGTTTAAGAGCAGAGGATCCGGCTTTGTTGTCAGTTGACGCTTTTTTTGAGTCTTTAGGGCTCTTGTATGATGACCCTGATAGAGAGGCGTCCGCTGAAAGTCAGTTGCGCGCTCTCAGACAGGGTAGAAATCCTGCGGAGGGTTATTGTACGGAGTTTCGCCGTTGGTCGAACGACTGTGGCTGGAATGACCCAGCCCTGCGCAGTCAGTTTCGCCTCGGCTTATCAGAGTCTATAAAAGACAGTCTCCTTCAGTACCCCGCTCCTGAGACTCTCGATAAACTCATGGAGCTTTCTATTAAGATTGATCGTCGTCTCAGAGAGCGGAGGGCTGAAAAAGGAGCACCTGTAAGGTCAAGTCCGTGTGTATATTCCATTCCTGAAGACGTAGAGGAGCCCATGCAGATGGGTCTCTCCTGGCTGTCTCCTGAAGAAAGAGCCAGAAGGCAAAATTCTGGTCTTTGTCTGTACTGTGGGGGTAAGGGACATTTTGCTCGTAATTGTCCGAACAAGTCGGGAAACGCTTTGACCAGGTGAATTGTGAGGGGGTTCACCTAGGTCTTCAGCTTATCTCCTCGAATAACTCCCTTTTAGTCCCAGTTAAAGTTTCCTTTGGCAGCCTCAGTTCTTCGGTGTCGGCTTTTGTTGACAGTGGAGCTGCAGGAAACTTTATGGATTTAACTTGGGCTAAGGCCTTAGGCATTCCTCAGTTACCTTTGGGTAGGTGTGTCACCATGCATGGCTTAGATGGGAGTCCGCTGTCTAATGGGATTATTTCTCTCCGTACTCCCCCTGTACTACTTACAGTAGGAGCTCTACATTCTGAGAAAATCGAGTTCTTTCTTACACATTGCCCAGCAGTTCCAGTTGTTCTGGGTCACCATTGATTGGCGGTCGGGGGAGATTTCACATTGGGGTACTTTTTGTGATAAGGAATGTATCACGTTTCCAGTCAGAGTAGCAGCTATCATTCCAGAACTCATTCCGGTGGAATACCAGGAGTTTGCTGATGTTTTCTCCAAAGGCAATGCGGACATTCTGCCTCCCCATCGGCCTTATGATTGTGCTATTGAGTTAATTCCTGGTGCCGCATTGCCAAAGGGAAGATTATATGCATTATCCGGGCCAGAAACTGCGGCTATGAATGATTATGTAAAGGAGAGCCTTGAGAAAGGATTTATTAGACCAACAAAATCTCCTTTAAGTGCAGGCTTCTTCTTTGTGGAGAAAAAGGATGGCTCGCTTAGACCTTGCATTGATTTTAGAGCCCTGAATAAGATCTCAGTTAAAAACACCTATCCTTTGCTGTTGATTTCTGTACTCTTTGATCAGTTACGTTCTGCTGTGATTTTTTCTAAAATTGACCTTAGAGGAGCGTACAACCTCATCCGAATTAAATCTGGAGATGAGTGGAAAACGGCCTTCAGTACTCAGTCGGGTCACTATGAATACCTGGTGATGCCGTTCGGCCTGTCCGATGCTCCGGCAGTTTTTCAAGACCTCATTAACGATGTGCTCCGTGACTTCCTAGGGAAATTCGTGGTTGTTTACTTAGACGACATCCTGATTTTTTCTGAATCAATGGAACAACATGTTACCCAGGTGCGTCTGGTTCTTCAAAAGTTACGTGAGAATCATTTATATGCCAAGCTGGAGAAGTGTGAGTTTCATGTCACGGAAGTATCTTTTTTAGGGTACATAATTTTCCCTCAGGGATTTTCCATGGAACCAAAGAAACTCCAGGCCATCCTTAGCTGGGCGCAACCCACCAATTTAAAAGCAATTCAGCGCTTTTTAGGGTTTGCGAATTGTTATAGGAGGTTCATTCATTCTTTTTCTGACCTGGTTGCTCCCATTGTAGCTCTGACAAAGAAAGGAGCGGATCCTACCAACTGGTCGCGTGAAGCTGAGTTGTCCTTCCGGGCCTTGAAACAAGCCTTTGTCTCGGCTCCAGTCCTCAGACATCCTAATCCGGAATTGCCCTTTGTGGTGGAGGTTGATGCCTCGGAGGTTTGAGTGGGGGCTATCCTTTCTCAAAAGGATCCGGAGTCTCTGGAATTACATCCTTGTGCCTTTATGTCCAGGAAATTCTCCTCCGCTGAATCCAACTATGACGTTGGTAATCGGGAGTTACTGGCGGTAAAGTGGGCTTTCGAGGAATGGAGGCATTGGCTGGAGGGAGCAAAACATACTATTTCGGTATTGACTGACCATAAGAACCTGCAATACATTGAATCGGCTAAGCGGCTTAATGCCCGGCAGGCACGTTGGGCATTATTTTTTACGCGTTTCAAATTTATAATCACTTTCAGGCCTGGTTCCAAGAATACTAAGGCTGATGCCCTGTCACGTAGCTTTCTTCCGGTTCACAATAACAATCCTGTTACCGCCATACTTCCATCTTCGGTCATCTGGGCGGGCCTCACACAAGATTTATTTACCCAGTTAAAACAGCTTCAACACCAAGCTCTTAGAATTACTCCTGTTGGTCGTCTTTACGTCCCTGAGTTTTTGAGAGCTACTGTTTTAACGGAATTCCATGATAACAAAGTTTCAGGGCATCCAGGGGTCTCTAAGACATTGGAGTTAGTCTCTCGCTCAGTATGGTGGCCTGGTCTTTCTAAAGACGTCAAGGAATTTGTTTATTCATGTCAGGTTTGTGCACAGCATAAGGTTCCCCGTTCCTTGCCCATCGGGCAACTTATGCCCTTAAATGTTCCTCTCAGGCCGTGGTCTCATATTTCCATGGATTTTGTGGTTGACCTTCCCCTTTCAGCCGGATTCCGAGTCATATGGGTGGTAGTGGACCGTTTTAGTAAAATGGCTCATTTTATTGCTCTTCCCCGATTGCCTTCTGCCCAAGGGTTGGCAGTTTTGTTTCTCCGCCATGTATTCAGGCTTCATGGGTTGCCTACTGATATTGTTTATGATCGGGGTCCACAATTCATCGCACAATTCTGGAAATGTTTTTGTGCCTCATTGAAGATGAAATTGTCGTTAACATCCGGTTACCACCCACAATCCAACGGGCAAACCGAACGAGTTAACCAATCATTGAAACAATATTTGCGCTTGTATTCAGCCAAACTCCAGAATGATTGGTCCGAGTTTCTTCCGTTGGCTGAATTTGCTTACAATAATTCTTGTCATTCCTCCACTAAAGAGTCTCCATTCTTTTCAGTTTTTGGTTTTCACCCCAGAGCTAATTCGCTTTTTCATCATTCCTCAGTCTCCTCGCTTACCTTAACCTCCCATCTCAGAGCCATTTGGAAAAAGGTGCACCTTGCTCTCAGAAAAGCGGCCTTTCGAGAGAAGAAATTTTCTGACAGGCTCCGACGTCCTTGCACTTTTAAGGTGGGAGATAGGGTGTGGTTGTCGACTCGCAACATCAGGCTTCGACAATCCTCGGCTAGACTGGGACCCAAATTTATTGGGCCATTTCTTATTATTAAAAGAGTCAACCCAGTTGCCTTTCGGTTACGTTTACCAAGATCTCTCAGGATTGGAAATACGTTTCATTGTTCCCTGTTGAAACAATACGTTTCTTCCAGTAGATTTCCTCGGAAGATCTCTCAGGGTAGATCTCCAGTGGATGTACAGGGACAACAGGAGTTCTTGGTAGAGAAGGCTCTCGATTCCAAATTGTCCCGGGGTCGGCTGTATTTTCTAGTTCACTGGAAAGGCTATGGTCCGGAGGAAAGGTCTTGGGTCCTGGATAAGGATCTTCATGCCCCGAGGCTCAAGAGGGCATTTTTTCGGGAATTTCCTCAGAAACCTGGCTTTAGGGGTTCCTTGACCCCTCCTCAAGGGGGGGGTACTGTTAGGCGCCGGTGTCCGCTTGATGATCTGCGCGGCCCGGCGCCTAGCAACTAGAGACGCCGTGCACGTACAGCCGCCGGCTCCCTAGCAACGCTAGACGCCGGGCGCTCTGAGCCGCACGGACCCTAGCAATGGGGACGCCACTGGCGGACCGCGTTCCCCGTTTCTAGGCTTTAGGAAATTAGATATTCACCTGCTCTCTGGCCGTGCAGCAAGGCAGCTGCACGGCATTTATTCTAATCAGCCTTTAGCAGCTGATTGGAGGACTCCTTGTTAAATACACTCCCAGGGCTTCTCACAGACGCCGGTAATAGCTTCCTGCATGCTGCCTTTGTTTGCTGAGAGTCTGTTTCCAGTCCTGCTGTATCCGGTCATTCCAGTCCTCAGAAGTCCGGTATTCGGGAGTTGTCATCTCATCCCAAGAGGTCGTTTGGTTCCCTGGAGTCCTGACTTATCACCGTTTTATATCCAGTGGTGTTCGTGAGTTGCGGCTCTGCCGTGTGTTGCGGCTCAGCCGCTTTACCTTTTATATTTTGTGTTTGGAGCATTTGCGGAGGGTTCCGCTTCCACAAGTCCTCTCTGGTACTCGGCGGTGCCGGGTAGGAGAATTGGACAAGTGGATATTTTGGTTGTCCTTTTCCCTGGCGGTTTCTCCGCACATATTATAGTTTTGAGTTTGCTTAGCCCCTGGCCTGGTTGTTTAGTTAGAGGGCCTCTTGTTATCACCCTGTCTCGGGTTTCCCTTTGTCTCTCATTAAGACCGGGGGGCATCGAAGTTGGGCAGACATAATCCGCCCTTCAAACGCGGCTGCCAAGGGCTCAAGAAACCATAGTCTCGCAGGGGATTTCTGACAACACGGGTGAGACAACAGAGTTAGGGCGCCAGGGGCTATTTTCCTGTCCTGCTCCCTTCCCCAGCATTCCGTTCCAGTGCTCCGGTCCTTGCCATAAGATCTCCTCTGACCAGAGTGCTGGAATCATAACACTGTTGAAGTACACCAGTATGAGGATATGGGTGTTGCTGGCGCTGAGGAGGAAATTGACAAGAAGGATTCTGATGGTGAGGTGGTTTGTTTAAGTCAGGCACCCGGAGAGACACCTGTTGTCTGTGGGACGAATATGGCCATTGACATGCCTGGTCAAATTACAAAAAAAATCACCTCTTAGGTGTCTAATTATTTTAACAGAAATGCGGACAACAGGTATCAAGCCATGTGTTGCCTTTTTCAAGCTGTAATAAGTAGGGGTAAGGATGTTAACCACCTAGGAACATCCTCCCTTATACGTCACCTGGAGCGCATTCATCAGAAGTCAGTGACAAGTTCAAAAACTTTGGGTGACAGCAGAAGCAGTCCACTGACAACTAAATCCCTTCCTCTTGTAACCAAGCTCCTGCAAACCATACCACCAACTCCCTCAGTGTCAATTTCCTCCTTAGACAGGAAAGCCAATAGTCCTGCAGGCCATGTCACTGGCAAGTCTGACGAGTCCTCTCCTGCCTGGGATTCCTCCGATGCATCCTTGAGTGTAACGCCTACTGCTGCTGGCACTGCTGTTGTTGCTGCTGGGAGTCGATCGTCATCCCAGAGGGGAAGTTGGAAGAAGACCACTTGTACTAATTCCAGTAAGCAATTGACTGTCCAACAGTCCTTTGCGAGGAAGACGAAATATCACAGCAGTCAACCTGCTGCAAAGCGGATAACTCAGGTCTTGGCAGCTGCGGTGGTGTTAAATGTGTGTCCGGTATCCACCGTTAATTCACAGGGAATTAGAGAATTGCCTGAGGTACTGTGTCCCCGGTATCAAATACCATCTAGGTTCCATTTCTCTAGGCAGGCGATACCGAGAATGTACACAGACGTCAGAAAAAGAGTTACCAGTGTCCTAAAAAATGCAGTTGTTCCCAACATCCACTTAACCATGGACATGTGGACAAGTGGAGCAGGGCAGACTCAGGACTATATGACTCTGACAGCCCACTGGGTAGATGTATTGCCTCCCGCAGCAAGAACAGCAGTGGCGGCACCAGTAGCAGCATCTCGCAAATGCTTACTCGTTCCTAGGCAGGCTATGCTTCGTATCACTGCTTTCCATAAGAGGCACACAGCTGACAACCTCTTACGGAAACTGAGGAACATCATCGCAGAATGTCTTACCCCAATATTGTGCATGCATTACATGTGGGCAAATTCCAGCACGTCCCATGTTTTGCACATACATTGAATTTGGTGGTGCAGAATTTAAAAAAAAAAACGACAGGGGCGTGCAAGAGATGCTGTCGGTGGCCCGAAGAATTGCGGGCCACTTTCGGCATTCAGCCACGGCGTGCCGAAGACTGGAGCACCAGCAAACACTCCTGAACCTGCCCCGCCATCATCTGAAGCAAGAGGTGGTAACGAGGTGGAATTCAACCCTCTATATGCTTTAGAGGATGGAGCAGCAGCAAAAGGCCATTCAAGCCTATACATCTGCCTACGAAATAGGCAAAGGAGGGGGAATGCACCTGACTCAAGTGCAGTGGAGAATGATTTCAACATTGTGCAAGGTTCTGCAACCCTTTGAACTTGCCACACGTGAAGTCAGTTCAGACACTGCCAGCCTGAGTCAGGTCATTCCCCTCATCAGGCTTTTGCAGAAGAAGCTGGAGAGATTAAAGGAGGAGATAAAACAGAGCGATTCCGCTAGGCATGTGGGACTTTTGGATGGAGCCCTTAATTCGCTTAAACAGGATTCACGGGTGGTCAATCTGTTGAAATCAGAGCACTACATTTTGGCCACCGTGCTCGATCCTAGGTTTAAAGCTTACGTTGTATCTCTCTTTCCGGCAGACACAAGTCTGAAGATGTTCAAAGACCTGCTGGTGAGACACTTGTCAAGTCAAGCGGAACGTGACCCGCCAATAGCTCCTCCTTCACATTCTCCCACAACTGGGGATGCTAGGAAAAGGCTAAGAATTCCGAGCCCACCCGCTGGCGGTGATGCAGGCAGTCTGGAGCGAGTGCTGACATCTGGTCCGGATTGAAGGACCTGCCAACGATTACTGACATGTCGTCTACTGTCACTGCATATGATTCTGTCACCATTGAAAGAATGGTGGAGGATTATATGAGTGACTGCATCCAAGTAGGCACGTCAGACAGTCCGTACGCATACTGGCAGGAAAAAGAGGCAATTTGGAGGCCCTTGCACAAACTGGCTTTATTTTACCTAAGTTGCCCCCCCCCTCCAGTGTGTACTCCGAAAGAGTATTTAGTGCAGCCAGTCACCTTGTCAGCAATCGGCGTACAAGGTTACTTCCAGAAAATGTGGAGAAGATGATGTTCGTCAAAATGAATTATAATCAATTCCTCCGTGGAGACATTCACCAGCAATTGCCTCCAGAAAGTACACAGGGACCTGAGATGGTGGATTCCAGTGGGGACAAATTAATAATCTGTGAGGAGGGGGATGTACACAGTGAAAGGGGTGAGGAATCGGATGAGGAGGAGGAGGGGGACATCTTGCCTCTGTAGAGCCAGTTTGTGCAAGGAGAGATTGATTGCTTCTTTTTTGGTGGGGGCCCAAACCAACCCGTCATTTCAGCCACAGTCATGTGGCAGACCCTGTCACTGAAATGATGGGTTTGTTAAAGTGTGCATGTCCTGTTTATACAACATAAGGTTGGGTAGGAGGGCCCAAGGACAATTCCATCTTCCATCTCTTTTTTTTTATTTATCTCTGCATCATGTGATGTTTGGGGCTAATTTTTTTAAGTGCCATCCTGTCTAACACTGCAGTGCCACTCCTAGATGGGCCAGGTGTTTGTGCCAGCTGCTTGGGTTGCTTAGCTTAGTCATCCAGCGACCTCGGTGCAAATTTTAGGACTAAAAATAATATTGTGAGGTGTGAGGTGTTCAGAAAAGACTGGAAATGTGTGGAAATTATGGTTATTGAGGTTAATAATACTATGGGATCAAAATGACCCCCAAATTCTATGATTTAAGCTGCTTTTGAGGGGTTTTTGGAAAAAAAACTCCCGAATCCAAAACACACCTGAATCCAATAAAAAAATTTCAGGGAGGTTTTGCCAAAATGCATCCAAATCCAAAACACGGCCGCGGAACCGAATCCAAAACCAAAACACAAAACCCGAAAAATAATCGGTGCACATCTCTAACATATATCTATATATAGATATATATGCGTGACGTCATATCCGCCCCACATCCGTTATCCGGCGCGTCGTACTGCGCCTGCGTTGGTCCTGTGCGGCGGAAGTTATTAGGCGGCTGTGTTGTTGATATCCTCTAGGACTGCTGCCTGGTTACACGGCGGACATTTTATGTAAAGTGAGATAGCAAATTCTTGCGGCAGCCATACTTTTGGAGTCTGGTTTTTCTATGAGCGCAACTCTATTCTATAATATAGATCTTGAGTCCCAAATTAATATATAGTCTTAATGAAGCAACTACAACTTCTGTACATTTGACCATTTCTATTGATTTAATCCCTCCTTATATCCTTCACTTGTTTCATATCCGATCTGGAGATGACCAAGAATTGGATCCAATTGACATACAGACATTATCCTGTTTATCCAGACTCCCAAAGTATGCCCGCCGCAAGAATTTGCTATCCCACTTTACATAAAATGTCCGCCGTGTATTCAGACTCCAAAAGTATGGCCGCCGCAAGAATTTGCTATCTCACTTTACATAAAATGTCCGCTGTGTAACCAGGCAGCCGTCCTAGAGGATATCAACAACACAGCCGCCTAATAACTTCCGCCGCACAGGACCAACGCAGGCGCAGTACGACGCGCCGGATACCGGATGTGGGGCGGATATGACGTCACGCAGAGCCCGGACAGGAAGTCCGCGGCTCTGAGCGTCTTTTATGAATTATGGATGGTGTTTTTAGTATTTTATGCTCGTTTTCACTTCTATAAGGTGCTAATTAATATAACCATAATTACATGCTGTTCAATATATGTTTTTGGTAATATCTAAACACTTATGTTAATTGATTACAGGAAGTGATGCGTACATCACTTCCTTTTAGTTTGGGTATATAAGTATGGTCTGTCTCTAGTCTCAAATCACCCCTTGATGAAGTCCAGATAGGACGAAACGCGTTGGGTGCTACTCTTTGATCTAACCTCACCACAAAGTTAAGCTATTCAATTCCTCTTTTTCATCCTTATGAACGCTGTATTATTCTTTTGTGCTTTTTAAACTTTTAAAGTATTTTTTACCCTCTGTGCTAAAGTGATACTCCAAAGTTTTTAAGTAATATATATGTTTTTATGTTACTATGCTCTTTTCTTTCCTTTTTTAATTTTGATTTTTTTCTATGGGTCATATATATATTTTTTTATATGAGCTTGTGTGTTTTTACAACCAGTTTTGTGTAGTGCGTTCCATTGCAATAAATTTGTACACATTTTTTATACTATTAGTCTGCTTTTAGCATTATTCGGCACCTTTGGTCGCTCTTTACTACCTCATCTTTTGTCTATATATATATATATATATATATATATATATATATATAACAAACGAAAAAAATCTGCGGCACTCAAGGTCTTGTGTAAAAGTCAATTGTATTAGAACATCAGAAAAGAGTCCATCAACGTTTCGGGGAGTTCAACCCCTTTGTCAAGATGCACACATCTTGACAAAGGGGTTGAAGTTCCCGAAACGTTGATGGACTCTTTTCTGATGTTCTAATACAATTGACTTTTACACAAGACCTTGAGTGCCGCAGATTTTTTTTGTTTGTTGTTGGATTCTAAACTGAGGGCGCCAGGGCACTTCTGGACTTACAACTGAGTGCCGGGCTATTTCCATTGTATATATATATATATATATATATATATATATATATTAACGTACAGCAAAGGGTTGCCAGCGGCTGACTGCCATGACATTTATACATAGACTTATTCATCTTTCATGTCTCCACCTTCCATTGCTTCTACTCATTTCAATATATACCCACTGGTGTATTTATAATGGATGCAGTGTGTGTGTGTGTGGTGCACATGGGCCCCTGAGTCCAGGAGGGCCCACACCACACATGCTGCACCCATTTCTTGAATACTCACCCCTCCGGAGTCCTAGCCAATGGCAGCAGCGCTTTTGTATCATAGTGAAAATGGCACAGCGGCCATTTTCACAGTGTTTTATGAATGTGCAATAGCGAAATCACTGAGAAAATGGCCATTGCACCATTTTCCCAGAAATCTACTCATGCGCATTAGAGTCTGAGACCCTTGTGCTCAGACTCTACAGCTCTGCCAGCAGAGAGTAGAGTGCCTGGATGGAGGAGGTTGCACATGGGCCTTCTTTTCTCTTATAGCACCCCTGCATATACCACTTGTGGTTTCAAGGGATAACAGTTTCCAATGAATGCATTTGTATTGGTGGCTTATAATACTTCCATCTTGTAGTAGCCACATACCCTTTTCCCATCATCAGTTACAGTAGTAGTTGCCCATCCTACAGTATGTATCACTTGCTCACTG
The DNA here is from genome assembly GCF_028390025.1 of Pseudophryne corroboree. Taxonomy (NCBI): domain Eukaryota; kingdom Metazoa; phylum Chordata; class Amphibia; order Anura; family Myobatrachidae; genus Pseudophryne; species Pseudophryne corroboree. Next base: position 359,752,978 of record NC_086448.1, read on the forward strand.
CACCCATGACTGAGAGCTCATTTGGTTTGGGGTATCTCTATCATCTGTTTAATGTCATTGTTTATTATTTATATGTTTCATAAAATCCGTCAATGTACAGCAACATGTAATGAGGTAGCAACTTATAAATAAAGGAAAATAATATTAGTTATTAAAAAGGCAGCATAAAATAAATAATAATCACATAATATTATGTTGGATATACATATCCTAGCCACTTTTAAAATGTAATATTGTTTTCTTTATTTTCAATTATCCTTATATTTTATTTCTTCTGGATGATTAAAATTGCTTTTTCATTTATTAAAGATTTTTCCTGCATGCTTCATTTGTTTGCATATCTAAATCCATGATTCCATATGGGTACAAATGAACCAAACTCTGCATGCTCTGTTCACTGTCATGGTTTGTCAGTCCTGTCAGTTTCAAATAAAGTTAAGAATTTTTTATTTTGTTTAACAATAGTACAGGTGTTTTAAAATGACATTTTGAGGTTGAAAAATCTGAATATAAATTTGTATTTGATTTGCTGTTATTCCTGCAATTTTCATAGAAACTGTTTCTCATAAGCTTTTTTAACATTATGTGAGAAATAAACACCTTTATTTTGCTTTTTGGTGACTAATTTTGAATTGAGTGCAATTTTTCAACCCACGTTTAAATTTAAAATGTGCCCTGCAAAACTTGTTTTGATACGTTGCAAAGATACTGTAAATTCAACTCAGAAGCCTAACTTAATGTGTCTAAATACTAAATAGACCAAACATAAGTATCTACTTGATGATGATGATTAGAATTTTAAAAAAAAGTATGAGTTCGGCAAGAGTCTAGGAGCTCTGGTCATCTTGCATTCCCATATTACTGTACAATGCCGTTTGTACCCACACATAAGCATTCACTGTGGGAAAGCCCATGCACTTGAGATGTGGCATTGCATCTAAGTCAAAATGAAACTCTTTAATGTCATGTGATTAAAGTTCTGTTGGAAAATCATATTAAAAAAAATCTAAAACTGACACTTAAAAGGCAAAAACTGACACACTGTAAAAGGCAAATTAATAATTTTAATATTTAAAGACTAAAACATTCTGATACTTATATTTTTAAGCTACTGTTCTGCTGCTTTTCACATTTATTAGCATAAGTGTCTTGCTCTTAGCATTGCATATATATTTTCATGCAACTGATATTTCAGTTTGACTTGTAAAATTGATAACCAACTATTACAAACAATAGCTACTGAAATGGCTCACTGTTTGCCTTAGGCCACTAGACTTCTATCATCCACCTACACTATCCACTATGGCATCAGTAAACATAATAGGCAAATTATCTTTTCTTACTGGTGCTTCTTATTTATGGGCTCAGTAATATGAAAGTGCTTATGGCAAAAAAACTGAAAGTGATTAATGTTTTCCATATTTCATTTCCTAGACAACTAACTTTTTTAAAAATTTATTAAAATGCATACAGTAAAATGTTTTATTGAACAGTTTACTGAAATATTCAAGAAAAGGTTTTGCGTAGAAATATGTAATAATTTGATAGAGTGTGCTGATATTGGAAGACTGCAATGCATATAAACTGGTAAGTGCACTGTTAAAAGACTATTACATCTAAAACACACAATGCTGGTTAACCTGTTCAACACTGGAGGTCATATGCACATCTACGCAGTGCTGATTTAGGACTAGTAGTATAGAAAGTGTAAATGTATAGAATTTGATAGCATTACAACAACAGGAGCAGCAGGACAGCAGAAGTGGCAGTATGTCATAATGCCGTACACAGGCCCACTTCAACAAATGTTTCTATGACCAAACTATTTTTCATGATTTTGTGCTGAATTGGTTTACCTGGGGATAATTTATTCATTTCTTATTCTACCCAAGAACATTTTATGTTGTATTTCAAGTTTTATAGGACTTTCTGTTGGTAAAATCTGTAGCCTTTATTTTTATGTTCATTAGTATAATATGGCTTGTCAATGATGAGAATGTCTACAAACATTATGAGGACCCTGAAAGACAGGCGCCAGGATGTTGGAACATAAAAAATGCAATTTAAAGCAAATTACACTTTTTGGCAGTACAACTGTAAACTCATTATGTTTACAGTTGTACTGGCATCAGGTGTAAAATGCAGGGCTGTAACTAGGGTTGTGCATGCATTGCCACCGCACAAATGGGGTCATTCGGAGTTGATCGCTCGTTGCTGTTTTTCACAGCACAGCGAACAGGTTACTACTGCGCATGCGTATGCACTGCAATGCGCAGGCGCGTCATACAAGTACAAAGCAGATCGTTGCTGGGCGATGGATTTAATGAAGAATTAATTCGCACAGCCGATTGCAAGGAGACTGACAGGAAGAGGGCGTTTGTGGGAGGCAACTGACCGTTTTCAGGGAGTGTTTGAAAAAACGCAGGGCGGGTGTCTGACGTCAATTCCGGGTCCAAAAAAACTGAAGTGATTGCAAGGGCTGATTAAGTCCAGATCTACTGATAAACTGCAAAAAAGTTTTTCGTCCTGCTCGGCTGCACATGCGTTCACACACTTGCAAAGCGAAAATACACTCCCCCGTGGGCGGCGACTATGCGTTTGCATGGCTGCTAAAAGTAGATAGCGAACAATCAACTTGGAATGACTCCCAAAGTGTAGGACCCTGTGAGCAGCACCATCGCTGCTCCATTGCACTTGCATGTGGGTTGCAAGGTACGTGGAACAGCACCCGGCGACCACTAGCACTACTGAAGAACTGCCAGTAGAGTAGAGACGCTGCAGGCAGTGCTCTACTCACTGCAGCCGGCTACAGTGTCATTGGCCCCTCCCCCTAGCCAGTGATAGTGTCAGTGGGGCTGGTGGCAGTGCCCTCATATCCTAATGACATCATGGTCGTAGTGGCGGGGCTGGGACAGGGCACTGGTAAAATGTAGCAGTTCACACTTGCCAACAACTCAGTGACTGCTTTCCAATGTACACATAATGCTTGTAAACATTTTGATTGACAACAAGCAAACTACTACTTGTCACGATCCGGGTATCTGGACGCCATTACCTGCCGTTTAGGTGTCTTCTGAGACTGGCCCAGCGTTCCAAATCCGGATCTCATCTGTGTCAACATTCTGCACATCCCTCCTGTCATTCTGAGACACTACCACAGCGGCGCCATGTTTGAATCCAACATGGCGTCTCCCGTCCTCCGTGGCCTCCGCCGCCGTTACTGTGTTATTGCTGCAGGTTCTCAGAATCATGTATCATGCCTGCCGCGGCCTCTGCTGCCCTCCAAGTGTCTCAGCATATAACTGTCATATAGCGTCTCCTGCCCTCCGCGGCCGGCGCCGCCATTATCACTATGTTTGCACATTTCATTCCAAACCAGGTTTTCCCTCCAGGTTCCAGCATGGGCGCAGCCATGTTGGATTTGATCACATGCTCCAATTCCTCCAATCCACCATCTCTGGAATCTGCATAATTGCCTAGCCAATGCCTGCATAGCAGCAGGTATAAGTATCCTGTGTCTGGGCCAGATAGATGTCAGTGCTTTGAATGTCATACCTTGTTCCAGTCTCTCTCTCCTGTGGTTTGTTTCTCCAGGTTCCAGCTCCTGTCTCCAGCATCCACAAAGAGACCCGCACCTGCTTTCCATCCTGCGGTGCAGCCTGACTCTGCAATCCTCTGTGACTGCTCCAGCTTTCAGCTATTACTTCGTTTGCTTCCAGCTTCCAAGCTCTCAGCTATTAACCCATCTGTTTCCAGCAACCTGCTTCCAACAGAATTCAACCTCCTTAAAGAGCCGGTGTTCTCCCAGCGGATTTCTACTTACCAGCAGTATCCACTACCACCGGTAACCACTCTTCATTTCATCTGTTTCCACGCACCCTAGCATCTTTCAGTTTTAACTCCGTGTCTCCACCATCTGGCTGGTTCCGTCCAGTGACTCCTTCAGTGCATTCCAGTTACCAGCATCATCTCATACACCTACTGGCGTGTTCCTCGGTTATCTCCACTACTACAGCCTGGCCTGGTAAGGTTATTCTACCAAAGGACTATAACACCTGTTCTGCAACCTACCAGTGCCCTGTTATACCTTTTATGGTTTAGTGATCCAGGAACTGTATTATCTGCCACTGCTAATTCTGACTGTGAACGCTGTTGTGATTATACGGAGTCTGTTTAATAAACTTTCATTTGACTTTTAACCTGCTTGTCATGGTCACACCTTCGGGTTTCCTTCCACACTTACATGTCCAGGGGTCTGATTAAACCATCTAAGTTTGATTTCATTTCACCCCCTACAACTGAGGCTTCCTCCCGTCAGCCTAAACCCTCAGTTGTGACACTACTCATATCATTTTCATAATGATGACTATTCATATTCAGAGCAACCACCCTTGATATTTTATTTTCTTGGGGACTTTTAAGAGTCATAAGACACCCCTATTTTTTAATACTAATAAATAATTTTAGAACTGCAATTTGTATTTATTAGTAACTTGGAAAGCAATTACTATTAGATCCATGTCAGCATGAATTTGATATTAATACCTTAAGTGTGGCTGATAATTTACCTACCTTATGCTACCTATCATAGGAGTAACTATAGTGGGATTCAATTCCAATGGTCGATATATGGAAAAAAGCACAATAATATGCAAATGTTCAGAGAGAGTCCCTCATGAGATGTTCCTGTGTGCAACTTCCACCTGGGATCTTCCTAAACCGATCTATATGGGGTGTGTGATGGTTTATTCATATGGGTTCACCCTTTATGTGGATGGTGAAATATTGCTTACATGCGTGCATACTTTCAAACACTCCGGACTACTCCCATAAAGATTTCTTTCACCCTTGTATACTGCCAAATAACGTGGGTACTACACATTCACACTGAGCTTTCCTTATGATTAGTGCTCACTTTTGGCTTATGTTCAAAAGATGCTGTTCTTTCACATAAAGGTTTCTTTCAGTAGGACGCTGTATCCTTCTCATTTATTCCGTAAATACTGCAGCTGGTGTGCGCGGACTGCGGGTGTATACTGACAGAGGAACTGCTCACTACTACTCTCGCCAAGGAGGGCTTCCTGCAAGCATAAAGCATATTTAAGGAATAAATTAGAACGATACAGCGTCCTACTGAAAGAAACCTTTATGTGAAAGAACAGAGACTAACAAGTTGATTAACCCTTGCATATATAGAGATGGACTTTTTACTAATGTGCATGAAACGTATATTGAGAGTGCCTGCTACTGATATCACAGCTAAGAATCATCTAATTGGTTTTAAATGCATATATATGAGCTGTAATGTACATTGCTTGTGTTTATTATGTACAATTGTATTTTTTATTGTATGTGATACCGGCTGGTGTCTTATAGTATTTTAATATATGCTAAACTGTGCAATAAATGTCCTTACCTGGACGAGAAGTGCAGTCCTGTATTTTTGTTTTTAATGCTCTGATCCTGCATCACCACATGCTTTGATTCTGCATATCAACATGACTCCCTCCTGCAAAACAATATGTCCCCTCCTGCAAATTAACATGCACACCCATGTACACTGACATGCCTCCCTCATGTATAGCAACATGCCCTTACCCTGCAAATCAAATTATTCCCCACATTGTATGCACTCCAGATGGCGCCTGGTGCCAGAAGTATGAGCTCCACCCACATTACTCCCCTGATACGCCCACATACAGTATAGCCTATTGCAACATATTAAAAGCATACTGTATCTAAACCAGCTCACAGGCCATTTTCCTTGTGTGTGGCTGTAGTCTGAAGTGTATGAAAATTGGTATGTTTTATCTCCCTCAATGTGCAGGTGGCCTGTGCTGTTACAGATTTGTCTTCATACACTTAGATTTTGTGCCATACTGCAGATTTGAGATGTTTGGTGCAATTTAGACAATCCACCACAGGCAGCAATTCCCATATTTTTGTATGTAGTGTCATAGCACTCATATTGGACCTATGTCTTTTTTTTTTTTTTACCAAGATTATTGAATGATTTTCACATAGAAGCTAAATGAGATGCTAGTATCAGAATTCAGGGTACCCATGCATTGCAGTTTTTGTGCACTAGTGATACGAATAAGAAACTGGGGTATATTTACTAACATTCGTGTTCTTGACGATTTCAGCCGAGATCAATCTCGGCTGACATTGGCTGTTTCAGATTGCAACTTTTTTTTAAAAAACACAGTAAATTACTAAACTACCATTGTCGAAGTCAAAAATATTACATAAAAAGAACATACAAGCTACACACATTATGAGTCGCTATACTTGCAAATACGCGCAGCGAGCACAGCAATATATGGTAACACACGCATTTACATGGACATGCCACAGAGATGGATTCGACACTTATTTCATGCAGTACATAATTATAATAATATCAAGTGCCAGACATCATGATGATTTAAAATTATATAATGAAGTAATGTCATGCATGTGTATTATTTGAACGAAGCAAGATAGACCTGTCATATTTACTATTAAAGCAACCAGATTAATGTGTAGATTCATTTGATACTTGTTATTAAGTTGTAGGACATTGCAACAAATAATTATGATTAAATGTATAAAAGCTAAAATCACTTTTATTAGAACAATAGATATTCCAAACAGGTAGTGGACAGGAAGCTCAGGCCAGCCCCTCAGACGTCCCCAAGGCTGAACCTCCTCAGCACACGTACAAACCAGTGACTCATCATGAATGAGAAAGTCCCCTCCCCCAAACTAGATAACACGTTGCTGATCACACAGGAAGCCAGTTGCTGTTTTGTCTTAGAGGATGATGGAGTTCCTGCATGATTTTACAGAGAGAGAGAGAGAGAGAGATATGGAGAGACAAATTTATATAACTTAAGGATAATGGTATTGTATGCTGGCCTGTAACTGTACCACATGGCCTGTCCACCATTTTGTGTAAACCTCATAGATGTGGAAGGGGGAGGAGCAGTGGCCATTTTAGGAAGGTCACTTTCTAAATAGCTGATTTTCAGTCTGTTCAGAACAATCAGTTACCTTGGTCACATCAAATACTTTTTTTTTTCTTTCTTCTTCTTTCCCAGGATTTAGTTAACTCTCTGTTTGCTATAAGATAGGCATTTAAATGCTAATTAACTGGTTCAACCACTTTTACAGGCAGGCAAAAGCACATATCTTTGATATGTAAGAGGTAAGGTGTCTCATAGAAGGCTAGTGAATCATACATATATATAATATTATTATAATTATGTGTATATTTATATCAGTGTATGTTCTGCAAGATAGTTATCCAATCTGAATCATATCATTTAAATTATAGATTATTGCAGTCATTATAGATCTGTGTGAAATAGGATACATTTGTTGCTATATAGGTAAATTTGAAATAACAGTATTCTAAGGAAGTAAGTGTAAAGACACAAACACAGGTCTGCATAAAAGTTTATACAGAACAAGTTGTGTCTAGTGGGCAATAGTAATTAGTATTGTTCACATTTATAGAGCTGTGTGATTTGTTTTATTGCGGACGTAGGGTTTTGTACACGTGTCTCGGACAAAGTACAGGACTGCGCACGCAGCGTAAGAGACACGCACGGTCGCGTGTTTACGCAAAGTGCGTAAGAGTGCGGTCGCTAAGTACAAATTACACAATAGTGTTGTTTAGTTCAAAGGTGGGACAGTAGCCATGCTACAATAGCACAAAACTACTCGGTTTCTAAAGCAGATTAGTATAAAACTTTTGTTTAAACTGTATTGCCTCTGGGGTAAAGCTGCCTATCTTAATGAATTAAAATTTTCTGTACAGAAAAACAAAGTGTATTTGAGTGAGCGAACGTAGGAGTGAGTGGATTTGAGCCTCAGAAATCGGGTCCCGTGGTACACCAAGTAAGTGGAGGCTTGGTGGCATGAGGCGGTTAACTTGCGTTAATATAGATTGAAATACGCAAATTGTGAGATTTGCAGAGGAGCATAATAGGGAATTGTGCATTGTGTAGTATTGAAGTAAAAAGGTTTTTTGTTACGCTCCGAGCTGGGGGTCGCAGTTTGTACATCGACCCGTGGTTGTACGGCAGATAGGTAACAAGTACCTATACGCTGTGCAATTGGACTGCGCGTTTGAGGGTGCAATATATAACACAACTTGATACCCCTTTTACGAGCTTTTGCATAAAATCAGTAGCGCTGTATACAGCATACGCAAGCGTGATTTGTGTATAAGCGTATAGGGAGTTTTCGCTGGTCTCTCTCAGGAAAATCTCCAGCGGCGGATATTTACTGAAAAAGGTAAGTTACTCCTAACACTTCCAGTAAATAGAAACCAATAGGGCCTCGCTGGGTACGCGGTATTCACTATTGGAGTGAGTCGTGGTACTCAGCGGAGAAGGAGCGAGTGAAAGCGCTAGGTGTCTTTCACCATCTATCTGTGGAGTGCATTGGGGATTGCGTTTATTGGCAAAAAGTCCGCTATGGGATCCAATTGCACAAGCAGTGGGCGTTTGGTAGCTAGGGTCCAGGTTGAAGAAGTGGGACCAAAAAGGTCAGAATTGCGACCGAGAGGGTCAGCAACGTTCATTATGTGTGAAAAGTATGGTTCACACACGGAGGCTTTTTGCAATGAATGGGTACGTATGACTGACAAAGATAGGGTACCATTCCCTAAGGTGGGCAGCTTTGAACCAGAGGTACTGCAGAACTTAAGGATAAGGATATGTCTGATAAAATCCAGAAAACAAAAGGTCAGACATACAAAGTGTTTAAACCTGTGGCAGCAAGAGGGGTTGGTGAGTTTGATCCTAAGGTATTGCAGGTGGTATGTCTAACCAAAGTCATATAAGACAAGAATGGAAATATAAGAACTGTTTGAACTTGTAGCAACAATAAACAAGTAGAAAAAAAAAAGAGAGAATGCAAGTACACCACCATATGTTGATGTGGAAGCAGTTACGGACAGCATACAAACTATAGAAAATAATAAAAATATGAAAAATATGACTGTAACCTATATATGTACTAATGAATGTTGAAGTTTTATTTAGGAGGAGAAGGTGACCTGATTGTTTTCAGCCATTTCTCATGCACCCAGAGGACTATCCAACCGGTAAAAGAAGAGCAGTAGCCTGTGGGGGAAGTGGCTGAGACCAGTGGAACAGGAATGTATGGTATCATTCGTGTACATGTATAGTAAAACCCAAAAAATAAAACAAAAAAAATCAAGAAAGTAAAGTCAGAAATGGAGAAAAACCTGTCCGCACATATTAGTATTTGCCAGTAGGAAAGCGAACAGAGACAAGGTAACTCCCGGGTATTTATTTCAGTTACCATATAAGAAGTATTCATTCCTAGTAATGCCCCTAGTCAAGATGAGCTCGGAAATGTTTGTTGGACCATGTACAGACCCTTAATATGGGATGAGAAGGATTGAATGAATACTTTGCATGACCTAGAAGCTTGTTAAACTTTTTTTTTTTGTCTCTTGCAGTAATAGAAAACTCTCCATCTGGATAAGATCACTGGTAAACACTAATTCGGCAAATGGGAGGTGGCTGTCTCTGTGCAAATGGACGGGCTCAATAAGGCATTGAGTGTCAGGGTGCAGACTTCTTTGCAAAATTGGAAAGGGGTCACAGTAGCTAATCTTAGATAACTGCTATTGAACATCACAAGAATATTGCTAGGCGCAGAGAACAACAGGTGGAGAGGTTGAGGACGGTAAGTATACTGGCACATACAGGAAAGACCCATCAGTCCAAACCCCAGATCCCTAATGGTCAATAATATGTTACACTTGTAGGAAGGAAGGGCATTTTTCCAGAGATTGTAGGAGTAGTAGGACACATAGTCAATATAGATCCCCTAGACAGAAAACACAAGCCACATTATTAAACACATAGATGGGACCAAGGGACATATAGTAAGGAATCATAAGCCATATAGAAAACACAGATTCGGCCAATGGGAAGAACAAAATAAATGCAACATTACCCTTTGACAAAACTTGCTGGGGTTAAGATGGGGCCTCTAAACTTTTGCTTCTTTTTCCTAGCAGAAATGGCCCCTGATTAACTTAATTTTGTTAGATATGATATACATATACTGTGCTCCCGCTCAGGAATTACAAAGTATGTGAGACACCCACGAAGACTAATGTCGCATTCTACTGTTCTAGATGCATGTCCATCACAGGTAGAGGAAATTATCTCACAGATACCGGGTTCCCTATGAACTAAGGATGGACACGACATTGTATTGATGGCTGGGATAGTCCCAAGAGCGATATGACAAACACAGAATTTTTTTTAAAGGGGAGTAGACCAAGTAGAGAATCACTTCCCCGTAGTGCCCAATCCAGTTGTCAAATTTTTATAAAATCTTCTTCACCTCTACAAACTCATCTGTCACCAACCTCTTCATCCTTTGCGTTCACACAGGGTGGTACAATACATGGACCCAAGTACAGTTCAAACTCCACATGCCTAGGTCCTTCAGAGTTCTGCCCGAACCCAGTATATCTCAACAGCACGATGACACTAGTATTACTGCAGTGTGCCTTGTCATGCACAAAGGGCGGAGAATGGGAATACTGGTGAAGGGAAATTTTGTATAGACACTGATATGCCTGTTGGTGAATGGCAAACCTGACATTTTCTTTTTCATTTTCTTCTTTCTCTCCTCAAGAGATTTTTTTTTTTGAGTTATGCTCATGGTACTCTACATTGCAAACACACGATAGTAAATTCAAATGAAAAATTTGTGTTCCCTACAGGAAAAGGCAGTCTGGAGGACAAAGGGGTATGGCCAGGAGTCCTCAGGACTGTGGACAGGTGGACACGGTAAGCCAGTAGCCCCCAGAGCATACCTTCCAAGTCTAGCTGAGGTGGCACACGGTCTGACTCATCTAGGCAAAGAGGGTATGTGCAGGCTGATGAGAGCCTACTGGTGTGCGCCAGGATTCTATTCTCATGCAGGTAAGAGAGCAATGACCTGTCTTGCTTGTTTTAGGAAGAATATTGGTAAAGCAATACCAACAGAGCCATCCCATATCCCTCCTGCAGATGGATCTTTTCAGGAAATACAAATCGACTTCGTACAGATAACACCCTTTAGGAATTATTGTTATGTATTGGTGTGCACTGATGTTTTCTCAAACTGGGTAGAGGCATTTCCTGCTGCCACGGATACTGCTGTGTTTACCGCAAAGAAAAATTGTGCAGAAATTTGTGTGTAGATAATGGTACCCCTAGAACAGGGGTGGGGAACCTTTTTTCTACCAAGGGCCATTTGGATATTTATAAAAATCCTTCGGGGGCCATACAAAAATTATCACCTTGAAAATTAGCATGCCCCCAATCAGTAGTTATGCCCCCAGTCACTAGTCATGCCCCCAGTCACTTGTTATGCCCAATTAGATTTGCCCCCAGTCACTTGTTATGCCCCATTAGATATGCCCTGTCAGTTATTTTGGCCCAGTAGATATGCCCTGTCAGTTGCTATGCCCCATTAAACATGCCCCATTAAACATTCCCCATTAGATATGCAACCCTGTAGTTATGCCCCATTAAATATGCCCCCTAGTAGTGCCGCTTACACACACACACACACACACACACACACACACATTAAAAAGAAAAAAAACCACAATGCTCACCAGCCCTGCTCCTGCTTCCAGACCGCTGCCCTACCTCTCTTCGAAACTATGGGAGAGATGTCTTGACATCTCTCCCATAGTGCCACACAGCCACACATGTACAATGCCTGAGCCAGAAGCTGGAGCTCAGGAGTGAGCTCCTGCCACCGGCTGCTGCTGAGGAGCCGGGCGCCTGCTGGTGGTAAAATATCAGAGGACGCTCTGCATCTCCTCTCGTTTAGGTGAGCCTTGCCGGGCCGGATCAAGTGGTTTTGAGGGCCTTATATGGCCCTCGGTCCTGAGGTTCCCCACCCATGCCCTAGAAGTAGGAGCAAAGCTTGAAATTGTACTACTGTGATCATAGATACTGCCACTAGTATTATGTAGCATCGGAACTACTCCCAGATCTTCACTCAACGAATCACCCTCTTCGAAATTTGCTTTTGTTTTGGTATTTGTGTCTTTTTTGGGTTGTTTTTGGAAGAGAATCTCATGTCATGATTGATCCGCACAATGATCAGAAATATACCAATGAGGTGACAGTACAGTACCTTATTGAGATGAGCCAGCATTTGAGAACTTGACAAAAGAACTTGAAACTGTTGATTGCTGGTATGCCAAGTGCTAACTGTCTTGATTGTGAACCAAGAAACTGTGTGACTGTTCTTACGCTCAGGTTGCCTAATAGACAGGTGGGAAGGACCATACCAAGTTTTGTTGACACTACTATCCCAGTGAAAGTAGCCGAGAGAGAGACTTGGGTCCACGATTCCCATTGCAGGAAAGTCGGTAGTCCAGAAGGAACTCGTAAATGGAGTGAGATCGCAAAAGTATCACCAGAGACTCTGTTCCGTGAAAACTGAGAGGCGGCACTGTTGAACACTACCTGAGCGTACTAAAGGATTGCAGAAAGACCAGTCATTGTAATTGATTTGTTATGAACAAGAGTTGTTTTGTTCTATTTCTCTTTTCTCTCTTTCCCGCTGACAAACATTTTTTTTTTCAGGATATTCTATTTTTGCAAGGTTTTTTTTATTATGAGTCAAGTGTGGGACTGGAACTGGTTCTGGAGGAAGGAGTGATTTCCTTATAGGATCCCAGGATTATCCGATCAGTTTGTTAAAGTCAGAGAAAAATCAAAGGTCTAGTAGTTATGGAGTTTTGAGGTAATCAGGAACAATCAGACAATGGCTATTCACACATTGCAGATAAAGAGCTCATTAATATATGTGGAAGAAAGGTTTATGAGTGGCTCTCCCCGAACTCCAAAGGTTTATGTTATTTAGGAAGGACACTACTTATAACCCTTGTTCAATTATTAAACAGACCTAGCATACGTTCCAGAAATGGAAACAATGTTCAGAAAATGATAGGAATATGTAGATCATGAAAATTTTATATGTCACTTTCACGATTTGTTTGTGTCTTCTTCATCTACCCAGCAGAACCTCAATCGAATCCAAACATCAGTGTACAAAGACGTAGGTACATGTATGTGTGGAATGTTCGTCGCAAATCAGACATTAAAGGCCAAAGCACTGTCCCAGCATACTCTATAGGTTGAATGTTGTACCACACCCAACCAGTGGTCCCGTGACCGCCGAGTGCATATACAGGATGTCTCGTCCTCCTCCCTGTCTTTCCCAAATATAGTCAAGTGTCTGATTTGCGAAATTAATACATACTTGTGTCTAGGTCACCGATTATTGTCTGAAATATTTTTTCTTATGTTAATAATTGATGGCAGTTATTGTTTACTGCCAAAGGGTGGACTGTCGAAGTCAAAAATATTACATAAAAAGAACATACAAACTACACACATTATGAGTCGCTATACTTGCAAATACGCGCAGTGAGCACAGCAATATATGGTAACACACACATTTACACGAACATGCCACAGAGATGGATTCGACACTTATTTCATGCAGTACATAATTATAATAATATCAAGCGCCAGACATCATGATGATTTAAAATTATATAATGAAGTAATGTCATGTATGTGTATTATTTGAACGAAGCAAGATAGACCTGTTATATTTACTATTAAAGCAACCAGATTAATATGTAGATTCATTTGATACTTGTTATTAAGTTGTAGGACATTGCAACAAATAATTATGATTAAATGTATAAAAGCTAAAATCACTTTTATTAGAACAATAGATATTCCAAACAGGTAGTGGACAGGAAGCTCAGGCCAGCCCCTCAGACGTCTCCAAGGCTGAACCTCCTCAGCACACAAACAAACCAGTGACTCATCATGAATGAGAAAGTCCCCTCACCAAAACTAGATAACACATTGCTGATCACACAGGAAGCCAGTTGCTGTTTTGTCTTAGAGGATGATGGAGTTCCTGCATGATTTTACAGAGAGAGAGAGTGATATGGAGAGACAAATATATATAACTTAAGGATAATGGTATTGTATGCTGGCCTGTAACTGTAACTGTATTATTAACTGCTTACTGTAGAAATTGTAATCATGTAATTATGTGTATACTGTACATTGTAATATATTGAATCCATATCCTTTTAATAACAAATGTATACATCAATGAGCTTTGGAACTCAGATAATGTGTGGGTGTATTGTTTTCTCTTATGGGATGCAGTGTTTTGCTATGTATAGTGCACATTCATGGCACATGGTAATAAGAGGTGCAGGTGTTTACAATATATATTAGAGCGGGCATTTTAAATATTTGTGAGGAAACAATTTGGCATTCACACCATATTTTTCCAATTCAAGTTCACCGATGTCAAAGTAATTCATAATGCTTTTACAGGAGAGAATAGTAAAACACTGCCGGACTTAACACAATGAAGCCCGGCTGGATCAGTGAGATCTGTGAAGGTCTTCATTGTGTAAAAGTATTAGAAAGAGTTAAAAGTCCCCCTCCTGAACGGAACCAGCCCCAGGTTCTTTGAACCGGTCCTGGTTGTTAAAATACCGGGGAGAAAATGTGTAGGGGTCACCAGTATTTATACAACCAGCACCAGGCTCTTGGTCTAGTCCTGGTTCCAAAAATATGAGGGACAAAAGAAGTACGGGTCCCCTGTCCTTTTGAAACCAGCACCGGGCTTCACTAGCCAAGAAGATAATGCCACAGCCGAGGGACACATTTAAATTGGTCCCTGCGAACGTGGCATTACCCCCCCAACTAGTTACCCCTGGCCAGGGTTCCCTGGGGGGAGTGGGGAAGCCTTAAATCAAAGGGTCCCCCTTCCAGGCACCCAAGGGCCAGGGGTGAAGCCTGAGGCTATCCCCAGCACCCCTGGGCAGTGGGTGCCAGGCTGACAGGCAAAAGTGTGTAAAAATAGAATATTGTCTTTTGATGTGGAACTACAAGTCCCAACAAGCCTCCCCGCAAGTTGGTACTTGGAGAACCACAAGTACCAGCATGCTGAGAATTAACGGGTCGGCTGGTATGATTATTATGATGTACAGTAATATGTCAAATTAATTAATTGAGTACACAGCATGGTCAAAAGTTTATTGTCTGGCACATAATATTAATTTTTAACAGTCACAAAATATTACAATTATAGATTATCTTCGTACATTAACAATTTCCACTTTTTGTTTAATTTTCTATTGTAAGTAGGGAATCCTGGTATCCCAAGGGTGCTTCACAGTATTTGTCACCCAAATTACACAGGATTCACGGCTCCAAAATCCCAGGTATTGTGGTGTTCTTGTCATCTTACTGCCTGCTGTTTATTGATTACATCTGTCAGTAACCAGTGTCTGCCAGTAATGAAGTTCCAGAAACTAAGAAGGGGAAAAGAGAAACTCTTTTGTTTGAGTACTCTTACAGTTATTTTTTAAAATATAACTTTTATTCTAGATCATTAAAATATAGAGGATAGCCCCCAACAGTCCAAATTCCTGAATAAAAACAAATGGGTCTGGGACTCCAGGTCGACAACAAAAAGGTCGACACACCTTAGGTCGACGCCAATTGGTCGACACACCTTAGGTCGACATGGACAAAAGGTTGACATGGGCAAAAGGTCGACAGGAACAAAGTCGACATGGAAAAAGGTCGACATGAGTTTTTTATGTTTTTTTGTGTCGTTTTCTTCGTAGAGTGACCGGGAACCCCAATTAGTGCACCGCGTCCCGTCGCATGGTGTCTTCGCTTCGCTCGGCACAGATTACTGTTCCAATCGTAGTCCCCGTGGATCGTTAAGTATGAAAAGGGTCCAAAAAAGAAAAAAAATGTGAAAAACTCATGTCGACCTTTTTCCATGTCGACCTTGTTCCTGTCGACCTTTTGTCCATGTCGACTTTTTGTCCATGTTGACCTAAGGTGTGTTGACCAATTGATGTCGACATAAGGTGTGTCGACATTTTTGTTGTCAACCTGGAGTCCGGATACCAAACAAATGTATATATATCTTTCTTTACCTATTATAGGGACAATATGATTAAGCAAAATACAGACATATAAAGATAAAGATTCGCTGGTCAAAATTGAGAAGTTCGATAGACTTCTTGGAAAGTAGCCACTAACCCCTATTGCACACTGTAACTGAAGCCGCTGCGGCCGCTGTAATAAATCCTTTACCTACGTACTCTGTCCCCAGTTAGCGTACACAGTCCCGTACTGTGCACGCACTTTGCGTACACACGCCGGAATAGCCGTGCAGCTTACACTCAGTGCATACACACAGACCGACACGCTGAGAGCACGAGGCATCTCTAGGTGTGGCAATTACACTATACAAACGCTCAACAGAAACTGAATGCGACACCAGTATTTGATTGTATGTTGTGGTCCAAAGCAGCAACAAGTAATAATATATTTGTAAAAGGGGGTTACAATAAGTTAAAATATAAATGGTACAACACAATACAATTCAATCACAGAGAGAGAGTCACACCCAATGATACGTACGTTTGTTCGCCTGCGCAACCCGTATCCGGTCCTTTAGTCGATCTGGCAAGATGACCTTAGAGCAAGAGAGAGAGAGCGTCCGGCCCAGGTGCAAAGTTTATATACCCTTGCCCAAAATACAATACAATCGAGTTGTATGCTCTCCACCGATTAGTTGGAGGAATGGTCGTTTACAGTACAGGAGAGGTCATTGGTCGGTTTGAAGATATGGGCGATGCCTTGATCCAGGGGTGTGTACTGCTGGTCAGCTCTGGATTCCCACCGCATACCAAGTACATAATAAACACAAATATACCTTTAATCTGCCTTTGCAAATAACTATTCGCAACGACATGCGATCTTCTCCAAACCAACACCGGATTATTACTCATAATTATCCGAACACGTAGATACCATGCATGATGCTCTGATCAGTTACTGTCCCCTCGCATACTGTAAAGGTGTATAATTCCCTTGTTGTGCCTTGCAAATAAGTAAAAGTTGCATGAGGGGAAAGGGGAGACTATGGGGGTCATTCCGAGTTGTTCGCTCGTTATTTTTTTTCGCAACGGAGCGATTAGTCGCGAATGCGCATGCGCAATGTCCGCAGTGCGACTGCGCCAAGTAAATTTGCTATGCAGTTAGGTATTTTACTCACGGCATTACAAGGTTTTTTCTTCGTTCTGGTGATCGTAATGTGATTGACAGGAAGTGGGTGTTTCTGGGCGGAAACTGGTCGTTTTATGGGAGTGTGTGAATAAACGCTACCGTTTCTTGAAAAAACGCGGGAGTGGCTGGAGAAACGGAGGAGTGTCTGGGCGAACGCTGGGTGTGTTTGTGACATCAAACCAGGAAAGACAAGCACTGAACTGATCGCAGATGCCGAGTAAGTTTGAAGCTACTCAGAAACTGCTAAGAGGTGTGTAATCGCAATTTGAGAATCTTTTGTTCGCAATTTTAAGAAGCTAAGATTCACTCCCAGTAGGCGGCGGCTTAGCGTGTGTAAAGCTGCTAAAAGCAGCTTGCGAGCGAACAACTCGGAATGAGGGCCTATGTGCAATGTGTGCACCAAGTTTGGGAAACATGCAATGTGTGACAGATATTTCCATGTTCATTATGTTACCCTGTCATGCTATCTCCAAGCAACATGATCCTACATATGAAATGACCAACCATTCTCAAGATACACACACATATATATATATATATATATATATTTATCCATAAGTGTTTCCCTGTTATTATATCAAAGGTTTTCTAGACTGCAGGCTGCCTGTAGTTAATAATTTGAAAACGCAGGCTTATGTGTATCTATTGGGATATTTGTCTCCCATTGTTCTGGCTCCCACCAAACGATGACTTGTTCGGTTTGTGTTGTCTTCAGTATACACTCTGAAACAATAAGGATAACTAGAGATATTTACTTTCCTCACAGATCAGGGTGCCTGTTTCATGATCACAAACCTTTGCGTAAACAAGACATGTCTTGATATATTCAAAACATTGTTTTAGAAGAATGTGTATGTGTGGTTTGATTAGCTTGTGTGTGAACAGTAACTTGCCTTTGAAGATTACAGTCTGTACAAATTCTGTACTATAAGGATTGAATATGGAACATGGCTTTGGGGGCCTTTCTATGCGACTGCGTATGTCACCGTATTTACCCACACCCCACGCTAATACGCAGGGATTCACGAGCCAATGTATGCAGCGTCCGGGTGTGCGCACGCACGGCTAATACGCAACCGCACAGAAGCCACTCTGAATGGTGTCTGTATGTGTAGTGCGGGTTTGTAATATTTTCCAACTTCGACAGTCCACCCTTTGGCAGTCAACAATAACTGCCATAATTAATATGCAGAAAATATTTACATAATAATACATAGATACAGTGTTAGAGTATGCACCTTGAAGTGAGAGAAAAAGTCATAGGTGAGAAAATGTGTGGCCTATTGTGATAGGAAAAAGTGTGTATGTATGAGTAAATGCTTGAGGGGAATGTATCATCGTGCAGTGTAAGTTTCTAGGTTTTGCGAAGTATTCATTATATTCCTTCTCATCCCGTATTAAGGGTCTGTACATGGTCCAACAAACTCCAACGAGCTATATGATTTATGGGGAGCACATTTATCTGATGATACATCGTGGGGATCCATATGTGTGAGCAATTATGTGTCCCTATTATCTAATGACTATGTGTGTTTCACTAACCTAGCCCTACAGAGATGAACAGAAGACATGTAATGGTACATACAACAATAAAATGACATTTTTGGTGATTGATGAGCTGGGTTCCGGTTTGTGGATTTCCTTTTTCTGATGCTAGCCTTGGTGAAAGTGATACGCTGATCCTGGGGTCCTACCAACCCGTACTCTCCATAAGAACTCACTCCAGATACTTGCTCCACCTCTCTGGGACCCTCACAAAAACAAGTTGTCCTTATTAAAACCAAAGTCACTAACAGAACCGGAAACGCAGTCTCTTGTAACCGATCCATTTCGTTAGGGGAAAAGAGGAAAATAAGGAGAAAAGAAAGGAAAAATGCAGGGGGAGGTGAAAAAATAAAATGGTACGACAACCGTTCTAACTCTCGTTACTCTCCGTGCTCAGATGCCTTTCAACAGTCCTGCCTCTCAACTTTCCCGGAACAAGCACTCTAGTGATACGAGGTTCTCTTCCACCTGCTCTTTGTCACGAGTCTTCTCTGGGTCAGCGACCTTCTTGCAATGGGACGAGTGGACCAAGTCTCTCTCTCGGCAACCTTCAATGCTGTTGTGCTAGTTAACAAAACTTGGTATGGTCCTTCCCACCTGTCTATGAGGCAACCTGAGCGTAAGAAATTTTGAATCATCACATAATCCCCAGGTTCAATGTCATGACAATTACTGTTTGGTAGGTCAGGAATCACCAGCTTTAGATTTATTTGTTGATTTCTGAGCTGCTGGCTCATCCTAACCAAATATTGCACAGTCACTTCATTATTACATTTCAAATCATCCTGGGGGTCAATCATTACGTGAGGTTGTCGCCCAAAAAGAACTTCAAAGGGTGATAGGTTAAGTGGTGACCTGGGAGTGGTTCTGATGCTGTACAACACTAGTGGCAATGCCTCTGGCCACAACAATCCAGTTTCAACCATCACTTTGCTAATCTTGTTCTTAATAGTGCTATTCATTCTCTCCACCTTTGCGCTCGCCTCTGGCCGGTACGGAGTATGGAGCTTGCTATTAATACCCATCAGTTTGCACATGACCTGAAAGACTTCACCTGTAAAATGGGTAACCCCTTCCACTTTCAATTATTCTAGGGATACCATATCTACACACAAATTCCTGCACAATTTTCTTTGCAGTGAACGTAGCAGTATTTGTGGCAGCGGGGAATGCTTCTACCCAATTTGAAAAGACATCTGTACACACTAGGACATATTTCAGATTCCTACAGGGTGGTAACTGTATGAAGTCTATTTGTATTACCTGGAAGGGTCCATCCGTAGGAGGGATATGGGATGGTTCCGTCGGTATTGTCTTCCCAACATTCTTTCTCATGCAGGTGATACAAGCCATTGCCCTCCTACCTGCATGAGATGAGAACCCTGGTGCACTCCAGTATGCCCTGACCAGTTTGCACATACTTTCCTTGCCCAAGTGGGTCAGGCCGTGAGCTGCTTCCGCTAGGGCTGGAAGATATGCCTTGGGGGCCACTGGCTTACCGTGCCCATCTGTCCAGAGGCGCGAAGACTCTCTTCCATATCCCTTCGCCTTCCAGACGGACTTCTCCTGCAGGGAACACAAATCTTGCATTTCAATGAGTTGTTGTGTGCTTATTGTGTTAAATGTCATCAGTGGTGTGATGTTGGTTAGTGTGGCTGAACTTGCTGCTGCCTTGGCAGCTTCGTCTGCCCAGCTGTTACCAAGTGACACTGGGTCTTGACTGTACGTGTGGGCTTTGCACTTGATAACAGCCACTCTGTCGGGGTCTTGTATTGCTGATAGCAATCTTTTGATGTGGGTCGCATGCGCCATGGGTGTGCCAGCTGCTGTCATGAAATTTCTGAGGTGCCATAGGGCCCCGAAATCATGTACCACTCCAAAGGCATACCTAGAATCTGTATATATATTAGCTGACTTACCCTTGGCCAGTTCACACGCTCTGGTTAGGACGACCAGCTCAGCAACTTGTGCTGAGTGCATTGGGGCCCAGGGGCTCAGCTTCTATGATACCCCCTTCTCTCTGCGTGTTGCAGCTATCTATCGCCCTCCTGGGCAACCTAAACAACAATTTCTAGAAGATTTCTCTGCCTGGCTCCCACACTTCTTATCCTCTGACATCTCCACCATCATTATGGGTGATTTCAATATAGCTCTTGACAGTCCACAATCTGTTCATGCATCCAAACTCCTCTCTCTAACCTCCTCTCTTGGCCTAACACAATGTTCCGACTCCTCTACTCACCATGAGGGCCACTGCCTTGATCTTGTGTCACCAGGCTCTGCTCAGTTTCCGAATTCACTAACACTCCTTTCCCTCTCTCTGATCACAACCTGATCACCTTCACAATCTCTTCTATTACTTTAAATTCTAGGACACTAAAACCAAGCAAGCCTCCTCTAACCCGCAGAAATACTAACAATATACATTTTCAACAACTTTCCACTTCTCTGCAACAACTGCTCTCACCAATCTCTACATTTACTACACCTGACACTGCTGTATCACACCTGCACCAGACCCTAGAGAGTGCCCTTGATGAAGTGGCTCCAGCTACCCATCACACTCCACGTAGGCTTAGATGCCAACCATGGCACTCTAAAACAACAAGACACCTACAAAAACTGTACGTAAAGTAGAACGTCAGTGGCGGAAATCTCAGAATCCAAGTGACTTTCTCACATATAAGACTACCTACCACTCCTATCGTCAGGCCCTGGACACTGCCAAACAAACATATTTCCAATCTCTCATCTCTTATCATACCAACAACCCCAAGCGACTTTTTAATACATTTAAATCACTTCTTTAGCCTCCCTCACCTCCCCCACTAGCTACTATCCGTGCACAAGAACTTGCTTCCTACTTAAAGGATAAGATTGATAAAATCCGAGATGAAATGGTATGCTCTAACTCAGCCAGTGACCTGCTCAATTCCCTACCTGAACCCTCTGGCACTTTCTCTTCATTTGATCCCACAAGTGAAGATGAAGTATCAACACTCTTTTCATCCTCCTACTCCACTACCTCTCCTCTTGATCCTATACCCTCACAGGTCAGTAAAACTTTGTCTCCTGTGCTTATCCCAACCTTAACTAAAATCTGTAATCTCTCTCTCTCTACTGGTATCTTTCCCTCTCTGTTTAAACATGCAGTCATTACTCCCATTCTAAAAAAACACAACTCTGACCCAAACACACTCTCTAACTACCGTCCCATTTCTCAGCTACCCAGTCCCTCCAAGCTACTTGAGAGGCTTGCCTACACTCGCCTTACACACTTTCTTAACTCGCACAACTTATTGGATCCACTTCAGTCAGGCTTTCGTGCCCAACACTCCACAAAGACGGCACTGACCAAAGTAGTGAATGATCTAGTCACTGCTAGATCAAAAGGCCATTACACACTACTTATTCTTCTAGATCTCTCTGCTGCTTTTGACACTGTTGACCACTCTCTTCTCATACAAACACTACAATCCCTAGGTCTTCAGGACACAGCCCTTTCTTGGTTCTCATCCTACCTATCTAATCGCTCTTTCAGTGTTCACTTCTCTGATTCTACCTCCTCTTCTCTACCTCTATCAGTTGGAGTACCGAAAGGCTCAGTCTTAGGTCCTCTGCTTTTCTCAATCTATACCTCCTCTCTTGGTAAACTAATCAGCTCCTTTGGATTTCAGTACAATTTGTATGCTGATGATACTCAATCTACCTATCCTCCCCAGATTTGTCACCACCAGTATTGGCTCGTGTCACTGGATGCCTGTCTGCCATTTCATCTTGGATGTCATCTCGCCACCTCAAACTCAACATTTCCAAAACCAAATTAATTATTTTCCCACCAGCTAAGAGTAGTTAACAACCTGATATCTCTATAACTGTTGGCAATGTAACTATCCACCCCACAAGCTCGTTGCCTAGGTGTCACCCTTGACTCTGAACTGTCCTATGTTCCACACATTCAATCTGTCTCTAAATCATGTTACATGCACCTTAAAAACATATCCAAAATACGCCCTTATCTTACACAAGACACTGCAAAAACTCTAATCCATGCACTCATCATCTCCCGCATTGATTATTGTAATAGTCTCCTTACTGGTCTTCCCAAACATAGGCTATCACCACTTCAATCCATTTTAAATGCAGCTGCGAGGCTAATCTTCCTCGCCAGACGTTCTTCATCTGCTGATCCGCTCTGTCAGTCCCTCCATTGGTTACCGGTATTCTACCATGTCAAATATAAAATACTTTTACTTACATACAAGGCTATTAACCAAACTGCACCATCATACATCTCCTCACTCATCTCAAAATATCTCCCTACCAGACCTCTCCGCTCTGCACAAGATCTGCGTCTCTCATCCACATGTATTACCTGTTCCCACTCAAAATTACAGGACTTTACCCGGGCTTCACCCACTCTGTGGAATGCACTCCCACGCACAATAAGACTCTCCTCTAGTCTCCAAACCTTTAAACGTTCTCTGAAAACTCATCTCTTCAGACAAGCCTACCAAATTTCAGACCCACACACATAACCTTCACAGCTTCCCTATCAAGTTACATCCCCTCTGTACAGTCCACATAAACTCACATTTTGTCTTCCAACATTGCTGGGTGATCATATCATATACAACCCATTAAGAACCTAGCAACCTGGGGAACCATTATGTGACAGGTAGCATCTATCCTTGTGTATCAATGCCTATTTCCCTATAGATTGTAAGCTTGCGAGCAGGGCCTTCCTACCTCTGTCTGTCTGTCTTTGCCCAGTTTTGTTCTATAATTGTTATTCTAATTGTAAAGCGCAACGGAATATGCTGCGCTATATAAGAAACTGCTAATAAATAAATAAATACCTTTGTCATCTACGACTGTGTATCCAGTACACAGGTCTCCCGAGTCCGTCTGTCTGTGGCAACTACCGTCAGTGTAAAAAGTAAAATCTACGTTTTCCAGTGGGTTGTCACTAATGTCAGGTCTCGCAGTGAAAGTCTGGTTCAGATATTCCATACAATCATGCGTATCAGTGTCCGCACTAAATCCTCCTTCACCATCATTCTCATCCTCCACCCTTTGTGCCTGTCCAGGCACACTTGGCAGATAAGTTGCAGGATTTAGTGAGCTGCATCTCTTTATGGTGATGTTTACAGGGGCAATTAGTGATAATTCCCACCTTGTAAACCGCGCAGATGAGACATGTCTGGTTTGGGCAGAGTTCAATAAGGCTGATACTGCATGAGGTGTATGGACGGTCAGGTTGTGTCCTAACACTACGTCTTCGCTCTTACTCACTAGCAAAGCTATCGCTGCAACACTTCGCAAGCATGTGGGGAGAGACCGTGCTACAGTGTCCAACTGTGCACTGTAGTATGCTACTGGTCTGCTGGCATCACCATGTTTCTGTGTTAAAACACCTGCCGCACACCCAGCACTCTCTGTACCGTACAATTCAAAGGGTTTCCCATAATCTGGCATACCTAATGCAGGTGCCTGTGATAGGCACTGTTTGAGTCTCTAAATGCCAGTTTGGACTCATCTGTGTGCAAAATCCGATCTGGTTTGTTTGAAGAGACCATCTCTTGCAAGGGTAAAGCCAGTATGGAGAACCCTGGGATCCAGTTTCGGCAGTACCCACACATTCCTAGGAAAGTGCGGATCTGTTGCTGGGTTTGTGGAAAAGTCATGTTGCGAATCGCTTCTATCCTATCAGCAGTGAGGTGTCGTTGTCCTTGTGTCAAGCAATGCCCCAAATATCTCACCCTTCTACTGCACAACTGTAACATATCCTTTTAAACCTTGTGTCCTGTCTGGGAGAGGTGAAGCAGCAGCTGCTTCGTATCTGCCAAGGACGTTTCAAATGAGTCAGAGCACAACAATAAGTCATCAACATACTGTATTAGCACTGAGCCATTTTCAGGTTGAAAGGATTGCAAACAGTCATGCAGTGCTTGGGAGAAGATACTTGGGCTGTCAATGAAGCCTTGGGGGAGACAAGTCCAGGTATACTGTACTCCCCTGTAAGAGAAGGCGAAAAGGTACTGACTGTCGGGGTGGAGAGGGACAGAAAAGAAGGCAGAACAGAGATCAAGGACAGTGAAGTATGAAGAGGTTGCGGGGATCTGCATCAAGATGACAGCTGGATTTGGCACTACGGGGAATTGACTCTCAACTATTTTGTTCACCCCTCTTAAATCCTGCACTAGCCGGTAACCCCTCCCCCCACTCTTTTTCACAGGGAAGATGGGACTATTGGCAGTGCTGGACGTCCTGACTGGGATGCCCTGTTGTAGCAAGCGCTCTATGACGGGGTACACTCCTAATTCCACCTCTGGCTTCAGAGGATACTGAGGGATTTTTGGAGCTATCCTACCATCTTTTACTTATACTACTACTGGGGCTACATTCGCTATCAATCCAGTGTCTTGTCCATCTTTGGTCCAAAGGGAACCCGGTATTTGTGAGATCATTTCCTCTACCTTTGATGGACACTTGTCTATAACAGCAGAGTGCGACATTAGCCTTTGAGGGGTGTCTAATATATCTTGCACTTCTTGGGCCAGCGATCAGCTTCACAGGCTGCAGACTACAGGTGTGGCCTAACCTCTATTGGGGCTGTGGACCCACCCTTTGGGCGTTGGCGGCTATGATATGTGAGGGGGATAACGGTAAGTCTTCGGGGGCTCGCCAGTCCTCCCGTGGTGGGTACCTCCTTGTTTCCCCTCTATGTGGCTCGTACTCTCTCCTGTATAATCCCTGATCTCCTCTATGTGTATAAAAACTTTGCTCGTGTTCTTGTCTAGGGGGTCTGAATTTTTGTGTGCTGTTACAATTTCTGGCATAATGCCCTTCCCTTTTACACAGATAACAAACTCTTGGCTTTTTCCATGTGTCAGGGACCTGGGGTTTTGGTCGAGTTGGTGCTCCTTCCAGTGCTTGGATGCTCATCACCATCAACCGCTCCTCTTGTGCCTCCCTGGTTTTCTGGATATTACGGTCATGCTCCAGTGCTGATTCCCTAAGTGCAGTCACCGTAATACCCCTCCAGTTTGGCATAGAAGTTTGCACCCTGGTTTTCAGTGCCTCCTTCAATCCCTCCATTAATACAGAGACAGCTACTTCCCTGTGGTTGACATTGTCTATAATATCCTCAACCCCAGTGAATTTAGCCATTTCCATCAAAGCTCTGTGGAAATATTCGGATGCCAGTTCATTCTCTTTCTGTCTTATGGTAAAAATCTTATTCCATCTAACTACGGCTGGGAAATACAAACCTAGTTGTATATTGATTTGCCTGACATTCTCCTGATTGTAAGCATCAGTGAGTGGCACTTCTGCATCTAGGTTGCAGTCTGTAATACATTTTGGGATGTCAATGTTAGAGGGGAGACTCGCTCGCAACACCGTCCGCCAATCTTTGTTTGTGGGTTCTTGGGAAAGTCCTAAATCTCTTATATATTTCTGGCATCCGACTAAATCCTTTCTGGGGTCAGGGAATTCTGCCATAATTGACCTCAGCTCCATACGGGACCAGGGACAGTACATTGCAATGTTCCTGATTGGGGTCACCCCCTGAGTGTCAGTTCTCCCGTTAGGGACTGCAATCACCCTAACTGGATGCAACTCAACCACATCTTTCTTGTTTGTCTCTACAATACGGGGAGTCACTGTTTCTGCATAATGGACGGTACCGTACTTACCAGTCGCCACGATCTCATCTGCCCCCTCACTGGCTGATGCGGCCACTGCCCTTGGTGGTTGGGCAATGCCCACCCTTGTGTCGTGTATGGTGGCAGCCAGGGCAAGGGCTGAGATCATGCTAGGCTCATCCTCTACGTTGCTGTAATCTTGGGGAGAAGGTAAAACAGGGTACAAGGTACAAGCATTAGTTTTAATACATTCGCTGCGCATTTCCCTGACCTCTACCTTTGTATCATTGATGGTGACACTCTTCTCTCCATCAACATATGGTGGTGGTGGTGGTGCTGTCGCATTCACGCTTCTGCCTGGTTTGGAACTTGCTGTGCGAGCAAGCTCCCTTTGCACATCCCCCTTTTGTTGCCACAAGTTTAAACAATCTGTATGCCTTACCCTTTGCTTTCTGGATTTGAGCAGGCATATTCTAATCCTTACATTGTGTAGTACCTCTGGATCAAAACTACCTATCCCAGGAAATGATGCTTAATCCCCCACAGTCATTCGTGTCCATTCATCACAAAAGGTCTCAGTGTGGGGACCATACTTCCCCCACATTACCAACCGAGCTGACCCCCTGGGTCTCAATTCTGCTGTCTGAACCCTGACTGAGGAACGTCCCTGTGTTGTGCACTTGGCTCCCATTGTGGACCTTTTTAACACGGGAAAACTTCCTAAAATGCTCCAAACACAGTAGTCTAATGCAGTGCCGTAACTAGCCATTTTAGCGCTGTGTGCAAGAAACGACAGTGGCGTCCCCCCCCATGTAAGATAGGGCAGTGCGCGCCGCAGGCGTGCAAAAAATGTATAGGGGCATGGCTTCACGGGGAAAGGGCGTGGCCACAAAATAACAGCAATTCATACTACGGTGCACAGTAGTCTACATTATTCAAATTACGCTGCACAGTAGCGCCACTACACCAGGTAGAGCCCCTTTTATACATTACAGCAGACAGCGTCCCCCTTTTTACACATTACGGCAGCCAGTCCCCCTCTTTACACATTGCGGCAGCCAGGCCCCCTCTTTAGACATTGCGGCAGCCAGGCACCCTTTTTACACATTGCGGCAGCCAGACCCCCTTTTTATACATTGTGGCAGCCAGTACCCCTTTTTACACATTGCGGCAGCCAGGACCCCATTTTACACATTGCAGCAGCCAGGACCCCATTTTACACATTGCGGCAGCCAGGACCCCCCCTTTTTACACATTACGGCAGCCAGTCCCCCTTTTTACACATTGCAGCAGCCAGGACCCCTTTTTACACATTGCGGCAGCCAGGACCCCATTTTACACATTGCGGCAGCCAGTCCCCCTTTTTACACATTGCGGCAGCCAGGACCCCATTTTACACATTGCGGCAGCCAGGACCCCATTTTACACATTGCGGCAGCCAGTCCCCCTTTTTACACATTGCGGCAGCCAGGACCCCATTTTACACATTGCGGCAGCCAGGCCCCCTTTTTACACATTGCGGCAGCCAGACCCCCTTTTTATACATTGCGGCAGCCAGGACCCCTTTTTACTAATTGCGGCAGACGGTGTCCCCCTGAGAGAGAGAGAGAGAGAGAGAGAAAGAGAAAGAGAGAGAGAGAGACATACTTACCTTCTCCCCACTGACAGGCTCCTTGTGCAGCTCCCTCTCGGTGCAGGCTGTGTGAGGTGAGAAGGAGGAGGAGGGAGGGGGAGCAGGGAGCCGCATCAGCGCTATTTGATTAGTAGTAAGCGCCGCTGCAGCATCCCCCTCTCCTTCTGTATTGGTTGCCTGGCGCTGCTGTGGATGCTGGGATGAAGGAACCGCATCCCAGCATCCATAGCAGCGCCGGGCAGCCAATACAGAAGGAGAGGGGGATGCTGCAGCGGCGCTTACTACCAATCAAATAGCGCTGCTGCGGCTCCCTGCTCCCCCTCCCTCCTCCTCCTTGAACCCGGCGCTGGTCTCTCTCCTCCAGCGCGGCGCACGGCGCACACAGAGGCGGCATGTAATGAGTCAATTTGACTCATTACATGCCGCTGGCCGTTGCGCCCCCAGGGCAACTGCGCTGTGTGCCAAGCCCCCTTGGCACACACGTAGTTACGGCCCTGGTCTAATGGTGGAAGTCCTCAAAGTTCTTCCACTAACTTCTTCAGCTCCGAGTACCATGGATCTGCCCTATTTAGCAGACACGCGTAGCCAGTGCAGGCCCTACTTCGGCCTATATCCCCTGGGCCTTTAGGAGTAACTTACCGTACCCAGTGAATATCTGCCTAAAAGACAATTTTTACACAAATCACGCTTGCATGTGCTTTACACAACGCATATGATGACGAGATTTACGCACAAATATGCAAAACTTCGTATCACGTTGCGCCACGTATCGCTCACACAACCGTGCGGTCCAATCGTACTGCTTATAGACACTTGCTATCTATAAGTAGTAGGATCACTGGAGTCTTCACACTGTGCTCCAAAACAGCCAGAGTGTAATACCAAGAAAAAAAAACCTTTAAAACAACAACTTCACAAAGTTTTATCACACTCCGTTGCACGTGTTCACCTAGACCGTGCTCACCAAGTTCACCGAGTTTCACCGAGTTCACCAAGTGGGGTTCAATACATTCACACCTTTTTCAGCCCACACTAACACTCTATAGTTTTCTGATCAGAAAAATATCCTTTCCTGTTAACTGATAGCTTTCCCCAGAGGTAACACACTTTATCAATGTTATTCTAATCTGCATTTGAAACCGGATAGTTATGTGCTATTTGTAGATAAACATCTACTACTCCGCTTTAAATTAAACTATTGTGTGGTTTGTCCTTGGCGTTAGCGATCTTACGCAACTTGCGTAATTACGCAACCGTACGTGCCTTTTCACGCTTGTGCGCGCTCACATACTTTGTCCGGGCCACGTGTACAAAAGTGCGCCCGCACTAAAACAAATCACACAGTATAAATGTGAGCGATATAAACTATTGTCGCTCACGAACACACCCCACAATTGCTCTGTTTAACCTAAAAGACTAGGCCAGAGCTGCGTTTTGTGTTCTTACAACTATATCATTAACACGGTTACTTCAAATGTATATAGCAACACAGATGTATCCGGTTTCACACAAACCTATAAATGACTGTTATAACCTATGGCAACAATATGTGGGATGGATGCAAAGTATGGGTACGCTATGTGCGCCTTTACGCAGGGTTACATGTGCACAAGAAAAAACAACAAACTTTTAAATGGCTTTTTTTTCTTTTTTTCTTTGTCCTTTCGGTTCACGCCAGCATCCCTAACCAATGCAGTACAGGCGCGGTTCAGCAGCACAAGATAGCTCAACACAATATAATAATGCTAATCCACCCTTGCTGCTGGCAAGCGCCTGTAATGTTGTGCAAAAGCCGGGTATGAGACGAGCCGGACGATGCCCTCAACTGAGAAGTTCGATAGACTTCTTGGAAAGTAGCCACTAACCCCTATTGCACACTGTAACTGAAGCCGCTGCGGCCGCTGTAATAAATCCTTTACCTACGTACTCTGCCCCCAGTTAGCGTACACAGTCCCGTACTGTGCACGCACTTTGCGTACACACGCCGGAATAGCCGTGCAGCTTACACTCAGTGCATACACACAGACCGACACGCTGAGAGCACGAGGCAGCTCTAGGTGTGGCAATTACACTATACAAACGCTCAACAGAAACTGAATGCGACACCAGTATTTGATTGTATGTTGTGGTCCAAAGCAGCAACAAGTAATAATATATTTGTAAAAGGGGGTTACAATAAGTTAAAATATAAATGGTACAACACAATACAATTCAATCACAGAGAGAGAGTCACACCCAATGATACGTACGTTTGTTCGCCTGCGCAACCCGGATCCGGTCCTCTAGTCGATCTGGCAAGATGACCTTAGAGCAAGAGAGAGAGTGACCGGCCCAGGTGCAAAGTTTATATACCCTTGCCCAAAATACAATACAATGGGGTTGTATGCTCTCCACCGATTGGTTGGAGGGATGGTCGTTTACAGTACAGGAGAGGTCATTGGTCGGTTTGAAGATATGGGCGATGCCTTGATCCAGGGGTGTGTACTGCTAGTCAGCTCTGGATTCCCACCGCATACCAAGTACATAATAAACACAAATATACCTTTAATCTGCCTTTGCAAATAACTATTTGCAACGACATGCGATCTTCTCCAAACCAACACCGGATTATTACTCATAATTATCCGAATACGTAGATACCATGCACGATGCTCTGATCAGTTACTGTCCCCTCGCATACTGTAAAGGTGTATAATTCCCTTGTTGTGCCTTGCAAATAAGTAAAAGTTGCATGAGGGGAAAGGGGAGACTATGGCCCTCATTCCGAGTTGTTCGCTCGGTAAAAATCTTCGCATCGCAGCGATTTTCCGCTTAATGCGCATGCGCAATGTCCGCACTGCGACTGCGCCAAGTAAATTTGCTATGCACTTAGTAATTTTACTCACGGCTTTTTCATCGTTCTGGCGATTGTAATGTGATTGACAGGAAATGGGTGTTACTGGGCGGAAACAGGCCGTTTTATGGGCGTGTGGGAAAAAACGCTACCGTTTCCGGAAAAAACGCAGGAGTGGCCGGAGAAACGGAGGAGTGTCTGGGCGAACGCTGGGAGTGTTTGTGACGTCAAACCAGGAACGACAAGCACTGAACTGATCGCAGATGCCGAGTAAGTCTGAAGCTACTCAGAAACTGCTACGAGGTGTGTAATCGCAATATTGCGAATACATCGTTCGCAATTTTAAGATGCTAAGATTCACTCCCAGTAGGCGGCGGCTTAGCGTGAGCAACTCTGCTAAAATCGCCTTGCGAGCGAACAACTCGGAATGACCTCCCATGTGCAATGTGTGCACCAAGTTTGGGAAACATGCAATGTGTGACAGATATTTCCATGTTCATTATGTTACCCTGTCATGCTATCTCCAAGCAACATGATCCTACACATGAAATGACCAACCATTCTAAAGATACACACAAATATATATATATATATATATATATATATATATATATTTATCCATAAGTGTTTCCCTGCTATTATATCAAAGGTTTTCTAGACTGCAGGCTGCCTGTAGTTAATAATTTGAAAACGCAGGCTTATGTGTTTCTATTGGGATATTTGTCTCCCATTGTTCTGGCTCCCACCAAACGATGACTTGTTCGGTTTGTGTTGTCTTCAGTATACACTCTGAAACAATAAGGATAACTAGAGATATTTACTTTCCTCACAGATCAGAGTGCCTGTTTCATGATCACAAACCTTTGCGTAAACAAGACATGTCTTGATATATTCAAGACATTGTTTTAGAAGAATGTGTATGTGTGGTTTGATTAGCTTGTGTGTGAACAGTAACTTGCCTTTGAAGATTACAGTCTGCACAAATTCTGTACTATAAGGATTGAATATGGAACATGGCTTTGGGGGCCTTTCTATGCGACTGCGTATGTCACCGTATTTACCCACACCCCACGCTAATACGCAGGGCTTCACGAGCCAATGTATGCAGCGTCCGGGTGTGCGCACGCACGGCTAATACGCAACCGCACAGAAGCCACTCTGAATGGTGTCTGTATGTGTAGTGCGGGTTTGTAATATTTTCCGACTTCGACAAAATATAGTACAAATTAATTATGTAGTATACTTCATATCTGAAATTAAATTATTTCCTGAATACTCCTTAGCAGGAAGTAAATGTCTGAAATATAATAATTTTTCATGTAGTCCTATTTCAGTTTAAATCTAGATTGTATATTATTTTTAATGCTGTCTATTGCCCCATAAAAGTATCTCACTGAGAGAACATTAATGTATGATCACAGCTGTTTGGCAAGTGTAACTGAAAGGAAGTGGCCGCACCCTGCTTTACCAAAAGTCATTGCAGGGAATACATATGGGAGACCGACAGACTTGATGCCTGTTGTCAGTATACAGACAACAGCATCCTGTCAGCCAGAATCCCAGCTGCGAGACAGCAAGTCCCCTCGCGGGCCTGGTGGCAAGCTTTGATTGCCACAGGTTATGTTCCCCCTTGGGTGATGGCGTGGACCCACCACCCGAGTGGAAATATGGTGCTGCTGTTGGGCTACCGACCACTAGCAGTTCATGGCTGTTGGGATTCTGGAATCAGTATCCTGAACGCCGGGATCCCGACAGCCAGTATATTAACTGCATCCCCATTGCAGAGATGCAGCCTCTGCCTTGCTGTAAGTAGATTTTTATTGAATATAACAATAATAATAAAAACCATTGTGCCACAATAGGAAATGTAATGCTGTAATGGTGGTGCATAGGCACAGAATAAAAAAATTAAAATAAAAAAATAATTCAACTGGTACCATTATTATACCATTTGTAGTTTACTACTACTACTATTATTACTACTGCTACTACTACAACTGCTGCTACTGCAACTACTACTACTACTACTACTACTACTACTACTACTACTACTACTACTAGAACTACTACCAGTGCCAGATTAAGGTCCACATGGGCCTGGAGCTGAAATTTACAAAGGGCCTATTATATGGGGCCGCTGAGGGTGTGACTAGTGATGCGGAGGGGCACTCACAGCAGGACACTAACAGCAGCACCTATTACTATACTCACACAGCTGCACCTGTTGCTACACTAACCCAGCAGAACCCGTTACTACACACATACAGCAGAACCAGTTACTACAGTCACACAACAGCACTCGTTACTACACACACAGCAGCACCCCCTACTACACTCACACAGCAGCACCCTTTACTGCACACACACAGCAGCACCCCCTACTACACTCACACAGCAGCACCGCTTACTACACTCACACGG
This sequence comes from Pseudophryne corroboree, assembly GCF_028390025.1. Lineage (NCBI taxonomy): Eukaryota > Metazoa > Chordata > Amphibia > Anura > Myobatrachidae > Pseudophryne > Pseudophryne corroboree. The sequence goes on from NC_086448.1 coordinate 359,786,236, forward strand.
CAGCACCCGTTACGACACGCACACACCAGAACCTGTTACTACACTCACACACAACAGCACCCGTTACTACACACACAGCAGCACCCCTTACTACACAAACATGGCAGCACCCCTTACTACACACACATGGCTGTACGCCTTACTACACACACACGGCAGCAGCACCCCTTACTACACACACAGCAGCACCCCTTACTACACACACAGGCCGCACCCCTTACTACACACACATGGCAGCACCCGTTAACTACACTCATCTAGCAGTCATAAGCCATTCATTTATCAATTTCAACATCACAGTGCCCACTAACACATTCACCTCCCCACATATACAAACACACAGTACACACAAAGTACACACACACACATACACACACACACACACACTAGACACACATAAAGTACATACACCCACAGTACACACTATACACATAAGAAGTATACATGCCCCCACCACGTGTACACACTCAGTACACACACACCACCACATATACACACACAGTACAAACTACACACACACACAGTACACACACCTCCACCACCACATATACATACACACAGTACACATTACTTCCACACACAAAGTACACACAAACAACCCCAACACACCATATACACACAAACACAGTTTACTTTTAAAATCTGGTGTAATCCAATTTATTTATTAGGATATAATGCAGAAAATCTCCATATTATTTAGTTTATATGGTTTATATAATGCTGATGGTCCTACTACCGGTATACATAGACAGTACAATACAATACATGACAAAAAAACAAGAAACATTTAAAATGACATTTGAATAATGCGATGGCAAGAAGAAATATTTTTGCTGTCCTATTTGATTGGAGAAAAATCTGAATACAGGTAGATACACCTTGTGCGGTTTACTCTCCCTTCAGTGCTTTTGTACCTCTACAAACAGGTAAAAATGGGAAAAATGTATTCCTTAGGTTGAATTGCTTAGGAAAAATAGGGGAAAACAGGGATTTTTCTCCAATCAAATAGGTCAGCAGAAATATTACTTCTTGCCACTGCATTATTCAAATGGCATTTTAAATGTTTTCATGTTTCTTGTTTTTTGTCATGTATTGTACTGTCTATGTATGTATACCGGTATTAGGACCATCTACTCTGAGTCCCTACGCAACCACACGACACCCCTCCCCGCCCCCCCCCCCCCCCTCCCCTCGGACAACCAGAAGTGGACGGACGTTTAATAGCTCCAGGTAACGGAGCTATGAGCTGAGCCAGCAGCATGTGTAGACCAGGAGCATGTGCGGTGCCAGCAACCACTCTACAACACACCCGGTGACTCCTAGCCTGCACACCAAAGTCACAGCCTTCTCCCCAGATCCATCGGGCAGGTAGGAGGGGCGAGTAACTCGCTCCCCCGGCTCCTATAAACACTATCAGCTTGCTGCATCAATGGAATCTCAAATTAGAATTACACTGAATGGAAGGTCAGTTGAAAGTGCACATACTATTAGACCAGGACCTAAAGAGATTCCTAGTACCATTATTATGAGATCTCTCAGTTCATAAAAGACTGCCTATATATCTTTATTTGATAACTTCATTATTTATTTCCCTGCCTGTGTATGAGTTATGTCCCTTCACCACAAAGCCACGCCCCTTTTTTTGCATAATGTTCTTTGTTAGAAATGGGGGCGAGCACACCAACACACTTTCAACCACTACCCGTATATTAAGCGAACAGAAGATGTACAAATGTTGCTATTTATAATAAACACGGGGCGGATGTAATGACGCCTGAGTTTGGCGGCCGTGCAGGATACCGGCTGAACTCAGACTTTTATTTTTTAAAGGACAATCACTTGCAAGGCAAAACCATGCCTTGCAAGTTATTGCCCCTTTAAAAAGAGTCAGAGTTCAGCCAGTATTCCACACGCCCGCCAAACTCAGGCGTCATTATATCCGGTCCATGATGTCAGTAAGGAAAGAGCCACTATATGATATGACCTTATCTATCTTGGTACATACAACGCAGGATGTCAGCTATGAATTATGTCATGCTTACATTTGATGTGCAGATTGAATCTTGTAGATTATCAATTTTCCATTGTGATCTGTTAAAATGGATACATACTATAAGAAAATTGATCACTATCCAAAAAAACACTCCAATACGACGAGTGATTATTGGAATGGTGCGCACCAATTTCTTACTCAGTGTGTACTCTACAATGGGATTGGGAGGTCGGGAAGGAGATAGCCTGTGCAACGCCCTATACTCCGCCCCCCTGATCTGACCATTGCAGGAGCGTTTGAAGCCATTTATCAGCTACTGCTTCTGCATACAAGCCATGCAATTATTGGGCCAATCAGATAATTATTAGCTGATCTGCTCGAATTGGATAACGTGTACTCAGCTTAGAAACAGATTTCTTTATAATATCAAGTGTAACAATTACTAGTAGATTATTGCAAACACACATTGTTATATATTCTCCAAGCTGTACAAAACACTAAGAACACATTAAATTACCACAATAATTTGCATGTGATTCAGCGGCAGATTTATTAAGCCTAGCGAAGTGATAAATTGCACCGAGATAAAGTACCAGCCAATCAGCTCCTAACTGCCATGTTACAGGCTGGGTTTGAAAAATGACAGTTAGGAGCTGATTGGTTGGTGCTTTATCACCTTCCACTTTATCACTTCACCGAGCTTAATAAATCTGCCCTAGAGTTGCTAAATTACAGTTAGCCCAATAAATTTAACTAAAGCACTGACTTCAGAACCAGACTGTAAATCTGAATGTTCCCGATTATGATATATGCTAGATAATAACTGATTGACCACATTACTTGTCGGTATTCTCAATTATCTATACCATGACTCAGTTTTTTTATGTTTTGCAGCTTTCTGGATATAACAAAAGTTACATAACCACATTGCTGCATGACAGGCCCTTTATACAATACTTTCCTTCTTCAGCTAAATATTTGCTTGAATTTCTGACTGCTGCTCAGTTGGTCACCCCCACAGCAAAGGATGAACAGAACGTAGGGCACTAAAGTAGTACTGTGCTCGCATTCATGTATATTTAACTATAGCTTCCCATCCACTTTTTACCTTAATGGACAGACAGCTGCCAACAGAAGAAACACCCATACCACCACATATAAACACTACACACAAAGTACACACACACACACACACCTCCACCACATATATACACACACACACACACACACACACACACACAGTACACACCCACCACCTCATATACACACACAAAGTACACACCTCCACCACCTCATATATACACACACACACACCATATACACACAGTACACTACACACACCCCCACCACCACATATATACACACACACAGTACACACCCACCACCTCATATACACACACAAAGTACACACCTCCACCACCTCATACACACACACACACACTACACACACTCACCATATACACACAGTACACTACACACACCTAATGTACACACACCCCCCCACCACCACATATATACACAGTACACACCCACCACAATATATACACACACACACATAAAGTACACACACCTCCACCACCACATATACACACACCATATACAGAGTACACTACACACACCTAATGTACACACACACACACCACCACATATACACGCACAAACTACACCCACCCACCATATACACACAGTACACTACACACACCTAATGTACACACACACACACCACACAAACTGTATACACACATTACTCAAGAAGCCATCACTACACTTGCCAAGTTGCCAGGCTTCCTGCAACAGCAGCTCTCCGTGCAGTCTGGAGGGGCGGAGCTTGGGCCTGTGAGTGAGAGCAGGACCCTGGAGGAGAGACTGGAGAGGGAGGGTCGGCCAGCACACTGCCTGCACGGCTCCGTTACTTCTCTCAGGTGAGAGTGCTTGAGCCGGAGGAGGAGGGGACATGGGAGAGAGGACGCTGCTGGCAGTCTGTGACAGGAAAAAGTTTTTTCCTGTCAATGCTGTCAGTTTGCTGTGGGCCTATTTTCAATGGGGGGCCTGGAGCTGCAGCTCCATCCGCCCCATTGTTAATCCGGCCCTGACTACTACTATTCCTGCTACAACTATTACTACTACAACTACTACAACTACAACTACTACTACTGCCACTACTACTACTACTACTACTACAACTACTACTTCTACTCCTGCTACTACAACTATTACTACTACAACAACTACTGCTACTACTACAACTACTGCCACTCCTACTACTCCTACTCCTGCTACTACTACAACTGCTTCTACTACTACTACTGATGGAGCCACGCTCAGTGGGTCTAATTCAGACCTAGTCGCAAGCAGGCGTTTTTTGCACTGCTGCGACCAGTTAGTCGACGCCTACAGGGGGAGGGGGTAATCGCTGTGTAGGGTAGCGAATGCATGTGCAGAGAGCTGCACAAACAAAAGTTTGTGCAGTCTCTGCACAGCTCAGGACTTACTCAGCCGCTGCGATGATCCGGCCTGGAGCTGACATCAGGAACCCTCTCTTCAAACAGCTGGATACGCCTGCTTTTCTTCGGACACTCCCTGGAAATGGTCAGTTGACACCCACAAATGGCTTCACAGTGTGGCAGTGCCACTGCCAAATTTTATTGACAGACTTGGTACAGTTGTCTGGTGCTTAATTTTGAATCTGTTTGTATACTGTGACTGAGTTATGATAAAAGAGAGGTTCACAAGATAGGGGCTCACTAAGGAGAAGACTGCAGCTAAGCTAACTAACAGGACTTACACTTGGGGGTTCAGAATTACAAAACATGGAACATGTGTTGAATCTTGGTTTTGTCCTGGATAGTAACGTAACACTTTATCATCAGCTAACAGCCACAATCAAATCCTCATTATTTTATCTGAGGAATATAGCCAGAATCAAGCACTTTATTCCCTCAGAAGATTTGCCTGAATTCAATACATGCATTTGTATCATAATTGTATCATGGTTATCAAACTGTGTGACTAGGCACCCTGGGGTGCCGCAAGGCTTTTCCATGGGTGCCTCAGGTTGGTGGTCCAGGGCCAAATCAAATTATTTATGGTCAAAGTGATAGGCAAAACCAGTGCTTGTTTTAAATTTAACCGAAGAAAAAAGAAGGAGGGGGGCTCCTATCACATTGGCACCTTTAAGCTGCCCTGAACTACGTCCCTTCCTAAAGTGTCACCACACTTTCAAATAGATATTTGTATTGTCAAAACCAGTGCTTGTGGCTGCCAATCATAAAACGTGGATAATCAGATCCACAACTGCACAGCACCTCATAACTGAACCAAAGGCTGACAGGTAGGAACAATTTACTTAATTTTATATTTTTTTCCCATATTTATCAATAAAAAAAACATATCTTAGGGGTGCCATGAAAAAAATGCTGATGCTGTGTAGTGTTGTAAATCAAGAAAGTTTGGGAACCACTGGCCTAGAATTCTGCACTGCCCTCTACCTTCAAACAAAAGAACTGCACCACTTGCAGCTGGTACAAAATGCAATGCATATATTAAACTGGTTACTGCTATGATACAGCTATGTATCAAGCATTCGTAGTATACCTGCTGTCTGTATCATTAATAATAATAATAATAATAATAATAATAATAAAAATAGTGTGTAAAAAAAACCTAACTTTTTTCTTGCAGACTGCACAGTGCCACCGTGGAATTTATTTCGGGCAGACTTTAGTTCATTGTTGGTTTGTGCTTAATGACTGCAAAGCGGTCTAAAAAATAAGACACGTTCCAATATTAAACTGCCTCTGGTTATGGTACCGTCACCATATCAATAATCCATCACCATATAAAGATGTGTTTGTGTTAAAAATTTGCAAACTTTTATATTTTGACAGCTGTTGAAAATTCAACACATGAAGTGCTGTTTTAAATACTTTGGCCGGTTATACAAAACTGGCAAACATAAAGCAAAGCTATGACCTAAAGAAGCCAAGGGCATACTAAGTTCTTCTCAAATCAGTATTGATGAAGGTCCTGTGAAAGAAAAAAACATCCTATTATTTTGTCCCTTCAGGAAATACATCTCTAGATGCAACTTTAGCACAAATGACAGCTTTAGACAGACTGGTTTTCAAAAAATGTTTCTAAATCATAAAATTGAAAGCAATTATTACATACTAAAGGAAATGTTGATTTACCATCCACACTGAGTGCCAGACAAACATAGTTGTGAATTATGTCTTGAAAAGTAAATCAAGTCATCCAGGAAATACTGTAAGTAATAATAAAATGTTGGGGTGGGGTGAAAGGGTGTTTCTGTTACAGTATATTTGATGATTAAACCTCTGCTGCTAAAAAATTACATGGCCAAACCAAATTGGCAGAGTTCATAGATTGATCTCTGCAGAACAATGTGTTGAAAATATTCCAGACACATTTAATTAAGTTTAATGTGATGCTTGAATTAACATATTTGTTATTATAATAACAATTGTTACAGATGATCCAAATGTGATGGTAGGAGTTGGAAAAGTTGTAACCAATGAAAACCAGTTGAGTCTAGTGCACGACCTTCACCTTGCAATATTTGATGTCTCTATAAAAAGGGCACTACCTAAGTATACAATGCCTTCTTCATCCATAACTGTCCGATTTTGAGTTTGATTGTGGCCACTGGCAGGACTGGCTAGAGCTGGAATGAATAAAGCTTGGTGGTTGGAAGATACTTAACCCTCAGGATACTAAATAAGAATGACACTATAATAAATACTAAGCTGAGGATGGTGTATGCTACCTGACTAAGGTAGCAATACTACTACAATACTACAAGATGAGAAGTAAATGAGCAGGAGACATGCCAGTAACACAATAACTATAAATCAGTTTCCTTAAAATTAGAGATGAGCGGGTTTGGTTTTACTCGGATTTACTTGGTTCTCAAAACGGCAACTTATTGGCTAACGCATGACACGTGTTTGTATAGCCATTAGGAAAAATCCAGATAAAACCGAACTGGTATTAATTCTGGCATTAAATCTGAACCTGCTCATCTCTACTTAAAACACAATAGGGATATGTGTAATATGTGTATGAATAACAAGTGTAGACTGCTGGTAGAGACTGGTACTGTAAACAGGTAACTGGACTGTAGCTGGAATTGCATACTGATGTGAGAGATGAGTAGTTGACACACAGGATGGTATGCAATCTGTAATGGATTAGCAGTGGTGTGGAGAGTTGTGGAGGGCCCAGGTATGAGTTTGGGGGCATGGCCTAATTGCAGGAGGTGTAGCCATGCCCCTTAATCAAATCCCTGGGGGGGGGGGAGTATTTTCAGGGTGCTGAGCATAGATTTGGGGGATTCTATCATGCCCCTCCGCCAAGGGCAAATTCAGAGGGGGGCACGATCAGTGTGATCGCTACCCCCCTACTCCCCATCCAGGTAAAGAGACTGCTGTATGCAGCAGCAGCCTCCTTGCACCCACCACAGCCCAGACAGCATACAGCAGCATGTGCTAGCCAGGGAACAAAGCTACAGCTGCTGACAGGTAATGATGCTGGGGGGCGGAGACCCAGGCTCTTACGGGCCCCTCCATCAATCCTGGATGATCAAAGTAACATGGTGGCGCCCATGCAGTGCCGACCTCTGGAGATACGCCAATATCCAATATGTATATCCTTAGGAAGCATCTGATGAGCAAAACATAAATGAACTTGTCAAAGAGGTTCATAAAATTTCTCTTATGTTCAATAGGTGTCTCACAGAAATGGTGACATCCTACAAAAATATGTAAAAGCTGAAAAAAGGTAATGAGAGGTAAAGAATTGCCATTAATAGTAGGTCATCACTGCTGGTGATGACCAGTGGTTAAAGTGGGCCGGAACGGGGCGGAACTGCGTTCCGACACTTCTAATTGAAGGCGGAACCAGTTCCGCCTCCGCCCGGCCACCAAAAAAGTAAAAGCTTCAAGACCCGGCTTTACTTTAAAGTTCAAATCTGCATAAGCAGCTGTCAACTAGTGATGTGCACCGGACATTTTTCGGGTTTTGTGTTTTGGTTTTGGATTCGGTTCCGCGGCCGTGTTTTGGATTCGGACGCGTAATTTTTTTGTCGGATTCGGGTGTGTTTTGGATTCGTTTTTTTTTACAAAAAACCCTAAAAAACAGCTTAAATCATAGCATTTGGGGGTATTTTGATCCCATAGTATTATTAACCACAATAACCATAATTTACACTCATTTTCAGTCTATTCTGAACACCTCACACCTCACAATATTATTTTTAGTCCTAAAATTTGTACCGAGGTCGCTGGATGGCTAAGCTAAGCGACACAAGTGGCCGACACAAACACCTGGCTCATCTAGGAGTGGCACTGCAGTGTCAGGCAGGATGGCACTTCAAAAAAATTGTCCCCAAATAGCACATGATGCAAAGAAAAAAAGAGGCGCACCGAGGTCGCTGTGTGACTAAGCTAAGCAACACAAGTGGCCGACACAAACACCTGGCCCATCTAGGAGTGGCACTGCAGTGTCAGGCAGGATGGCACTTCAAAAAAATTGTCCCCAAACAGCACATGATGCAAAGAAAAAAAGAGGCGCACCAAGGTCGCTGTGTGACTAAGCTAAGCGACCCAAGTGGCCGACACAAACACCTGGCCCATCTAGGAGTGGCACTGCAGTGTCAGACAGGATGGCACTTCAAAAAAATAGTCCCCAAACAGCACATGATGCAAAGAAAAATTAAAGAAAAAAGAGGTGCAAGATGGAATTGTCCTTGGGCCCTCCCACCCACCCTTATGTTGTATAAACAGGACATGCACACTTTAACGAACCCATCATTTCAGCGACAGGGTCTGCCACACGACTGTGACTGAAATGACTGGTTGGTTTGGGCCCCCACCAAAAAAAGAAGCAATCAATCTCTCCTTGCACAAACTGGCTCTACAGAGGCAAGATGTCCACCTCATCATCATCCTCCGATTCCTCACCCTTTTCACTGTGTACATCCCCCTCCTCACAGATTATTAATTCGTCCCCACTGGAATCCACCATCTCAGGTCCCTGTGTACTTTCTGGAGGCAATTGCTGCTGGTGAATGTCTCCACGGAGGAATTGATTATAATTCATTTTGATAAACATCATCTTCTCCACATTTTCGGGAAGTAACCTCGTACGCCAATTGCTGACAAGGTGAGCGGCTGCACTAAACACTCTTTCGGAGTACACACTGGAGGGAGGGCAACTTAGGTAGAATAAAGCCAGTTTGTGCAAGGGCCTCCAAATTGCCTCTTTTTCCTGCCAGTATACGTACGGACTGTCTGTGCCTACTTGGATGCGGTCACTCATATAATCCTCCACCATTCTTTCAATGGTGAGAGAATCATATGCAGTGACAGTAGACGACATGTCAGTAATCGTTGGCAGGTCCTTCAGGCCGGACCAGATGTCAGCACTCGCTCCAGACTGCCCTGCATCACCGCCAGCGGGTGGGCTCGGAATTCTTAGCCTTTTCCTCGTACCCCCAGTTGCGGGAGAATGTGAAGGAGGAGATGTTGACGGGTCACGTTCCGCTTGACTTGACAATTTTCTCACCAGCAGGTCTTTGAACCTCTGCAGACTTGTGTCTGCCGGAAAGAGAGATACAACGTAGGTTTTAAATCTAGGATCGAGCACGGTGGCCAAAATATAGAGCTCTGATTTCAACAGATTGACCACCCGTGAATCCTGGTTAAGCGAATTAAGGGCTCCATCCACAAGTCCCACATGCCTAGCGGAATCGCTCTGTTTTAGCTCCTCCTTCGTTGTCTCCAGCTTCTTCTGCAAAAGCCTGATGAGGGGAATGACCTGACTCAGGCTGGCAGTGTCTGAACTGACTTCACGTGTGGCAAGTTCAAAGAGTTGCAGAACCTTGCACAACGTTGAAATCATTCTCCACCGCGCTTGAGTCAGGTGCATTCCCACTCCTTTGCCTATATCGTGGGCAGATGTATAGGCTTGAATGGCCTTTTGCTGATCCTCCATCCTCTGAAGAATATAGAGGGTTGAATTCCACCTCGTTACCACCTCTTGCTTCAGGTGATGGCAGGGCAGGTTCAGGAATGTTTGGTGGTACTCCAGTCTTCGGCACGCGGTGGCTGAATGCCGAAAGTGGCCCGTAATTCTTCGGGCCACCGACAGCATCTCTTGCACGCCCCTGTCGTTTTTTAAATAATTCTGCACCACCAAATTCAATGTATGTGCAAAACATGGGACGTGCTGGAATTTGCCCAGATGTAATGCACGCACAATATTGCTGGCGTTGTCCGATGTCACAAATCCCCAGGAGAGTCCAATTGGGGTAAGCCATTCTGCGATGATCTTCCTCAGTTTCCGTAAGAGGTTGTCAGCTGTGTGCCTCTTCTGGAAAGCGGTGATACAAAGCGTAGCCTGCCTAGGAACGAGTTGGCATTTGCGAGATGCTGCTACTGGTGCCGCCGCTGCTGTTCTTGCTGCGGGAGGCAATACATCTACTCAGTGGGCTGTCACAGTCATATAGTCCTGAGTCTGCCCTGCTCCACTTGTCCACATGTCTGTGGTTAAGTGGACATTGGGTACAACTGCATTTTTTAGGACACTGGTGACTCTTTTTCTGAGGTCTGTGTACATTTTCGGTATCGCCTGCCTAGAGAAATGGAACCTAGATGGTATTTGGTACCGGGGACACAGTACCTCAATCAAGTCTCTAGTTGCCTCTGAATTAACGGTGGATACCGGAACCACGTTTCTCACCGCCCAGGCTGCCAAGGCCTGAGTTATCTGCTTTGCAGCAGGATGACTGCTGTGATATTTCATCTTCCTCGCAAAGGACTGTTGGACAGTCAATTGCTTACTGGAAGTAGTATAAGTGGTTTTCCGACTTCCCCTCTGGGATGACGATCGACTCCCAGCAGCAACAACAGCAGCGCCAGCAGCAGTAGGCGTTACACTCAAGGATGCATCGGAGGAATCCCAGGCAGGAGAGGACTCATCAGACTTGACAGTGACATGGCCTGCAGGACTATTGGCTTTCCTGGGTAAGGAGGAAATTGACACTGAGGGAGTTGGTGGTGTGGTTTGCAGGAGCTTGGTTACAAGAGGAAGGGATTTAGTTGTCAGTGGACTCCTTCCGCTGTCACCCAAAGTTTTTGAACTTGTCACTGGCTTCTGATGAATGCGGTCCAGGTGACATATAAGGGAGTATGTTCCTAGGTGGTTAACGTCCTTACCCCTACTTATTACAGCTTGACAAAGGCAACACACGGCTTGACACCTGTTGTCCGCATTTCTGTTGAAATAATTCCACACCGAAGAGCTGATTTTTTTTGTATTTTGACCAGGCATGTCAATGGCCATATTCGTCCCACGGACAACAGGTGTCTCCCCGGGTCCTGACTTAAACAAACCACCTCACCATCAGAATCCTCCTTGTCAATTTCCACCCCAGCGCCAGCAACACCCATATCCTCATCCTGGTGTACTTCAACAGTGACATCTTCAATTTGACTATCAGGAACTGGACTGCGGGTGCTCCTTCCAGCACTTGCAGGGGGCGTGCAAATGGTGGAAGGCGCAAACTCTTCCCGTCCAGTGTTGGGAAGGTCAGGCATCGCAACCGACACAATTGGACTCTCCTTGGGGATTTGTGATTTAGAAGAACGCACAGTTCTTTGCTGTGCTTTTGCAAGCTTAAGTCTTTTCATTTTTCTAGCGAGAGGATGAGTGCTTCCATCCTCATGTGAAGCTGAACCACTAGCCATGAACATAGGCCAGGGCCTCAGCCGTTCCTTGCCACTCCGTGTCGTAAATGGCATATTGGCAAGTTTACGCTTCTCCTCAGACGATTTTAATTTAGATTTTTTGCTCATCATTTTACTGAACTTTTGCTTTTTGGATTTTACACGCTCTCTACTATGACATTGGGACTTGGCTTTGGCAGACGACGTTGATGGCATTTCATCATCTCTGCCATGACTAGTGGCAGCAGCTTCAGCACTAGTTGGAAGTGGATCTTGATCTTTCCCTATTTTACCCTCCACATTTTTGTTCTCCATTTTTTAATGTGTGGAATTATATGCCAGTATCAATAGCAATGGCCTACTACTATATATACTGCGCACAACTGAAATGCACCACAGGTATAGAATGTAGATGGATAGTATACTTGATGACACAGAGGTAGGAACAGCAGTGGCCTTCCGTACCGTACTGCTATATATACTGGTGGTCACTGTGTCAGCAAACTGCAAAACTAAAATGCACCACAGGTATAGAATCTAGATGGATAGTATACTTGACGACACAGAGGTAGGTACAGCAGTGGCCTTCCGTACCGTACTGCTATATATACTGGTGGTCACTGTGTCAGCAAACTGCACAACTGAAATGCACCACAGGTAAGGAATCTAGATGGATAGTATACTTGATGACACAGAGGTAGGTACAGCAGTGGCCTTCCGTACCGTACTGCTATATATACTGGTGGTCACTGTGTCAGCAAACTGCAAAACTAAAATGCACCACAGGTATAGAATCTAGATGGATAGTATACTTGACGACACAGAGGTAGGTACAGCAGTGGCCTTCCGTACCGTACTGCTATATATACTGGTGGTCACTGTGTCAGCAAACTGCAAAACTAAAATGCACTACAGGTATAGAATGTAGATGGATAGTATACTTGACGACATAGAGGTAGGTACAGCAGTGGCCTTCCGTACCGTACTGCTATATATACTGGTGGTCACTGTGTCAGCAAACTGCACAACTGAAATGCACCACAGGTATAGAATGTAGATGGATAGTATACTTGACGACACAGAGGTAGGTACAGCAGTGGCCTTCTGTACCGTACTGCTATATATACTGGTGGTCACTGTGTAAGCAAACTGCATAACTGAAATGCACCACAGGTATAGAATCTAGATGGATAGTATACTTGATGACACAGAGGTAGGTACAGCTGTGGCCTTCCGTACCGTACTGCTATATATACTGGTGGTCACTGTGTCAGCAAACTGCAAAACTAAAATGCACCACAGGTATAGAATGTAGATGGATAGTATACTTGACGACACAGAGGTAGGTACAGCAGTGGCCTTCCGTACCGTACTGCTATATATACTGGTGGTCACTGTGTCAGCAAACTGCAAAACTAAAATGCACCACAGGTATTGAATGTAGATGGATAGTATACTTGACGACACAGAGGTAGGTACAGCAGTGGCCTTCCGTACCGTACTGCTATATATACTGGTGGTCACGGTGTCAGCAAACTGCAAAACTAAAATGCACCACAGGTATAGAATGTAGATGGATAGTATACTTGACAACATAGAGGTAGGTACAGCAGTGGCCTTCCATACCGTACTGCTATATATACTGGTGGTCACTGTGTCAGCAAACCGCAAAACTGAAATGCACCACAGGTATAGAATGTAGATGGATAGTATACTTGACGACACAGAGGTAGGTACAGCAGTGGCCTTCCGTACCGTACTGCTATATATACTGGTGGTCACTGTGTCAGCAAACTGCACAACTGAAATGCACCACAGGTATAGAATCTAGATGGATAGTATACTTGACGACACAGAGGTAGGTACAGCAGTGGCCTTCCGTACCGTACTGCTATATATACTGGTGGTCACTGTGTCAGCAAACTGCAAAACTAAAATGCACCACAGGTATAGAATGTAGATGGATAGTATACTTGACAACATAGAGGTAGGTACAGCAGTGGCCTTCCATACCGTACTGCTATATATACTGGTGGTCACTGTGTCAGCAAATCGCAAAACTGAAATGCACCACAGGTATAGAATGTAGATGGATAGTATACTTGACGACACAGAGGTAGGTACAGCAGTGGCCTTCTGTACCGTACTGCTATATATACTGGTGGTCACTGTGTCAGCAAACTGCACAACTGAAATGCACCACAGGTATAGAATCTAGATGGATAGTATACTTGACGACACAGAGGTAGGTACAGCAGTGGCCTTCCGTACCGTACTGCTATATATACTGGTGGTCACTGTGTCAGCAAACTGCAAAACTAAAATGCAATACAGGTATAGAATCTAGATGGATAGTATACTTGACGACACAGAGGTAGGTACAGCAGTGGCCTTCCGTACCGTACTGCTATATATACTGGTGGTCACTGTGTCAGCAAACTGCAAAACTGAAATGCACCACAGGTATAGAATGTAGATGGATAGTATACTTGACGACACAGAGGTAGGTACAGCAGTGGCCTACTGTACCGTAATGCTATATATTATATACTGGTGGTCAGCAAACTGTGCAAAACTGAAATGCACCACAGGTATGGATGGATAGTATACTTGACGACACAGAGGTAGGTACAGCAGTGGCCTACTGTACCGTAATGCTATATATTATATACTGGTGGTCAGCAAACTGTGCAAAACTGAAATGCACCACAGGTATGGATGGATAGTATACTTGACGACACAGAGGTAGGTACAGCAGTGGCCTTCTGTACCGTACTCCTATATATTATATACTGGTGGTCAGCAAAATTATGCACTGTACTCCTACTATATATTGTCTACAATGCAGCACAGATATGGAGTGTTTTTCAGGCAGACAACGTATACTGGTGGTCACTGGTCAGCAAAACTCTGCACTGTACTCCTCCTATATAATATTATACTGGTGGTCCCCAGTCCCCACAATAAAGCAGCACACTGAGCACAGATATGGAGTGTTTTTCAGGCAGACAACGTATACTGGTGGTCACTGTCAGCAAAACTCTGCACTGTACTCCTACTATATAATACAGCTGCTCCCCAGTCCCCACAATTAAGCAGAGTGAGCACAGATATATGCAGCACACTGAGCACAGATAAGGAGCGTTTTTTTCATTCAGAGAACGGATAAAACTGGTGGTCACTGATCAGCAAAACTCTGCACTGTACTCCTCCTATTAATATACAGCTGCTCCCCAGTCCACACAATTAAGCAATAAGTAAAGCAAGCACAAATATTTGCATCAACAATACACGCCAGCCACGTCCTCTCCCTAACATTTCCAATGCACGAGTGAAAATGGCGACGACGCGCGGCTGCTTATATAGAATCCGAATCTCGCGAGAATCCGACAGCGGGATGATGACGTTCGGGCGCGCTCGGGTTAACCGAGCCATACGGGAGAATCCGAGTATGCCTCGGACCCGTGTAAAAAGGGTGACGTTCGGGGGGGTTCGGTTTCCGAGAAACCGAACCCGCTCATCACTACTGTCAACCAATCTCTCCTCCAGCTTCTGAGCCAATCACGGCTCGTGGACCACCAGCCAATGAGAAGCTACAAAGTGGCAGCTTTTCATTGGCTGAAGGTCCGGCGATCCGTGATTGCTTTGAAAGAGCGGCCCCTTTTGATTAGCAGGCAGTGGCAGTGCGCCAGGCAGCCGATCCGTGACCATAATGTCAGGACTTTCTGGCGGCGCTGCCAACAGCCGCGACCTGATGCTTCAGGCTCCGATGAGGGGGAAATGTGGAGGACGATGACGAGGGGGAAGATGAGAGCAGCAGGGGATGAGATAGCGGGGCCAGGAGGATGATGAAAAAGCCGGGCGGAGGGGATTACGAGAGAAGCAGGGTGTGTGATAGGTGTCGGGATGATGAGACTGAGGAGCAGGGGGTGAGATAGGTGGGGGGATGATGAGAGGAGCAGGAGTGAGACGGCAGGGGATGATGAGAGGAGCAGGGAGTGAGACAGCAGGCGATGATGAGAGGAGTAGGGGGTGAGATGGCAGAGGATGATGAGAGGAGCAGGGAGTGAGACAGCAGGCGATGATGAGAGGAGTAGGGGGTGAGATGGCAGAGGATTATGAGAGGAGCAGGGGGTGAGATTGGGGTGGGGGTGGTGAGAGAAGCAGGGGGTGAGATGGGAGAGTAAGAGAAGCTGGGGCAGAGATGGGGAATGAGAGGAGCATAGAGTGAGAGGCTCGGGTAGAGATGGGAGAGCGAGAGGCACAGGGGTGAGATAGAAGCAGAGGCGGAAAGAGTAACAGGGAGTGATAGGTGTAGGGGTTAAGTAAAGGAAATAAAGATTCAGGTGATCAGAAATAAATGGTATATAGGGAATACGGGTTGCCTAGGATGAAGATATGGACACGAGGAGAGTGACAGAAGCAGAAAGAACACATGGAAGACATAGAGGTGAGCAAAGGTTGTACATATCCTGATACAATGTGCATTTCTAAATTTAAACACATTATAAAAATACCTATAGATTCAGTGGGGCACTACTACCACTATGTGGGCATTGTGTGTGTAAAAGGCACTAATGTGTGGGGCAATGTGAATTAGATTGTGCTACTGTGAGGCGTTATTTTAAATTGGTACTATTGTGTGGCCACGCCCCTTCCTAGTGAGGTCACACACCCTTTTTTGCAGCGTGCGCCTTTGGCGTGCGGGTGATGAGTTCCCTCACCTCTCCAGGACCACTTTAAGCCCTGGTGATGACTGAACACTTTCTCGCTTTAAAGACCTCCATTCAAATAGCACAGATTGATTAAAAATATCCTGTAACTTTACAAGAACACACTATCAAGCTACTTGCTGAAATAGCGGATGCACTGACCCCGATAAAAGTAGCTAAAGAAGCATTGTGTTGACAGGATGCAAATTTGTGTATGGCAGATGCTGATCTAAAGTCTGTCATATCTCAAATACAGAAACATAAATCTATTTAGGTTAATGGAGCAAAGTAGACATTTCAGGAATCTTCAAATATTTGCTGAATCCCATATTCAATGATTCGGAAGTAGAAAATATTCAATTATTCACAATAGCTAGTCAAACAAATTAAAGGAAGCGAATAAAAAAATTGTAGAGAGGCTAGCAATATGCACAAATGCACCAAAGACAGCTTCATTAGAGATTCAGGAGGAGGAGGAACAGCAAGAAATACCCTATGAGGAGTCTGACAAGCTCTAGATAAATACCTGTTGTGCTTGAAAGCAAATGTTTAATTATGAAATCCAGGCAAATCGAGAAACTCAATTAGGTAGAAAAGCAACTACAGTACAAAAGGAAACAACACTTTTCGAGAGGAGGTAAAGGATGCCACCATTTGGAACTGGTGCCTACTATCTATTCCACCCACTAGCTTAGAGCCTGAATATGTTTTCTTTCAGACAGATATATAGGGAATAAAGAGCCTTATTCAGGTTTGTTAGCTATCCAAAAAAGCACACTAATGTGCAAAACCATGTTGCACTGCAGGGGGAGCAGATGTAACGTGCAGAGAGTTAGATTTGGGTGGGGTGTGTTCAAACTGAAATCTAAATTGAAGTGTAAAAATAAAGCAGCCAGTATTTACCATGCACAGAAACAAAATAACCCAACCAAATCTAACTGTTCCTGCACATGTTAAATCTGCCCCACCTGCAGTGCAACATGGTTTTGCCCAGCATTAGTGTGCTTTTTTTGGTTTGCTAACTAACCTGAACAAACCCCAAAATCCTTACTCCAGTCCACTTAGAGATAATACCATGGATACCTTGCTTTTTTCTTAGGCCATACATTCAGCAAATGAAAAAAAGACTCCCAATTTTTTTTTTTTGAAGGGGGGGGGGGAATATTGCAGTTTGCATTGCAAAAGTCTAGTCAACTATAGGGATCACAGGGCTAGTCCGCCCCGCATGTCAGGCCCTGCCCCCCCTGCACAGATACAAAAGCATTGCACAGCGGCGATGCTTTTGTACCTTACAAGTAGCTTGCTCTGGCAGGGGGCTAACCGCTGCATCCTGGGTTGCAGCGGCTGCATGTGACCTCACACAGCCGCCGTGGCCCACCCACCCAAACCGCACCCTGCCAACAGCGCTCTAACGCCACTGAAACGCCCCCTCCCACCCCGCGACCACCTCTGCCTGTCAGGCAGAGGCGATCACACCAGTGAGATACTTTCGCATCTCACTGCTTGCACATGCGCAGTGCATCCGCCGCGCGAGTGCACTGTGCATAGTAATTCAGACTGTGATGGCTGCCGCTGCAACGATGCAGTCCGAATTACTGCCTAGGTTCCCAATTTCCAAAGTAGAGATTTGGGCTGTGTTACCATTTTCCTTTGGTATTCTTTCTGTATATTTTTTAATCCCAATCCTGAAATTAATTTTGGGATCCTAGGATTGTATGGTGATAATTCCAAAAATAATGTTGGTTTTGGAATTCATAGTTGCAAGGCATAAATTTATAGATTGATATTTTTAATACATTTTGAACATATTCATTATAGGACTGCTCACCAGCTGCAGTATTTTTCCATCATCTTGGTGCTGGATCGTAGTATAAAAGAAGAGCACACGTTGATTATTATTATCATGTTTTTTACACATTAATCATTAATATTATTTAATGGATATTGTGAAGGAGCTCATGTATTAATTTTTTGGTTTTAGATCCAATAATTATAATTTTATATAGCCATTTATCGCAGCAGTAAGAAATTATATACTGCTGCTGGCATGTATCATGAAACAAAGGAATTTTGTTTCCTCCAGCACACTGAATGATAACAGTAACCAGATGTAAATCCCACATAATAATAGAATTCAGAGATCTTCGTTACACATATTTGCGCAAATGTATGTTTAAGCCCCAAAGCCGCATCAAGGTGTGAGGTGTGGTGCCTCTGGACTGGCTGAGCTGGATGGCTTTAGTGTGAAATACCTTTACATTCTATTAACACTTTTCACACACTAATTACTTTAACACTATTTCTCCATTTTAATTACATCTCATTTTTGTATCACCGTCTTCATAGCTTCGGCTTCCTAACATTAATTTATTAACACTATAGTTTTTTCACTGGTGTGCTGCCATGGGCCTTCTGGCTTATGCTGGTATTTTGGGGTGCCACACCCTGCACCTAGATATAGCGCTAGGAACCCCAAATATACAGAGACGCCTTGATGCGGCTTTGGGGCTTAACCATACATTTGCGCAAATATATGTAACGAAGATCTCTTAATTCTATTATTATGTGGGATTTACATCTGGTTACTGTTATCATTCAGAGTGCTGGGGAAACAAAATGCCTTTTTTTCTTGCTCAGAAATACCCATCCCTTTCAAGCACCTGAATGATAAACACTAAGGCCCTCATTCCGAGTTGTTCGCTCGGTAAAAATCTTCGCATCGCAGCGATTTTCCGCTTAATGCGCATGCGCAATGTCCGCACTGCGACTGCGCCAAGTAAATTTGCTATGCACTTAGGAATTTTACTCACGGCATTTTCATCGTTCTGGCGTTCGTAATGTGATTGACAGGAAATGGGTGTTACTGGGCGGAAACAGGCCGTTTTATGGGCGTGTGGGAAAAAACGCTACCGTTTCCGGAAAAAACGCAGGAGTGGCTGAAGAAACGGAGGAGTGTCTGGGCGAACGCTGGGTGTGTTTGTGACGTCAAACCAGGAACGACAAGCACTGAACTGATCGCAGATGCCGAGTAAGTCTGGAGCTACTCAGAAACTGCTACGAGGTGTGTAATCGCAATATTGCGAATACATCGTTCGCAATTTTAAGATGCTAAGATTCACTCCCAGTAGGCGGCGGCTTAGCATGAGCAAATCTGCTAAAATCCGCTTGCGAGCGAACAACTCGGAATGACCTCCTAAGCTAATTGAGCATCTACCAAACTATATATGTCTGTTGTGAGAGGCAGAGAGGTTCCTGCATTAGGAGGAGGTGCAGTCCCTGACATGCCATATGGAGCATTATTGGATTGCTCCAAGGTAGGTAGCTCTTAGCCTATCTAAAATTAAGTAGGGAGCCATTATCATGTGGCTCCCTGATGTTTAATCATAGACCCAGATGGGGGTAATGGAGGTGTGAGGTGTGGTGCCTCTGGACTGGCTGAGCTGGATGGCTTAAGTGTGGCATACCTTTACATTCTATTAACACTGTTCACACACTAATTACTTTAACACTATTTCTCCATTTTAATTACAACTCATTTTTGTATCACCCACTTCATAGCTTCGGCTTCCTAACATTAATTTATTAACACTATAGTTTTTTCACTGGTGTGCTGCCATGGGCCTTCTGGCTTATGCTGGTATTTTGGGGTGCCACACCCTGCACCTAGATATAGCGCTAGGGACCCCAAATATACAGAGACGTCTTGATGCGGCTTTGGGGCTTTACCATACATTTGCGCAAATATATGTAACGAAGATCTCTGAATTCTATTATTATGTGGGATTTACATCTGGTTACTGTTATCATTCAGGGTGCTGGGGGAAACAAAATGCCTTTTTTTCTTGCTCAGAAATACCCCTCCCTTTCAAGCACCTGAATGATAACACTAAGCTAATTGAGCATCTACCAAACTATGGGGGTCATTCCGAGTTATTCGCTCGCTAGCAGATTTTAGCAGCATTGCACACACTAGGCTGCCGCCCTCTGGGAGTGTATCTTAGCATAGCAGAATAGCGAACGAAAGATTAGCAGAATTGCGAATAGATATTTCTTAGCAGTTTCTGGGGGTCATTCCGAGTTGTTCGCTCGCTAGCAGATTTTAGCAGCATTGCACACGCTAGGCCGCCGCCCTCTGGGAGTGTATCTTAGCTTAGCAGAAAAGCGAACGAAAGATTAGCAGAATTGCGAATAGAAAATTCTTAGCAGTTTCTGAGTAGCTCCAGACCTACTCACAGATTGCGATCAGCTCAGGCCATTTTGTTCCTGGTATGACGTCACAAACACGCCCTGCGTTCGGCCAGCCACTCCCCCGTTACTCCAGACACTCCCGCATTTTTTCCTGGCATGCCTGCGTTTTTCCGCACACTCCCAGAAAACGTCCAGTTTCCACCCAGAAACACCCACTTCCTGTCAATCACACTCCGATCACTTCAGCGATGAAAATTCTTCGTTCGGACGTGTGTAAATCTACTTAGTTTTGTGCTAAAATACTTACCGCATGCGCACTGCGTACCATGAGCATGCGCATTTTTGCCTTAAACGCTCCGTTGCGAAAATCGGCAACGAGCGAACAACTCGGAATGACCCCCTCTGAGTAGCTCGAGACTTACTCCTACGCTGCGATCAGCTCAGCCCGTTTCATTCCTGGTTTGACGTCACAAACACGCCCTGCGTTTGGCCAGCCACTCCCCCGTTTCTCCAGACACTCCCGCGTTTTATCCTGGCACGCCTGTGTTTTTCCGCACACTCCCAGAAAACGGTCAGTTTCCGCCCAGAAACACCCACTTCCTGTCAATCACACTCCGATCACTTCAACGATGAAAATTCTTCGTTCGGACGTGAGTAAATCTACTAAGTTTTGAGCAAAAATACTTAGCGCATGCACACTGTGTACCATGTGCATGCGCATTTTCACCTTAATCGCTTCATTGCGAAAATCGGCAACGAGCGAACAACTCGGAATGACCCCCTATATATGTATGTATCATGAAACACATGCAAACATGGGGGTTCTGAAAGAGCCCGACCCTTCAATGTGTAAAAGGGATCACATTAGCAATTCATTTATGTGGAAGCCATGCTACTGCACGTGTGGTCAGGGTAGGCAAGGGAGACAGAGCTTCACCTGTCATACAGTATGCTGCAGAGTTTTGAATATACAATGGAAGATATTACAAGGAAGATATTTATAACTTATAAATATCATCATTGTATTATTCTAATCAATTTTATAGACAAAACTCACCAAATTTCCATTTCTCCTATGAAAATACAGGAACAGTCAAGGAGATACATGAGGCAGGGCAGTCATGAGTTGAGCCTCCCCTCTGTGAAAGCCAGAAATAGAGATGGATACCAAGCAAATGTCTCAACATATTTACTCGAATCTTGAAGATAGTGAAATTATTTGAGTCACAAAAAGTTGATGTGTTGAGAGATGATACTCAGTGCAGCAGCCTCTCTTCACAGTTCACATTCACAGAACACATGCTGATACTACCTACTAGGGAATTGGGAAACCAGAGCCAGGCACAGCACTGGGTACACCCTGACATAATCACTTGTCTCCTAGCACTGCTATAACAGGAGAGTTAACTTTGCAGCACAGTCTAGTGCACAGTGGAGCCCTCTCTCATCTCTCTTTCAGGATCCAGCTCTGCTGCATTCTGAATAATGATGGGCATTGGGCACCTGCTTGGGCAGGAACTCAGGAGGGGAGTGATCGCACCCCACCCCCCAAATCTGCCACTGGTGCTCCCTCCTTGGCAGTGCTCATATAAATTAGCATTTTTATTATTTTCAAAGAAGAGTGCCTGGCCACACATCCTCAAGTTGGCCACACACCCTTCCAGTATCAGGCTTGGCTGAGCTATTTGCAACTTGGCACCCCTGCTCTGCTGCACCCCTGGACAATATAAGCCCACCAAATGACCAGCAAGTAGCAAGTTCATTCAGTGATGTAATGTCAGACTCAGCACTGCAGCAGTTTGATTAGTAGTTTCACGTAGTGTGGTGTGGTACTATCATGGTGTTAAAAAGTGCAGTGTGAGATTACTTTGTTTGGTCCTCAAAGTAAAAAGTGAAATGCAACATATGCTCATCTGTGCTGTCTGGCAGGGGGTCTTCCAATTCAAATATGACAAGACATTTGTGGCTCTAACATCTGACCATTAACCTAACAAAAAGTCATTCAACTGCAAAGCCACAGCCTCGAAGAACATGAAGACAGAATTCAGTCAGGATCATGATAGTCGGGATCCCGGCAGTTGAAATACCAATGCCGGAATCTTAACACTACTTAGGCTGCCGACACTTGCATCCCGAAGAGGGTCACAAGTCCGGCGCCGGAATCCTGACTGCTGGGATCCCGAATGATCAAGTGCCAGGCTGCTGGAGTGGTAAGCCATGGAGGGTGGTTAGGTTTAGGCTGCGGTGGGAGGGGTATGGTTAGGCTCTGGATGGGGGTTAGGTTTAGGATGCGGGAAGGGGGGCTAGATTTAGGTACACACTGGGGAATTTTAAGATGTGGGGGGAGGGTTAGATTTGGGCACTACTGGGAAAGTAATGGTTAAGCAGCGGAAAGAGGAGGGTTAGGTTTAGGCTGCTCGAAGGGAGGAGGTCATTCGGGGAAGGTAAGTATACTCCGCCGGCATCCCGAACACTGGCAAATTGATCCCAACCCCATGAAGGCAATATTTCAAATGCAGGTAACCAGCATGACAATTTTACTTCATCAGCAGCTCCTGAGCAGTTTGTTGTAGCATCTATTTCTTCAACTATTATTGCCAATTCAAATATAAAACAAAGCAAAATCACTATGTTTATAACCAACCAATTGCTGCACCCAAATGATCTAAAATAGATTAATTCAGGAAATAAATTAAAAATGATGACCTACAATATGTAGACAAAAGCGAGTAAACATTGACAACAAAAAGAGCAACAAGATTTTTTGCCATCAGTACTTTGTAGGTCCACCACGGGCAGTGATTACTGCAGACACCCTTTTTGGTAAACGGTCCACAAGTTCCTGGACAACATCAGACAGTATGTTTTACTATTCCACTTTAAGTACAGGGACCAAATGCTACACTGAAGAAGGTTGAGTCGATCTAGAAGGCACCCATCTCTTGTATTCGTGCCAGATATTCTCAATGGGTTTAAGATCTGGACTCTGAGTGGCCAGTCTGTACAGGTAGAAGAATTTTCTGTACCAGTCCAGTGCCACTCTGGAAACATGACATCACACAGTCGACAATAGTCCCCTTTTCAAACTCTGCAATTTTAGCATTGTTGCAGAGGGGAGGTGGCGGGTAGTATTCTGGGCAGCCTTGCCCTGCGATGGGAGACCCCAAGCATGCAAGTTAAAGGATTGCAAATTCTGCTAAAAAGCAGAATTTGCAATCCTTACTGAATCGGGTCAGGAGGCTGATAAAGAGAAATATGCTGCCATTTATTTTGGGGTTACAGTTAAGTTTTACGAAGGAGTGAATTAAATATAAAGGGACTGAACTCTTTCCTGAAGGGGATTAAACTCAGAAATAACAAGAACTGTAATTGAATTGTAATTTTCTGCGTAAAAAGTAACATTTCTACATTCAATTAAACAGTTTGTTAAACAGAGAAATATAACTTCAAACTTAATTTAGGCTTACAAGGAGAAACAACAATATAAATATAGTGCAGACTAATCCTTCTCTGTGGAGCTCATGGAATAATTAAAAATTTGTCACAGCTAAGTAAACTAAAGATCCCTCTTAAAGGGCCCCAATGTAGGTGCACCGATGTTACTGCAGTACACAGTGAGCCAAAGTCAAACCTGGGTTTTTATTTATGATTTTTGTTTTGTTTTCCCCACACTTGTGTATTGCATGCATTGGATATTTGTATTTAATAGGTTATACCTGTGTGTTCCACAACTGCATGCGGTGCAACTATTAGGTAAATGCTAATACTGGCATTGTTATTATAACTATGTGCTTACATTAAAACCTATGTACTTGCCTGCTGAATAACATTCCAGTGTGATCTTATTTGTGGAAGGAGAGAAAGGAGACAGGTAAACTTATACAGCAGCGATTTCAGGTGTAAATGTCATGGTATTGTTTAAAGTAGTACAATTGTAATCTTACATGCCTACATATAGGGGGTAATTCCAAGTTGATCGCAGCAGGAATTTTTTTAGCAGTTGGGCAAAACCATGTGCACTGCAGGGGAGGCAGATATAACATGTGCAGAAAGAGTTAGATTTGGGTGGGTTATTTTATTTCTGTGCAGGGTAAATACTGGTTACTTTATTTTTACACTGCAAATTAGATTGCAGATTGAATACACCACACCCAAATCTAACTCTCTCTGCACATGTTAAATCTGCCTCCCCTGCAGTGCACATGGTTTTGCCCAACTGCTAACAAAATTCCTGCTGCGATCAACTTGGAATTACCCCCCATAGGACACTGTTAGATTGGCTACCTATCAGGCTTATATAATAAAGCTTGAGTGGTGTCATGTGGGTGGTGAGAGGGGCCTCATTTGGAGGCACTGCTGAGATAGAAGTCACACTTAGGCATGCTTACACCATAGGTGTCAGTTGACATTAGTTGCAATTGACAAACCCCCTCACATTCCTAAAAATAAAATACAAGTATGGGAAAGAAGCAAAGGAATAGGGTGAATGTTGGACATAAAGCCATTACTGTATCAGTTAGGAGAGTTGAAGCCTATAAAGAATGTAAAAGTATGGATTCAGTATAAGTGTTGTTTAAACCCTTAATCAGGGTTAAATATGTAAGTGGTGAGTGCCAGAGAGGCATCCTACAGATTCCTTTCCTGGTACTTTTTGCAGATTATAGTTCATAGGCTACAATGGCTAAAGCAAAAATGAAAGCAGAAAGTATTAATATTAAAAGAAAATAAAGATAATGTTGAAAAACTTGTCCACTGGTGTTTAATTTATTCTCCACTAGCTATATATATTGTGCCATCTACAGTATGTTTAGATATGATATAGATATATATATATATATATATATTTATTTATATACATATATATAGAACAGATGGGTGTAAGTGAATGCATGGGGTGATATTTTTAACTACTTTTTAGATGCCATTTTGTATATCTATGACCTCATTGCTTTATATGCACTTTTTATTAGGACTAGTGCTTTGCAGACATATAGGCACCAGTAAGAAACAGGGCCGTAACTAGGTGTGTGCTGAAAGTGTGCCTTGCTTAGTGCGCTGTGTGCTCCCGTTTGGCCACCAAGTGAGTGATTGCTGATGTGTGGAGAGTGAGCAGTTTCTCATGGTAAGCAGTACCACCCACCATTACACATCCGGCTTCCCCAGCGGATCCAGGGAGGGGGGGAGGAGGGGCCATGCGGACCATGCTTCCCCTGTCATTTCTGGCATTTTTTTAATGGAGATCAGCAGCAGCACTGCTGTGCTGTCTCCATTTAATAGAGCCGCGGACACTAAGATTATCTGCGGCAGGATCAGACTGGTCCAGCGGAGAGCAGAGTATTTATCTTTCATTGAGGGGGCTGCAATCCCACTGTCAGGGAAGATTGGGTGGGGAGAGCTGGGCTGGCATCCTCACAAGGCAGTGCATGCAGCAACATATTTTTTATGTTATAGACTCTGTCACCGCCTGCAAGGTCTGAGAACATAATTCTGGTCTTCTCTGGCTACGTGTCAGATCATGGAAATGGGGTGGATCAAAGGGACAAGACTCCACCCCCTGTGTGATCTCTCTTCTGGATCCACCTTCTAGTTGCTCCATCCTGTAGCTGAGTCTGTCACTGAGAGACTGAGTGCAAGCTCCACCTCCAGCCTGTTTGATTGTCCTGTCCAGGGATGGCAGGTGCAGTCTCTCTCTGCATGCTGGCACTGAGTGCACTGTGAAAAAAAGCAGTGAAGCAGCAGCATGACTAACAACGGTATGTAGTCTAGGCCTGCTTGGGGAGGGTGACTGCTCAGTGCTCACTGTACACCAGACTCACCATAAGCTTACCAAAACCATATCACATACATACTGTCCGTGCACACACTGTGTTACACCATAGACTGACCCTATATATGCTGCACTACATCACATACTGACCATGCACACACTGTGTTACACCACAGACTGACCCTATATATGCTGCACTACATCACATACTGACCATGCACACACTGTGTCACACCACAAACTGACCCTTTTCTCACTACACTACAAAATAACCTTGCACACACTACACAACAAACTGACCCTAAGTGCAATGCACCATTACACCATAAACTGACACGCTATCCACTGCAACAGACAAGTTGTGAACACTACAGTACTATACAACAGTTATAGGTATCTCTAAGGGGAGATTCAATTAGTGGTGAGTTTATATCAGAACCATGCGTGATGTGCGACTGCGCACATTGCAGGTAATTAATTGTCTTGTGGCTGATCCTCTCCCCATAACCATCTTCCTGTCACCCGCTGACTCTCCCCCTCACCATCTGTCTTTCCCTGTCACCATGTCCTTTTCCCGATCACCCTCTGCCTCTCCCCATTAACCCCTCTGTTATCCACTGCCTTTCCCTATCACCATCTTGTAGAAAGCTTATCCTGTTAGTGTGCTGTGGCGGTAGGCAGCAGTGAGACTGCACATAATGCAGAGGGCTTACTGTACCAGCGGGCAGCAGCAGACACAGCACGGAGGTGGCATCTTGACATCCGGAAGCACATGTGCACAAGCGCTCTGCCAGACACACACACCCCACCCTCCTCTACCTGGCACAATGTGTGATGGGCTCTACCTGGAGTAATGTTTAAAATGAGGCTTTACCTGGTGTAATGTGTGTAAGTGGCGCTACTGTGCGGCGTAAGTTGAATAATAAAGATTACTGTGCAGCGTAATATGAATTTGTATTATTTTGTGGCCATGCCCCTTCCCCATGAAGCCATGCCCATATATTTTTGATGCGTCTATGGCACGCATTGGCCCTATTTTAATTATGGGGTGGGCGCTAATGCTGTACCTTGCACATAGCGCTAAAATGTCTAGTTACGGCACTAGTTAGAAATATAGTCTCACGTTAAGTTGCAAGTTGTCTTTCACCTTTGACATAGTGTGAAAGACATAGTGAGTGGAAGTGTATACAGCTTTTAGGCTGGCTGATTATTATAAATATATGTTCCTGTTATCAGAATCTCAGATGGAACTGTCTAGTAAGATGTTTGGGGTATTAATTGTAGCCATAAGTAGGTGAAAGGGTACAGTTGTCCAGGATAACATAAATTATGGTATACCAAATGACTACTGTACCCAGCTTCACAGACCCTGAATGTAATATCTGTTAGCGTATCCTTGCAGGGGTATAAAGCCTAGAGACTTACGAATAGCAAGGAGTTCCGATTGAAGATAGGGCTGTCTGTAGCGGACCTAGACTTCCACAAACCCACTCCAGCTTTTAACTTGTGACAAAGTTATCAGGCAGAACCTTGGAGAACAACATTTTTTAAACTACTTAATCAATGACCATCATCTGGGACAGATCTTAAAACATCTGAAATAAGAGCAAAGTATTCTAATTTGTTCTTGCTATTATTGTAACCGAGTATAACTTGTTACTTGCATGTTTTCATTATTGTAACTTAGATAAATAAATGCTTATCCTTTTTAATATGTCTTGTGTCAGTCTCCATATTTAACGCATTGTATCCCAGAACCTGATCGCTTGAGATTTACAACCGGCAACAGTGAACTTTCCGGATCTTCCATTGGCTGCCACAATACCAGATCCTATAATAGGTGGTATTCTGTAACAAAATCAAGGCAATGGGCGGCTCCTAGTGCATTCAATCAATAGTGTTACCAAAAACACATGCATCATAAATGTAACTCAAAGAACTTCCTTGGGTCTATAGCGCTTGTGATATACAAATTGTAGGAAATGCTCTCAGCTCCACCAGCTTCCCATAAATCTCCAGAGCCAAGGCATATGTGAGAAAACAAGTGCTGAAAATGTATAGTGTAGTATATTTAAAAAAAGTGAACTTGGGGGCGTGGCCTAGCACCGGAGGAGAGCAGTCACAGCTTCCATCAGCTCCTGCTCCAACACCCTCTATTTTACATTCCTGGCCTGCTCAGACCCGACCCCCTCACCCCATCCTTTTCCCCCATGTCCTCTCCTAACCCCCCTGCTACTGACTGATCAGATCCGCGGAGTCGGGGAGCACCGTGGATGCTCCCGTGGATTGCGTCCTCCGTTCCACACTGAAGCCGAGGCGACGATTTTGACGTCAGCCCGCCGGACCTCCGGGCAAAACGTAGCAGCGGCAAATGGACCTGCCTCGCCTCCTCTTGTGCGCCCTGGCTTGGATAGCGCCCACTGGAGGTCCCGCACACTCCACAGCCGCCAACCCTGAAACAGGAATCCAGCTGGAGGTGCCGAGAGCTGCCTCACTGCACGGTCTGGCAGCCATTTTCCCTCTACTGCTGCGGGCTGCTTCATGGGAGACTGGGACCTGGGGAGAGGACACTACGGCTACATACCATACAGCCCACTGGAAGCTTGGAAAGGTGTCCTCCCCTACCTCTCTGCGACACAACCATTGCCCCCAGTGATTGGAGACTGCATTCACCCACCTGCAGACTCGCAGGCCCGTCTGTAATGAACTAAAGGGTGCTTCCCCTGGCCTGGGACCTGCAGGGACACTCTCTATGGCTGTTTGTCCCACTCTCCTATATCCTGCCCAGCTAGTGGTGTGTTAACACAGCGTCTGCTGGGAAATCCCATACCTGCAGGGCACTGATCTCCATTGCTGAAATAGCCCCTCTCAATACTTTTCTTTACCGGCTGGCGAGCCCTATTTCTTGGGTGATTACCCCATTTTAGTGTGCCTATTGGGATTTATATTTTACGCTTTACTTACCTTTGCTGATTTTTGGGTGGGGTTCTTACATTGGTGGTCCGGTCCACCCCTGCAGGAGGAATTACACTATTAATCAGTCCATACGCTAACTACCTTCTACTGCAGGGGTGGCCAACCAGTCAGAAGCAGAGAGCCAGAAAAGATCTGTAGTCATGAGCAAGAGCCACTATCATGCACTCGCCATGGGTGGGCGTGCAAAAATGGGGGCGTGGCATAGTTGTCACAAAGCCACACCCCATTTTTATGCGCACACCTTTTGGTATGACGTTTGTAGGAGTATGACCTCATATCATAACCCCGTTTTTTCATCATGTTGTACAGTGTCACATACATATAATGCCCCAGTACAGTACATATAAAAACGGCAAAAAATGGGTGCCTCCACAGTGCCAGATAGATACATATGTGTATCTGGCACCTTGGGGACATATGTGTATCTGGTACTGTGGGGGCATATATGTCCCCACAGTGCCAGATACATATATGCCCCAGTGCTAGATACACATGTCCCCATAGTGCCTGCTATGCCCCCAGTGCAGATACATATGTCCCCACAGTGCCTGATATGCCTCCAGTGCCAGATATGCCCCCAGTGCAGATACATATGTCCCCACAGTGCCTGCTAGGCCCCCAGTGCCAGATATGCCCCCAGTGCAGATACATATCTCCCCAAAGTGCAAGCTATGCCCCCAGTGCCAGATACACATCCCCACAGTGCCAGCTATGCCCCAGTGCAGATACATATGTCCCCAAGGTGCCAGCTTTGCCCCCAGTGCCAGATACACATGTCCCCACAGTGCCAGCTATGCCCCAGTGCCAGATATGCCCCCAGTGCAGATACATATGTCCCCACAGTGCCAGATACACATGTCCCCACAGTGCCAGCTATGCCCCCAGTGCCAGATATGCCCCCAGTACAGATACATATGTCCCCACAGTGCCAGATACACATGTCCCCACAGTGCCAGCTATGCCCCAGTGCCAAATACATATGTCCCCACAGTGCCAGCTATGCCCCCAGTGCCAGCTACACATGCCCCCACAGTGCCAGCTATGCCCCCAGTGCCAGCTACACATGCCCCCACAGTGCCAGCTATGCTCCCAGTGCCAGCTACACATGCGCCAACAGTGCCAAATATGCCCCCAGTGCAGATACACATGCCCCCAGTGCAGATACACGTCCCCACAGTGCTTACCAGCCCCCGCACCCCGCTCTGCTGCTGCTGCTCAGTGCTCACTCTCCGGCGGCAGTGTCTCTCTTGAATTAGGCGCCGGTCCATGAGGCAATCAAAGCTTGCGGTCCGGCACCCAATCAGGAGCCTTAGCTGCCGGTCCGTGAGTGCTGATTAGCTCACGGGCCGGCACCGTATGAAGAGAGACACCGCCTCCAGAGAGGCGTGCATGTGTCTCAGGCTAGGAGCAGCGGTGGCCAGGAGCTGACCGAGCTGCATGCGGCAGATGAAAGAGCTGCATGCGGCTCGAGAACTGCGGGTTGGCCACCGCTGTTCTCCTGCTTATGCCAGGGATGGGGAACCTTTGGCCCTCCAGCTGTTGTTGAACTACACATACCAGCATGCTATGCTACATCTTTGCTACTTGGCCATGCTAAAACTGTTGCAAGGCATGCTGGGATGTGTAGTCCAACAGCACCTGGAGGGCCAAAGTTTCCCCATCCCTGGCTTATGCCTTACTGGGGATAAAGGTAAACACTCCATGACATCTTCATTCTCCCTTGAACACGGGACCATTTTTCCTCCTCCCGCTGCCTGTCCTGTTTTGATCACGATGTGATGACTTTAAAAATAGATGCTTCATATGTGAGATAGAGATGAGCGCCTGAAATTTTTCGGGTTTTGTGTTTTGGTTTTGGGTTCGGTTCCGCGGCCGTGTTTTGGGTTCGACCGCGTTTTGGCAAAACCTCACCGAATTTTTTTTGTCGGATTCGGGTGTGTTTTGGATTCGGGTGTTTTTTTCAAAAAACCCTAAAAAACAGCTTAAATCATAGAGTTTGGGGGTCATTTTGATCCCATATTATTATTAACCTCAAAAACCATAATTTCCACTCATTTTCAGTCTATTCTGAATACCTCACACCTCACAATATTATTTTTAGTCCTAAAATTTGCACCGAGGTCGCTGGATGACTAAGCTAAGCGACCCTAGTGGCCGACACAAACACCTGGCCCATCTAGGAGTGGCACTGCAGTGTCACGCAGGATGGCCCTTCCAAAAAACACTCCCCAAACAGCACATGACGCAAAGAAAAAAAGAGGTGCAATGAGGTAGCTGTGTGACTAAGCTCAGCGACCCAAGTGCCCGACACAAACACCTGGCCCATCTAGGAGTGGCACTGCAGTGTCACGCAGGATGTCCCTTCCAAAAAACCCTCCCCAAACAGCACATGACGCAAAGAAAAAAAGAGGCGCAATGAGGTAGCTGTGTGAGTAAGATTAGCGACCCTAGTGGCCGACACAAACACCGGGCCCATCTAGGAGTGGCACTGCAGTGTCACGCAGGATGTCCCTTCCAAAAAAACCCTCCCCAAACAGCACATGACGCAAAGAAAAAGAAAAGAAAAAAGAGGTGCAAGATGGAATTGTCCTTGGGCCCTCCCACCCACCCTTATGTTGTATAAACAGGACATGCACACTTTAACCAACCCATCATTTCAGTGACAGGGTCTGCCACACGACTGTGACTGATATGACGGGTTGGTTTGGACCCCCACCAAAAAAGAAGCAATTAATCTCTCCTTGCACAAACTGGCTCTACAGAGGCAAGATGTCCACCTCATCATCATCCTCCGATATATCACCGTGTACATCCCCCTCCTCACAGATTATCAATTCGTCCCCACTGGAATCCACCATCTCAGCTCCCTGTGTACTTTGTGGAGGCAATTGCTGCTGGTCAATGTCTCCGCGGAGGAATTGATTATAATTCATTTTAATGAACATCATCTTCTCCACATTTTCTGGATGTAACCTCGTACGCCGATTGCTGACAAGGTGAGCGGCGGCACTAAACACTCTTTCGGAGTACACACTTGTGGGAGGGCAACTTAGGTAGAATAAAGCCAGTTTGTGCAAGGGCCTCCAAATTGCCTCTTTTTCCTGCCAGTATAAGTACGGACTGTGTGACGTGCCTACTTGGATGCGGTCACTCATATAATCCTCCACCATTCTTTCAATGTTGAGAGAATCATATGCAGTGACAGTAGACGACATGTCCGTAATCGTTGTCAGGTCCTTCAGTCCGGACCAGATGTCAGCATCAGCAGTCGCTCCAGACTGCCCTGCATCACCGCCAGCGGGTGGGCTCGGAATTCTGAGCCTTTTCCTCGCACCCCCAGTTGCGGGAGAATGTGAAGGAGGAGATGTTGACAGGTCGCGTTCCGCTTGACTTGACAATTTTGTCACCAGCAGGTCTTTGCACCCCAGCAGACTTGTGTCTGCCGGAAAGAGAGATCCAAGGTAGGTTTTAAATCTAGGATCGAGCACGGTGGCCAAAATGTAGTGCTCTGATTTCAACAGATTGACAACCCGTGAATCCTTGTTAAGCGAATTAAGGGCTGCATCCACAAGTCCCACATGCCTAGCGGAATCGCTCCCTTTTAGCTCCTTCTTCAATGCCTCCAGCTTCTTCTGCAAAAGCCTGATGAGGGGAATGACCTGACTCAGGCTGGCAGTGTCTGAACTGACTTCACGTGTGGCAAGTTCAAAGGGCATCAGAACCTTGCACAACGTTGAAATCATTCTCCACTGCACTTGAGACAGGTGCATTCCACCTCCTATATCGTGCTCAATTGTATAGGCTTGAATGGCCTTTTGCTGCTCCTCCAACCTCTGAAGCATATAGAGGGTTGAATTCCACCTCGTTACCACTTCTTGCTTCAGATGATGGCAGGGCAGGTTCAGTAGTTTTTGGTGGTGCTCCAGTCTTCTGTACGTGGTGCCTGTACGCCGAAAGTGTCCCGCAATTCTTCTGGCCACCGACAGCATCTCTTGCACGCCCCTGTCGTTTTTTTAAAAATTCTGCACCACCAAATTCAAGGTATGTGCAAAACATGGGACGTGCTGGAATTTGCCCATATTTAATGCACACACAATATTGCTGGCGTTGTCCGATGCCACAAATCCACAGGAGAGTCCAATTGGGGTAAGCCATTCTGCGATGATCTTCCTCAGTTGCCGTAAGAGGTTTTCAGCTGTGTGCGTATTCTGGAAAGCGGTGATACAAAGCGTAGCCTGCCTAGGAAAGAGTTGGCGTTTGCGAGATGCTGCTACTGGTGCCGCCGCTGCTGTTCTTGCGGCGGGAGTCCATACATCTACCCAGTGGGCTGTCACAGTCATATAGTCCTGACCCTGCCCTGCTCCACTTGTCCACATGTCCGTGGTTAAGTGGACATTGGGTACAACTGCATTTTTTAGGACACTGGTGAGTCTTTTTCTGACGTCCGTGTACATTCTCGGTATCGCCTGCCTACAGAAGTGGAACCTAGATGGTATTTGGTAACGGAGGCACACTGCCTCAATAAATTGTCTAGTTCCCTGTGAACTAACGGCGGATACCGGACGCACGTCTAACACCAACATAGTTGTCAAGGACTCAGTTATCCGCTTTGCAACAGGATGACTGCTGTGATATTTCATCTTCCTCGCAAAGGACTGTTGGACAGTCAATTGCTTACTGGAAGTAGTACAAGTGGGCTTACGACTTCCCCTCTGGGATGACCATCGACTCCCAGCAGCAACAACAGCAGCGCCAGCAGCAGTAGGCGTTACACGCAAGGATGCATCGGAGGAATCCCAGGCAGGAGAGGACTCGTCAGAATTGCCAGTGACATGGCCTGCAGGACTATTGGCATTCCTGGGGAAGGAGGAAATTGACACTGAGGGAGTTGGTGGGGTGGTTTGCGTGAGCTTGGTTACAAGAGGAAGGGATTTACTGGTCAGTGGACTGCTTCCGCTGTCGGCCCAAGTTTTTGAACTTGTCACTGACTTATTATGAATGCGCTGCAGGTGACGTATAAGGGAGGATGTTCCGAGGTGGTTAACGTCCTTACCCCTACTTATTACAGCTTGACAAAGGGAACACACGGCTTGACACCTGTTGTCCGCATTTCTGGTGAAATACTTCCACACCGAAGAGCTGATTTTTTTGGTATTTTCACCAGGCATGTCAACGGCCCTATTCCTCCCACGGACAACAGGTGTCTCCCCGGGTGCCTGACTTAAACAAACCACCTCACCATCAGAATCCTCCTGGTCAATTTCCTCCCCAGCGCCAGCAACACCCATATCCTCCTCATCCTGGTGTACTTCAACACTGACATCTTCAATCTGACTATCAGGAACTGGACTGCGGGTGCTCCTTCCAGCACTTGCAGGGGGCGTGCAAATGGTGGAAGGCGCATGCTCTTCACGTCCAGTGTTGGGAAGGTCAGGCATCGCAACCGACACAATTGGACTCTCCTTGTGGATTTGGGATTTCGAAGAACGCACAGTTCTTTGCGGTGCTACTGCTTTTGCCAGCTTGAGTCTTTTCATTTTTCTAGCGAGAGGCTGAGTGCCTCCATCCTCATGTGAAGCTGAACCACTAGCCATGAACATAGGCCAGGGCCTCAGCCGTTCCTTGCCACTCCGTGTGGTAAATGGCATATTGGCAAGTTTACGCTTCTCCTCCGACAATTTTATTTTAGGTTTTGGAGTCCTTTTTTTACTGATATTTGGTGTTTTGGATTTGACATGCTCTGTACTATGACATTGGGCATCGGCCTTGGCAGACGACGTTGCTGGCATTTCATCGTCTCGGCCATGACTAGTGGCAGCAGCTTCAGCACGAGGTGGAAGTGGATCTTGATCTTTCCCTAATTTTGGAACCTCAACATTTTTGTTCTCCATATTTTAATAGGCACAACTAAAAGGCACCTCAGGTAAACAATGGAGATGGATGGATACTAGTATACAATTATGGATGGACTGCCGAGTGCCGACACAGAGGTAGCTACAGCCGTGGACTACCGTACTGTACTGTGTCTGCTGCTAATATAGACTGGTTGATAAAGAGATGTAGTAGTAGTATGTATGTATAAAGAAGAAAGAAAAAAAAAACACGGGTAGGTGGTATACAATTATGGACGGACTGCCGAGTGCCGACACAGAGGTAGCTACAGCCGTGGACTACCGTACTGTACTGTGTCTGCTGCTAATATAGACTGGTTGATAAAGAGATGTAGTAGTAGTATGTATGTATAAAGAAGAAAGAAAAAAAAACCACGGGTAGGTGGTATACAATTATGGACGGACTGCCGAGTGCCGACACAGAGGTAGCTACAGCCGTGGACTACCGTACTGTACTGTGTCTGCTGCTAATATAGACTGGTTGATAAAGAGATGTAGTAGTAGTATGTATGTATAAAGAAGAAAGAAAAAAAAACCACGGGTAGGTGGTATACAATTATGGACGGACTGCCCAGTGCCGACACAGAGGTAGCTACAGCCGTGGACTACCGTACTGTACTGTGTCTGCTGCTAATATAGACTGGTTGATAAAGAGATGTAGTAGTAGTATGTATGTATAAAGAAGAAAGAAAAAAAAACCACGGGTAGGTGGTATACAATTATGGACGGACTGCCCAGTGCCGACACAGAGGTAGCTACAG
Source organism: Pseudophryne corroboree (assembly GCF_028390025.1). Taxonomy (NCBI): domain Eukaryota; kingdom Metazoa; phylum Chordata; class Amphibia; order Anura; family Myobatrachidae; genus Pseudophryne; species Pseudophryne corroboree. The sequence continues at coordinate 359,822,270 of NC_086448.1, forward strand.
CCGTGGACTACCGTACTGTACTGTGTCTGCTGCTAATATAGACTGGTTGATAAAGAGATGTAGTAGTAGTATGTATGTATAAAGAAGAAAGAAAAAAAAAACCACGGGTAGGTGGTATACAATTATGGACGGACTGCCCAGTGCCGACACAGAGGTAGCTACAGCCGTGGACTACCGTACTGTACTGTGTCTGCTGCTAATATAGACTGGTTGATAAAGAGATGTAGTAGTAGTATGTATGTATAAAGAAGAAAGAAAAAAAAAACACGGGTAGGTGGTATACAATTATGGACGGACTGCCCAGTGCCGACACAGAGGTAGCTACAGCCGTGGACTACCGTACTGTACTGTGTCTGCTGCTAATATAGACTGGTTGATAAAGAGATGTAGTAGTAGTAGTATGTATGTATAAAGAAGAAAGAAAAAAAACCACGGGTAGGTGGTATACAATTATGGACGGACTGCCCAGTGCCGACACAGAGGTAGCTACAGCCGTGGACTACCGTACTGTACTGTGTCTGCTGCTAATATAGACTGGTTGATAAAGAGATGTAGTAGTAGTATGTATGTATAAAGAAGAAAGAAAAAAAAACCACGGGTAGGTGGTATACAATTATGGACGGACTGCCCAGTGCCGACACAGAGGTAGCTACAGCCGTGGACTACCGTACTGTACTGTGTCTGCTGCTAATATAGACTGGTTGATAAAGAGATGTAGTAGTAGTAGTATGTATGTATAAAGAAGAAAGAAAAAAAAACCACGGGTAGGTGGTATACAATTATGGACGGACTGCCGAGTGCCGACACAGAGGTAGCTACAGCTGTGGACTACCGTACTGTACTGTGTCTGCTGCTAATATAGACTGGTTGATAAAGAGATGTAGTAGTAGTATGTATGTATAAAGAAGAAAGAAAAAAAAACCACGGGTAGGTGGTATACAATTATGGACGGACTGCCCAGTGCCGACACAGAGGTAGCTACAGCCGTGGACTACCGTACTGTACTGTGTCTGCTGCTAATATAGACTGGTTGATAAAGAGATGTAGTAGTAGTATGTATGTATAAAGAAGAAAGAAAAAAAAACCACGGGTAGGTGGTATACAATTATGGACGGACTGCCCAGTGCCGACACAGAGGTAGCTACAGCCGTGAACTACCGTACTGTGTCTGCTGCGACTGGATGATAAATAATGATATAAAAAATATATATATATCACTACTGCAGCCGGACAGGTATATATTATATAATGACGGACCTGCTGGACACTGTCTGTCAGCAGAATGAGTTTTTTATAGAATAAAAAAAAAAACACCACACAAGTGAAGTCACACGACGAGTGTTTAACTTTTTCAGGCAATCACAATATAGTATACGATACTACTTACTATACTGGTGGTCAGTGTGGTCAGGTCACTGGTCAGTCACACTGGCAGTGGCACTCCTGCAGCAAAAGTGTGCACTGTTTAATTTTAATAATAATATGTACTCCTGGCTCCTGCTATAACCTATAACTGGCACTGCAGTGCTCCCCAGTCTCCCCCACAATTATAAGATGTGTGAGCTGAGCACAGTCAGATACGAGTGTTTAACTTTTTCAGGCAATCACAATATAGTATACTATACTACTAACTATACTGGTGGTCAGTGTGGTCAGGTCACTGGTCAGTCACACTGGCAGTGGCACTCCTGCAGCAAAAGTGTGCACTGTTTAATTTTAATAATAATATGTACTCCTGGCTCCTGCTATAACCTATAACTGGCACTGCAGTGCTCCCCAGTCTCCCCCACAATTATAAGATGTGTGAGCTGAGCACAGTCAGATATATACATAGATGATGCAGCACACTGGGCTGAGCAGTGCACACAGATATGGTATGTGACTGAGTCACTGTGTATCGTTTTTTTCAGGCAGAGAACGGATATATTAAATAAAACTGCACTGTCTGGTGGTCACTGTGGTCAGTCACTAGTAAACTCTGCACTCTCTACAGTTCTACAGTACTCCTAAGCTCCAGTAAATCAGGTCAATCTCTCTCTCTCTCTCTTCTAATCTAAATGGAGAGGACGCCAGCCACGTCCTCTCCCTATCAATCTCAATGCACGTGTGAAAATGGCGGCGACGCGCGGCTCCTTATATAGAATCCGAGTCTCGCGAGAATCCGACAGCGTCATGATGACGTTCGGGTGCGCTCGGGTTAACCGAGCAAGGCGGGAAGATCCGAGTCGCTCGGACCCGTGAAAAAAAACATGAAGTTCGTGCGGGTTCGGATTCAGAGAAACCGAACCCGCTCATCTCTAATGTGAGACCCGTTACACCCTCAACAACTCAAGTTCTCTGCGCACTTCTGTTGCCCTTTGTTTTTGACACCTCTGCATGGAAAAATTCCTGGTACCTCTGTCAATGACATCCACAGGCACTACATTCCCATCTCGGGACGACATTCCCTGTGGCAACTCCTCCGACTCAGACCACTCGACTTCACACTCTCTCTCTCCCAATGCTCACACAAATCCAGACCGCCTGTCAAACAGCCAAAAATGAAATATAAAGATTTGATAGCGGTTTTGGGGCCCCCTTCTGGATGAAAAGCTGGCTGGCATTAAGGAAGCCATCAAATCTGCCTCGACCCAGCTTAGCCAGCACTCAAGCCACCTAGATGAAGCGGAGCAGAGAATATCCTCCCTGGAAGAAGACCTAGAGATGGCTCAACATAATATACAAGCCAAACAACTAGAGATATCCGACCTATCAGAGAAGCTCGACGAACTCAAAAATTGCAATATGAGGGTCATAGGTATTCCAGAATCGATTAAAGGCTACGAGCTCATGGATCTCCTCTCATCGGGCATCCCAGAGCAACTGTCCATGGATCTAAAGGGGTCCCACTCGTCATTGAGAGGGCCCATAGGATTGGGCCTGAACGGAAAAATTCTACTGGACGCACTCGCCCTGTTATAATGAAAATCCTGAATTATGCGGACAAGAAGAGACTCCTTGATCACTACCGCAAGACCGCCAGCCTGTCTTTTAAAGGCGAACGCCTCCTCCTTTTTCAGGACTTCTCTACCCTTGTGGCCACTAAACGCAGAGAATTTGCCCCCATCTGCAAACACCTCTTCGATACAAAAGTCAAGTTTTCACTGCTCTACCCAGCCCACCTCAGAGTCTTCAAAGATGGCAAACCACTGTTCTTTGATGACCCAGAAGAGGCCAAGCTGCATTTCTCTCCAACTAACACTTGAATGTTGAATAACCTTGCTTTTTGTAGTTCATTAACCCAAGTCTACAATCGGGTCTCGCATGCGGATTATTCTGTGTATGTTGAATGCACACTCCTGGTTTATTTTCTACTTACTCACTGTTAATGATGTTTTTGATATTATTCTTATGTTTATTTAGTTGTGTCTGCCTAGGCCGGGGCCCCCTTCCTCTCCTGGGATGCTCTCCCCCCCTCGCTGGGATGGGGTGAGACCCTGTTTCACCTTATTCATCTTTATTTTAATGTTTTCACCTGTGAGGGTGGGCTGATATCACCTCTATTATCCACTCTCACACTCAAAATTTTAAAGACATTTTAATTAACCTTGATGCAGAAAAGGCCTTTGACAAGATTGCCTGGCCTTACCTTGATAGAGTTCTACACTATCAACATTTTGGTGAAAATATCTGCGGCCTTGTCAATTCCCTTTATAGTGACCCCACTGCGCAGGTGATAGTGAATATTTCCTCAACCTTTCCCTCTTGAAAGGGGGACTAGGCAAGGATGTCCTCTCTCCCCCCTCCATTTTAATCTGGCTCTAGAACCCTTTATATGCTATATTGTTAATCTATCTTATTTTCAGGGTATAAAAATCGGCAATAGAGAAGTGAAACTAATAGCATTTGCAGAAGATATTCTCCTTCTTACTTCTAACCCTAAGCAGTCTGTCCTGGCATTACAGGACACTATAACACGATTCTCTTCTTTTGCTGGTTTTTCTATCAACTATAATAAATCGGAGGCTTTAGCCATATGTCGCCAGGCCACTTCGGGCTGGGATATTCCTTTCCTGCTTCGATGGGCTTCTACTCATATCACATATCGTGGTGTTTTATTGCCTTCTGATCTCACCCTTCTCTACTCCTATAATGTCCAATCTATCCTCACCACAATCCAGACTGAACTTGGACTCTGGCAAAAACTACCCCGCAACCTTCTAGGTCGCTGTAATCTTGTTAAGATGGCCAGTTTCTCAAAATTGCTCTATGTTCTCCAGATGGTACCTATCCTACTCACAAAGTCTGATATATCTCTACTCAACTCATCTATCTCTAAATTTATATGGTCCAATAAGCGGCCCAGAATTAGTTTCTTCAAATTGTCTCAGACAGTGCAGAATGGGGGGCTGAATCTGTCGGATATAGAGCAATACAATAGAGCATGTCTCCTTCACTTCACTATGGATTGGCTCAGGGGTACGAAGGTTTTCACTGACTCGTCAATAGACTCCCAACTTTGTGCCCCCCTATCCCTTAGTTTCATCTTAGATGCCAACAACACCGATCTGACGTCTCCTCACCTTGATAATTTGCTTTTGACCTCTTAAGGCATGGATAATGTCTAGAAAGTCATTAAAACTATACTAATCTCACTCATTATATCTCCCTTTTATCGGTAATTTAAACTTTCAAAATGGGCGGGCCTCTTTCTCCTTTAATGTCTGGCACTCGGCAGGTATTACGCAGGTTGGCGACCTTCTCAACCCTATAAAAAAGCCACTCACTTTTGCTGAAACAATGGCAAAATATAACATTAGCCCCTCCACGAATTCTACTACTTTCAGGCCTCCCACTACGTATAATCTGTTCTGCCACATCTCCATACATCAGACTTTCTTAACTCTCTAGATACACTTTTACATTCTGGTACATACTCTATCTCAACTATTTATACCCGAATACATACAGAACTTATACCCACCACTGACCTAGCTCAATTACAGAAGTGGTCCTTTCAAAATCCCTCTATGTCCCCCGAAACAGTGAGGAATAGCTTTGCTACATCTCTCAAACTTATCCCGCAAGCATATACCAAGAAATGTCCTACAAGATTTTACACAGAGCTTACATATCTCCAAAAAAGAAGTCATTTAATGGGTTTATCTGACTCAGTGAAATGCATTAAATGCTCTGCAGTGACAGCCGATATTATGCATTGCTTCTGCCACTGCCCCCACATACAAACATTCTGGGGTGGGCTACAGACATATAGTGCTTCTGAGTTGGGCATACGCTTTCAATGTACGGCTTCTTGGGCCCTCTTTGGACATCTCCTTGATCAACCTGACCTTCTCTCTTAGGATAAAAAATTGGTAATGCTTCTTTCGGCAGTAGGCAGGAAAGCCATACTCCAGCAATGGATCTCTGACACCCCTCCCACTTTGCCAATGGAAACCACTGGCTACTCTTCCTGTTCACGATGGATTGGCTAGAAACATTTCTTAATAAAGAGGTACTGACTTCCACGCTGTTTCAGTGCTGGGGCCAGTTTATCCATAGACTACCCACTACCACAAAATTAGCTATCCGGCAAAGTTTTCACTGCACCACGTGGTACTGCCATCAACTCTTAGACAATAGACCTCCCATCTCCCTCCCGTAAGCCTCCAAAGCCCTCAGCCTCCCCTTTTTCTGTCTTTTTCGTCTCCTAATGTTTCCTATATACCTTCATGGATCCTTCTTTTTTGATCTCCGTCTTCTATTCATCTTTGCTTGCTCTGATGGTCTCTCCATGGATGGGTCAGCGGTCCCCTGCCCTGACCTTGGCAGGTATTGTTCTTCACATTGGTTTATTGTTTTTGTTTGGCGTTCCCCAAATAGGTGAACACCTTTATATGTTTAAATGTTTACTCTTCTATTCTTGCATCAGATTCATCATTGATTTTTTCTAAGATTGACACTATGGGGTATATTTACTAAGATTCGTAATTGTCGGGATTTGGAGGGAGATTAAACACGAATGACATCGAATGTGTGAATGTGAACTTTTTGGTTTTTTTACACCTCATTTACTATGCTGTCGTATTCTGCATTGTCGTGTTTTCCAATGTTGATGTAATTCGTAATTTCGGCCAGTGTTTTACGGGAGTGATTAGTAAAACACTGCCAAACTTCACACAATGAATCCCGGACGGATCTGTGAGATCCGTGCAGGGCTTCATTTTGTACCTTAAAAAAAGTGTTTAAAGTGTTAAAAATCACAAAAACATTTGCGTGGGGTCCCCCCTCCTAAGCATAAACAGCCTCGGGCTCTTTGAGCCGGTCCTGGTTGTAAAAATACAGGGGGGAAATTGACAGGGGTTCCCCCATATTTTAACAACCAACACCGGGCTCTGCACCTGGTCCTGGTGTAAAAAATACGGGGGACAAAAAGCGTAGGGGTCCCCTGTATTTTTAACACCAGCACCGGGCTCCACTAGTCAGAGAGATAATGCCACAGCCGGGGGACACTTTTATATTGGTCCCTACGGCCCTGGCATTAAATCACCAACTAGTCACCCCTGGCTGGGGTACCCTGGAGTAGTGGGGACCCCTTAAATCAAGGGGTCACCCCCTCCAGCCACCCAAGGGCAAGGGGTGAAGCCTGAGGCTGTTCCCCCATCCAAGGGCGGCGGACGGGAGGCTGATAGCCTTTTGTTTAAAAATAAGAATATTGTTTTTTGTAGCAGCACTACAAGTCCCAGCAAGCCTCCCCTCGCAAGCTGGTACTTGGAGATTTTTTTTCTGATTTTTAACTCTTTCCCACCCCTTCCCACTGATGAACATTCACGGATCTCACAGATCCGTGCTTGCCTATCAGAACACGGTAAAAAAAAGCAGGTCTATTTTAAAACTGCTTTTTTTTACGATTTGTATTTTTTCATGGCAGTGTTTGGTTATTGCCGCAATTGATTGTGAATTCGAATTTTTAGTAAATTACCGAGTTGTATAAAATAACAGGCGTGTTTGACCGATGGTATATTCATTCGTATTTTTTTTCTTTGCCTTCAAAAAAATACAAATGCCCTCATCACTGCCGAGATTTGTGTTTAGTTAATTCCCGAGATGGCACTTTGAAGAAAAAACACCAACTCGGTCAAAATCGGGAGCTTAGTAAATATACCCCTATGTTTTATAATGATCTATCTTCTACAATTTTGATATCTCATGTTAGAAAATGGAAATTTGAGGTATTAATTTAGGCCCTGCCTTCTTTATAATTAGTATGTTGTCTACTCTCTTGTATATGGCTGAGTCTAACGGTTTTATACTGCATACTATTGTTTGTTCTGAACCTCAATAAAATATGTATTGAAAAAAAAGTGAACTTATTACAAAAAGAAAGCACAGAAAATATTGGGTGTACATTAAAATATTGCACAAAATATTTCAGTGCAAACAGGGCTGTAACTAGGTGGGTGCAGAGGTGACACCACACATAGCACTGCAGGGTATGTACACACACACATATTTATATATATATATATATATATATATATATATATATATATATACACTGCTCAAAAAAATAAGGGGAACACTAAAATAACACATCCTAGATCTGAATGTATAAAATATTCTTATTAAATACTTTGTTCTTTACATAGTTGAATGTGCAGACAACAAAATCACACAAAAATGATCAATGGAAATCAAATTTATTAACCCATGGAGGTCTGGATTTGGAGTCACACTCAAAATTAAAGTGGAAAAACACACTACAGGCTGATCCAACTTTGATGTAATGTCCTTAAAAAAAGTCAAAATGAGGCTTTTTAGTGTGTGTGTCCTCCACGTGCCTGTATGACCTCCCTACAATGCCTGGGCATGCTCCTGATGAGGTGGCGGATGGTCTCCTGAGGGATCTCCTCCCAGACCTGGACTAAAGCATCCGCCAACTCCTGGACAGTCTGTGGTGCAATGGATGGAGCGAGACATGATGTCCCAGATGTGCTCAATTGGATTCAGGTCAGGGGAATGGGTGGGCCAGTCCATAGCATCAATGCCTTCATCTTGCAGGAACTGCTGACACACTCCAGCCACATGAGGTCTAGCATTGTCTTGAATTAGGAGGAACCCAGGGCCAACCGCACCAGCATATGGTCTCACAAGGGGTCTGAGGATCTCATCTCGGTACCTAATGGCAGCCAGGCTACCTCTGGCGAACACATGGAGGGCTGTGCGGCCCCCCAAAGAAATGCCACCCCACACCATTACTGACCCACAGCCAAACCGGTCATGCTGGAGGATGTTGCAGGCAGCAGAACATTCTCCTTGGCGTCTCCAGACTCTGTCACGTCTGTCACATGTGCTCAGTGAGAACCTGCTTTCATCTGTGAAGAGCACAGGGCGCCAGTGGCGAATTTGCCAATTTTGGTGTTCTCTGTCAAATGCCAAATGTCCTGCACGGTGTTGGGCTGTAAGCACAACCCCCACCTGTGGACGTCGGACCCTCATACCACCCTCATGGAGTCTGTTTCTGATCGTTTGAGTAGACACATGCACATTTGTGGCTTGCTGGAGGTCATTTTGCAGGACTCTGGCAGTGCTCCTCCTGTTCCTCCTTGCACAAAGGCGGAGGTAGTGGTCCTGCTGCTGGGTTGTTGCCCTCCTACGGCCTCCTCCACGTCTCCTGATGTACTGGCCTGTCTCCTGGTAGCGCCTCCATGCTCTGGACACTACGCTGACAGACACAGCAAACCTTCTTGCCACAGCTCGCATTGATGTGCCATCCTGGATGAGCTGCACTACCTGAGCCACTTGTGTGGGTTGTAGGGAGGTCATACAGGCACGTGGAGGCCACACACACTACTGAGCCTCATTTTGACTTGTTTTAAGAACATTACATCAAAGTTGAATCAGCCTGTAGTGTGTTTTTCCACTTTAATTTTGAGGGTGACTCCAAATCCAGACCTCCATGGGTTAATAAATTTGATTTCCATTGAAAATCTTTGTGTGATGTTGTTGTCAGCCCATTCAACTATGTAAAGAACAAAATATTTAATAAGAATATTTCATTCATTCAGATCTAGGATGTGTTATTTTAGTGTTCCCTTTATTTTTTTGAGCAGTATATATATATATATATATATATATATAAAATGTGCCTTACGTCCCTATTGGAAAAATGGGGGCTGCCAATTATCTCTGTGGCACAGGGCAGCAAAAATTATAGTTATGGCTCTGAGTGCAAATAAAGCGTATCTGAGCCAAGGGAATATCAATAGGAATAGAACAACCCAAACTAGGATTATAGCCTCATTGTGTTTCGTCCATCTCCATCTGTATCACCTATCAAGCGTTTTAGAAGCTGACATAAGAAGGATGGTTTTTGTTGCCTGTGTATTCCCTTTTAAGTACTGCCAATAGCGCTTTCGCACAAATAGATCTTAAAAAAAGTTACAAAATTAAAAAAAATTCTGGGCTGGATATGGGATACCAGCAGTCAGGATTCCAGCAGTCAGACTACCAACATCCCGACTGTCTTAAATCCTGACATCCTGACTGCCTAAGCCATACAAAGTAATGCCCCTTGTGCCATATTAAGCCATACACAGTAATGCCCCTTGCACCATATTATGCCCACACAGTAATTCCCCCTGCACCATATTAAGCCATACAACATAATGCCCCTATGCTCCACACAATAGTGCCCATTAACACCATATTATAGCCAACACAAATAGTACCCTTATAGAATATTATTGATGCCCCACATAGAAGTGCCTTTGACATCATGTTATGCCCACACAGTAATGCCCCTTATAAATTATGCCCCTACCTGCTCGTTGTCAGGCGGTAAATGCAGCATGTCAGCCCAACATCTTGTTTGCATGCCCTCTATCCCGCTAGTCAGGGGTCCCGGCACTTCCAGGCAGCTCTGTTCATGCCCGCATTCCTCTCCTAGTAAATGTCCCTTCCGATGTGGCCACCGCCTTCTCTAGCATCTTTCACAACTATATTCTCTCAGGTGGTGGCCATTTTGAGAGGGACATTTTCACAGTATTATATGCAGCCGGCAACACTGCATAGAATACTGCACACACTGGCCACCGGCAAGCACCCCGGCCAGGCCCACCCCTCGAAGCACCCCTGATGCTTACATTCAGGATTCTTGCTTTCAGGATTCTGACGTCAGCAGCCTGACAACTGTCGGGATTCCACCACCAGTATTCTGACTGCCAGGATCCCATACGTAAGGATGCCAACTACATCCCATTTCTCTTAGCCTTCTCTGTACAGTCCTTCCTCTGCTAAATAGTAAGAACCTAGGGGTTGGGTATGTGTGATCGGTGGTCAGGAGGCCGCCGGTCACAATACTGACAGCAGGATCCCAGCTCTTACATTGCCGACAATGGAGGCGAACGCAACAAATCCCCTTATGAGCTTGCTGCACTTGCCACAGGTTCTATTCCCACTCTATGGGTGTTGTGGACACCCACAAGTGGGAATAGTGCCTGTTGGTTGGCATGCCGACCGGCAGGATTTTCAGATGTCGGGATCCTGGCGGTTTCCTAACCGCTAGTCACTTAACCGAATTCCAAACCTAGTGATTTTGCTTTTTCAGTAACAAATTAGTCCCCTACAATTTGTTAAAACTGTCAGAACCTATGTTGATAGGTGTCTGCGGTGTGATGGATGTTAGCTCACACAATGAATAGCTTAACTAGGGATTGGTTTATTATCCAGGTAGAACAACAGGATGTGAGACAACACAGGGCTCATGCAGCACAATGTAGGAATATGTAGTATAAGCCAGTTCCAGCCAGGAGCAGGTTAATGCAGGTGGAGTGTGATGTAACACACCTGGCAGCAAGTGGTGGTGGCTTTAGCAATTTTTCCAATTATGCAACAACAATTAAATACATACATAGGAACAGAAAATTTGACTGCAGATTAGTACAACTTGGCCCATCTAGTCTGACCTAAAGACATGTACATGCAAACACTTGCACAGTAGTTTTTTTTTTTTTTTTGTCAGAAGCCAGTTAACCTACCGGTATATTTTTGGATTAAGGGAGGAAACAAACATGTATAGCCAAATCTGAAAAAGATTGTGGGAGCCTTAAAAATGCTACGGTGTAGTAAAAAATAAAAGAAAAAAGTAGCAGTAAATTATCTATAATTGATTCCATTTTACCCAGCTCATCAAGTTAGTGTCACACATTTTACATTACACTGATACATTTTGCTTTGTTGCCAAGGTAGTCAGTGTTTGACACCGCAGTCCCTACATATACTGTCATCCATGTTAATTATATAATGACCTTAAAGTATATCTCGCGAATTGCAAACTAGATCTGAGTGGAGGCCCCTCTGAGCTATTAGTGGTAGCAAGGACATGAGGCCTTAACACCTTCCTCCTGCCTACCCCTCCATCTACTCACAAACCACTATACAAGTATAGGGCATACCTCCCAACATGACCCTCTCCAGGAGGGACAAAATGCACTGCTTCTGGACTTTTCTCTTAATTTATGATTGCCAGCATTTGTGTTGAACAGGTTAATGGATAAGAAAGGTGTTTCAGCATAGGTGATGGCAATCATAGAGTAAGAGGGAAGTCCAGGAGCAGAGCATTCTGTCCTTCCTGGAGAGGGTCATGTTGGGAGGTACGTAGCAAGCCAGCATATCATGGGCAGATTGCTAGAGAGAGAGAAGGAACAGGGGGAGGCAGAAGAGCAGGACTGGTCTAAAATACTAGTATATTTATATTCATATAAGTTGCTACAGGATTTATGGACAGGTACTGCTTTTCGAGCGATGTCTGTCAAGGGGCAAGGGAGTCTTAAAGTTACTAAATGCCATCTGTTTACATCCTGGAAAGTTAATGACAGCCGTTAATGAGCAATATGACTATGGCGTCTATGTACTAAGCCTTGAAGAGAGAGAAATTGGAGAGAGATAAAGTGCCAACCCACCATCGCCTGTCATAAAATGTCTGTAACATGTCAGTTAGGAGTTGATTGGCTGGTACTTTATCTCCATCCACTTTATCTCTCTTCAAAGCTTAGTACATAGACTCCTGAGATTCATTTTGCCTTTGTAAAGCAGAGAATGCTGGTGGCAGATTGCAGTTGGAAGGAGATGGCAGAAGTTGCAGGTGCCAAGGGCTAAAGCTGACCATTACAGTATTTGAGAGCACCCCAAGCAAAACCCTAACACACAACTAAGAGGACAATTGTTAAGATCAAGCTGATGCATTCATCAGCCATCCCACCTCATCTGTACAGAAGTCACTGCTGACAGATAAGGGGGGGAGATGTATCAATCCATCTAGAGAAATAAACAAAAGTTACCCATAGCAACCAATCAGCTTCTGTTGCTTTATAGACTGTGCCAAATAAATGATAGCAAGAAGCTAAATGCGCAATATGGGCAACTTCTCCAATTTATCTCTCTTGAAGGTTTGAGACATCTCCCCTAAGGTGCTTTGAGTAATATGGGGGATATTTATTAAAGCTTGGAGATAAATATCTCCATTTTACAGGCTTTGTTTAGTTAGGAGCTGAATGGTTGGTATTTTGGAGTCTATGGGGTCTATGTACTAAGCCTTGGGGAGAGATAAAGTACCAGATAACCAGCTCCCGTCAAATACAGCCTATAACATGGCAGTTAGTAGCCAATTGGTTGTTTTATCTCTGTCCACTTTATCTCTCTCCAAAGCTTAGTAAATAGACCCCAAAGTACCAAACAATCAGCTCCTAAATTAAATTTTTCAAACACAGCTTGTAACATGGCAGTTAGGCGTTGATTGGCTGGCATTCTATCTCTGGCGATTATATCTCTCTCAAACGCTTAGTGCACACACCACTTTATCTCTCACCAAGCTTTGATAAATACAGTATTTCTTATTATGTCAGACGCTTATCTGATGTGTTTTGTACGTAATAGTATTGCTGGTTTAAATTCTGTGGACAGGGGGCTTTTTAAAGCTGGTGATTAATAAATATACCTTGTTGCTTATCAAATGCAGTTGATATTACAAACACCCAGCAATCAGAGTATCTCCAATTCATTTATTTCATAGGTATTTTTGTTAAAACTTTTCTATCATGTGTTTATGTACTGTTATATTATTTCAGGTAGCAATATTATTTTTTACATACTTAATGTTGTATATAAAAGGTAGAACAATTTCATTACAAACTATTTGAATAAATGTGTCTCTGAAATATAATTTACATAGAATAAAACAACTTCTTTTTTTTTAATCAAGCCTTACAAGTAAAGCAACAGTATCAACAGTAACAGCATGTTAAAATGGGCATACACTATATTATTTGGCAGATAATCTGCCAGATCTGTCTGGTTGGAATGAAAATCTGGTAATGGATGAGAGCAAATGACAATTGACTATTTGCTCCCAAACACTGGAAAATGGGCAAAACCTGGTGATCATACAAATTGGTTGAATCAGATTTAACCGATTTGTACGAATAGCAGTTTTTGTCGGTTTTCCAGTGTTTTGGAGCAAATTATCATTTGTAATTTGCTGTTATCCATTACAAGATTTTCATTCCAACCAGCCAGATCTGGCAGATTATCTGACAGATAATTGTAAAGTGTATGCCCAGCTTTACTCCATGTTGCTGATTACAGAAAACATGTTTATTTGCATTTCATGTGTAAAACTCTCATGATTGCTAATTGAACTCGGGAGGTGGCTATGGGGGAGGAGAGCTTAGAAATAAGTGTGTGAGGAGCGATGGCTTTCTTTCAGTGGTGTTAAACGCTGTTTTCACTTCCACCTTGTAATTATGGAGTTAGGAAATCCAGCAGCAGCGGCTGACGCTGGAGGGCAGCATGTGAAAGATGAATTGTCTGATAAGTGTCAAAAACTTTTCTTGGAGTTCTTGGAAGAGTAAGTTGTGGTTCTGTTACAACTGGAATACAATTAGGATTGGTATAATTTCATATGAACTGTTCATGTTTTGGCTGACGTTCTCTATTGCATGTAATTCCATACCATGTATAATTATTAATAATTTTTTTTTTTAATTGTTCAGCCCAGTCACCAGGATCCAGGTTTTAAATCGCAAGCACCATGTCTTTATTTTTCAGATTTATTTATATTTAATAAATCTACTAACTGGTCTTACAGCAGTACTGTGGCCTATAAAAATGTTCTGTAGTATGCATGGTAGGAGTAACAAACGTGGTGCCTTAGATCTTGTAAGAACCTGCACATACCTCCCAACATAACCCTCTCCAGGTGGGACACAATGCTCTGCTCCTGGACCTTTCTCTTAATTTGTGATTTCCAGCACCTGTTTTGAACAGGTTAATGGATAAGAAAGGGGTTACGCCACAAGTGATGGCAATCATACATTAAGAGGGAGGTCCAGGAGTAGAGCATATTGGGGCAGATGTATTAAGCCTGGAGATGGCATAAGGAAGTGATAAACCAGTGATATGTAAAGGTGATACACACCAGCCAATCAGCTTCTAACTGTTAATTTACATATTGAACCTGATTGGCTGGTGCGTTTATCACCTTGCACATATCATTGGTTTATCACTTCCTTATGCCTTCTACAGGTTAATACATCTGCCCCAATGTCATGTTGGGAGGTATAGAAATAATGAAAACACTATAGGCGCTAAGAAAATAGTTTTTACAAAATCTCCTATATAATAGCCCTGTGACTCTGTGCCTGGATCTCTAATGCTGGGCGTGGCTAAGAGCTCTCATTGGGTTAGCAGCAGGTCTATTACACCCAGTCCACAGCTGATTGGGCGAGAAACTCCCTTCCACACAGGTTACATCCAATGGGAGGCTCTGCCCTTTGCCTGCTGTGTTTTCACAGAGCAGGATTAGCAATGGGACTGATAAAGCTGCAGCTCCAGCCCCACACCCCAAAATAGGCCCACTGCATCTGCAGCAACATACCCTCCAACAATTTACACAGAAACATTGATACACATTCGAAAAGGGGGCGTGGATATGCCCCCTTTCATATACTTTCAATGGAAGCTTGGAGAGTTCAAAAATGGTACAGACCATAAAAAAAGGGACTGTACCTGCCAAAAAGGTGCAGCTGGAGGGTATGGCACTGCATCTGTAGCAAGTCTCTGCGCTGTAGATAGGGAAAACAAAAAATCCTTTAACTGCAGTGTCCTATGTCCTGCTGCCAGCCCGCCTGCCCCCTCCGCCATCAACAATCCCCACTCCCCAGCCACAGCGCAGGTGGAACAAAAGCTCCTGTGGCCACCGGCATAGATGTGTATGCAAGCGGTGCAAAGGAAGGCTTTCATAGCCCTCCCTGCGCTGCATACTCTCTGAGCCCCGGAGCTTCCTCTGCGCGTGATGTCACAGAAGTACCTCCCCGCCACAGCCGCGCCCAGATCCCCAGAGGCCCTGACTCCGCAACACAGCACCTAGCCTGCCGGCCTGGAAGCCCCAAGATGGCTAATGTAGCGGATAGAGTGGGTGATATCACGGAGCGTAATGTCTGGACACTGAATCAATGTAAAAGGTGACAGCGGTGTGCAATCAGGGCCGGTGCTACGGTGTTCGGCACCCCCCTACAAACTGTAAATTTGCACCCTTGCATACTTTACAAACAACAGCGCACATAATACCCCCTGTAGCAGAGACACTTACACATGTCATTCCCCCTGTACCAGAGACGCTTACACATGTAACGTCCCCAGAACCAGTGACGCTTACACATGTCATGCCCCCCTGTAGCAGTGACGCTTACACATGTCATGCCCCCCTGTAGCAGTGGCGCTTAGACACGTAACGCCCCCTGTAGCAGTGACACTTAGACACGTAACGCCCCCTGTAGCAGTGATGCTTAGACACTTAACGCCCCCTGTAGCAGTGACGCTTAGACACGTAACGCCCCCTGTAGCAGTGACGCTTAGACACATTATGCAGCAGTCACACATACACACACAACAGACATATATATATATATATATATATATATATATATATACACACACAAACACACACATACTGTACGTACATTACACACACACATATATACAGTATACACAGACACTGTATATGCACACACACTAACTGTTTCCAGACACTTACCTAATGAAGTCTGGCTGGCAGAAGCTGTAGCAGCTCATCCTTCTGCTGCAGCATGGTCCCGTCTAGCTCCGCACCCTTTGGGTCACACCCGGCCACTGAATATCACACGAGAGGGGAGGGGGAGAGGAGGCTTTGTGCTGTAGGAGCCTAGGGGGAAAGGAGGTATTGTGCTGCCGGCACCGCTGCATGTGTGACAGCAGCCGGCAGCAGCTCAGCACAGGGATGCAGAGCAGGGAGAACATCTCTCCTTCCTGGTGCCTCCCTGCACTGCATCCCTTTGCTGAGTGGCTAGCGCCGGGCCTGTGTGCAGTGTCACTGACACTGCACAGCACTCACCTTTTACATTGATGCAGCCAGTCACTCAGTTCTGCCAGCCAGTCACTATTGTTAGCACCAGTGTCCCAACGCGCCGCATTACAGGGAAGTAGACACACTAAATAAACTACAGCTCCCAGCAGCCCTTAGCGCCGAAGCATTCCGGCCCTTAGGGCTGCTGGGAGCTGTAGTTTATTGCGTACATCTTCTTCCCTGTAATGCAGCGCGTTGGGACACTGGCGCTAACAATAGTGACTGGCTGCTGTGCGAGTCTCTGGGAGAGTCACCGCCAAAGGGAGGACAGCAGCTTAGCCCCTGACAGGAAGAGAAGCAGGATAAGCATTACCCGCCCCTCCCCAATTCACAGTACCTCCGGGACCCATCCGCGCCACCCCCTGCATCACCCGTGGTAGCTCCGGACCCCCTCCCCCACCCGCAGCGACCTCTACCTCCCGCCGCATCTGCCCCACTTGGGGCAACCCCGCAACTGCTCCTCCCCCACCCGCAGTGGCTCCGGACCACCACCCGCGGCACCCACGCACCCTCCCCCACCTACGGCACCACCGCAACCGCCCCTCCCGCAGCACCACAGGATCCCATCCGCCTCTTCCCCGCACCCTCTACTCCCCCAAACCAAAGCACCTACTAGGTGATTCAGCAGGCCCTGCGTGCACTGTTCACGCCGTTGCAAGGGCCTTCCACCCCTTAACCATTGCACGCCCTTTGTCCGTACAATATTTAACCACTCACACAATTATGATTGGATGTAATACTCCATATTATAAAAATATTGCATGCCACAAGGGTGTGCAAGGGTTAAGGGGGCGTGGCCCCTTACGACGGTGTGAAGAGCACCCGTAGAACACGATGAATCACCTACTCATATTATATTAAACTAACAGTTCAGCTACTTAAATAGGAAAGTATTTATTAAGCTACTATATTTTATATAGCTTCTCCACAGTGATCTCCAGAAACCTCCTGCATAGGTTCCAGAAAGAATAATACAAGCAGCCAACAAAGGGAGCCACGCATGTGAATAAGATATACTGGTGATTCAAATTATAAAATGAATCCACTAAGTGCAAACCAAATAGTATGTGGAACTTAGTTTTTAATATTATGTTTTAGAAATACACTGTTACAGCAGCATAAACTGATTCCTGGAGGCATGTTGTTCAGTATTGAAAAGAAACCACATACAAACTGTAGTTAATCAGGAAGCGCTGTCCAGCCCACTTAATCAATTTAGTTAATATAATATTTATACATACACAACATATATATGGCGATATAAACATATTGAAATGTAAAACAATTAAAACACTTTGGTTAGCAACCCGTGATGTTCTTTTATAATCACTCTGTCCAATATTAGTAAATTAGTCAGTAGAAAGGTGTGGTCTTCAGGTTGCCGAATGTCGGGATCCCGGCGCACAGTATACCGGCGCCGGAATCCCGACACCCGGCATACCGACAGATATTCTCCCTCGTGGGGGTCCACGACCCCCCTGGAGGGAGAATAAATAGCGTGGCGCGCGTAGCGAGCCCGCATGGGGCTCATTTGCACTCGCCACGCTGTCTGTATGCTGACGGTTGGGCTCCTGGCACCGGTATGCTGGTCGCCGGGAGCCCTGCCGTCGGAATACCATACTACACCCGTAGAAAGTTAGTATGCATACATTCCTTCAGTGCTGATATTAATCATTCTCTCCCATTAGTTAGTATATGTCACGATCTAGGTAATTCCTTATCAGTATTTACCTTCCAAATGCCTCCTGAGACTGTCCCAGTGTTCCAAGCCTGGATTCCATCTGCACTGTCTGTGTGCAGCACGCTGCATCTCATTGTCTCAAATCTCTTTACTGTGATTCTGGCAGCTTCATGGTTAAAGCTCACATTCAAGTTACAAACAATCTTTCCCTCCAAAAGCTACCATGGGCGCAGCCATGTTTTCCTAATCACATGTTACCTTTCAGCCTATCAGCTGCACTCTGCTCTCAGCCTGATTACACAGCAGCTGCACTCTGGTCTCTGGTTAATTAGCCAGCCAATCCCTGCTTCCCAGCAGGTATAAATATCCTGTTCCTGGGGTGGAAAGATGTCAGTGCTTTAATTGTCTTCAGTGATTCCAGTGTGCAGTTCTCCCATGGACTTTCTCTGCAGTACAGCCTGACTCCCTGGTGATTATACTCTGCAGTGTAACCCGACACTCCAGTGATTAACCCTCTACAGTCTACCCTGATTCACCTGTGTCTGAACTCCGGCTTCCCAGCAGCCATTCTCCAGCTTCTTCTCCAGCGATCCCCAGCATCACTTCATGCTTCACCTGTGCTTCTAAGTACAATAGTGCATTTCTATCTGCGAACCCCAGCTTCACTCAAAGCTTACCAATGATCCCAAAGTAACCATCGGTGTTCTGTCATCGATTCCAAGTCACCATCGGTGTTCCGTCATCGATCCCAAGTATTTCTCTGAACTGTGTTTCCTATTACCAGTACCAAGTCATCAGTATTCCTCTGAACTGTGTTTAATAAAACCTTTGAACTTCCCCTTGTTGTCGTGGTCACGCCTTCGGGCATTTGTTCTAAAGGTTCCCTGCATGTCCAAGAACCCTGTACTGCCTCCCAGGTACACATATACCTCAGCCCCTACAACTGAGGCTTCTCCCTGGTCAGCACCAGCCCTCAGTTGTGACAGTAAGCACTGACCCAATGGATCCGGCCGGAGACCAGGTCCAAGCGACCAGGCCGATGCAAGAACTTGCAGCCTGCCTTGAACGTCAGGAGACTGCACAGGGCCATGAGATCCGCTGTCTCCAGGACCTCTCCTCTCGGCTGGATGGAATACAAGTAACCCTCCGTGGTTCAGGGGCGTCCAGTGTGCCGACGGCAGTACCTTTGGTGGTATCCCCACCCACCATTCCCGTTTCTGCTCCTTGTCTCCATTTACCGACACCTGCCAAGTTTGATGGTTCCCCAAAAGCCTGTCGGGTTTCCTAAATCAGTGTGAGATATATTTTGAGTTACAGCCTGGCAGTTTCCCAACTGACCACACCAAGGTTGCTTACATCATCTCCCTCCTCAGTGGCTCCGCCCTCGATTGGGTATCACCTCTATGGGAGAAGTCTGATGCCCTGCTCTCTTCATATGCAGATTTCGTGGCAACTTTCAGGCGCATCTTTGAACCAGGTCGTGCAACCTCTGCCTCCTCTGATATCCTCCGGCTACGTCAGGGGACACGAACAGTCGGTAAATATCTGGTACAGTACCAGATCCTAGCGTCTGAACTTTCCTGGAATGATGATGCTCTTTACTCAGCCCAAGGAGGGGGGCGTCTTTGTCTACAGCCCAAGGAGGGGCGTCTGTGTCTACAGCCCTAGGAGGGGTATCCAATGTTCAAGCTCTAGTAGGGGCATATGAGTCTTCTCAAAAAGGAGTTTCTGATCTGTCAACCCCAGGAGGGGTGCTGGAGAAAACAACCCTGAGAGAGGTGTCTGATTCATCAACCCCAGGAGGGGTCACCAAAGTTTCAGTCCCAAGGGAAGTATCCAGAGCCAAGTTCCCAGATGGAAATTTTTATGCTACAGATGCAGTTATGAACTCCTGTTTGCCGTCTTCAGAGAGCACCACCCTGTTGGCATCCAGCATGGACCAGGTCCAGGATGGTCTAACTGAACACTCGGATACCACTCATTCCGGTTCTAACCGGATTCTGACTCCTTCAGTTCCAGCTGATTCAACTGTCTTTAGACTCAATCCGGTTCCATCCATCTGTCTGAAGATTCCTTCGGTTCCAGCCGATTCCGATATCTCTGTACCCAATCCGGTTCCATCCGTAGGTCCAAAGATTCCTTCATTTCCAGCTGATTCAACTGTCTTTAGACTCAATCCGGTTCCATCCGTCTGTCTGAAGATTCCTTCGGTTCCAGCCGATTCCGATATCTCTGTACCCAATCCGGTTCCATCCGTAGGTCCAAAGACTCCTTCAGTTCCAGCTGATTCAACCGTCAATCCGAAGACTCCTCCGGTCCCAGCCGGTTCAAGCTTTTATGGACCCAATCCGGTCCCATCCGTCTGTCCGGATCAGCCTCCTTCGGTTCCAGCCGATTCCAGCACCTTCGGATCTAATCCGGTCCTATCCGTCGGTCTAAAGTCTCCGCCGGTCTCAACCGGTTCAAGGTTGTCTGGATTTAATTTGGTCTCGTCCATAGATCCGGTACAGTCTCCTCTGGTCCCAGCCAGTTCAAGTTCATCAGGATTCAATCTAGATCCTTCCATTTGTTCAGGTAAAGAACTTATAAGAAGTGTCCTGGGGCCACTCCTAAAGGAGGGGGGGTGCTGTCACGATCTAGGTAATTCCTTATCAGTATTTACCTTCCAAATGCCTCCTGAGACTGTCCCAGTGTTCCAAGCCTGGATTCCATCTGCACTGTCTGTGTGCAGCACGCTGCATCTCATTGTCTCAAATCTCTTTACTGTGATTCTGGCAGCTTCATGGTTAAAGCTCACATTCAAGTTACAAACAATCTTTCCCTCCAAAAGCTACCATGGGCGCAGCCATGTTTTCCTAATCACATGTTACCTTTCAGCCTATCAGCTGCACTCTGCTCTCAGCCTGATTACACAGCAGCTGCACTCTGGTCTCTGGTTAATCAGCCAGCCAATCCCTGCTTCCCAGCAGGTATAAATATCCTGTTCCTGGGGTGGAAAGATGTCAGTGCTTCAATTGTCTTCAGTGATTTTAGTGTGCAGTTCTCCCATGGACTTTCTCTGCAGTACAGCCTGACTCCCTGGTGATTATACTCTGCAGTGTAACCCGACACTCCAGTGATTAACCCTCTACAGTCTACCCTGATTCACCTGTGTCTGAACTCCGGCTTCCCAGCAGCCATTCTCCAGCTTCTTCTCCAGCGATCCCCAGCATCACTTCATGCTTCACCTGTGCTTCTAAGTACAGTAGTGCATTTCTATCTGCGAACCCCAGCTTCACTCAAAGCTTACCAATGATCCCAAAGTAACCATCGGTGTTCTGTCATCGATTCCAAGTCACCATCGGTGTTCCGTCATCGATCCCAAGTATTTCTCTGAACTGTGTTTCCTATTACCAGTACCAAGTCATCAGTATTCCTCTGAACTGTGTTTAATAAAACCTTTGAACTTTCCCTTGTTGTCGTGGTCACGCCTTCGGGCATTTGTTCTAAAGGTTCCCTGCATGTCCAAGAACCCTGTACTGCCTTCCAGGTACACATATACCTCAGCCCCTACAACTGAGGCTTCCCCCTGGTCAGCACCAGCCCTCAGTTGTGACAGTATATTAGTCCGTTAAGGTCCGGATCTGACTTGTATAAATATGAGGCAGGCTGAGACTTCTGGTGGGCGGGGCATACAGCATGTCCGCTTTCTAATGCAAGTCCAGGCAGAGGCTAGAAGGAATCTTCTTCATTAACCTTATTCTGCAGGATTAGGGTTTCAGGTTATGAGACTGTGTTCCTCGGAAGCTGTGGATCATTTTGAAGGTACTTTTACCCCTGTGGACATAATATCCACCGGAGTCTGGTCATTTATGTTGATGGCGTGAATGACTGCCATGCACTTGCGCAAAAACTAGATGAGGGATATCTAGGCTTACTACGTAGCCTGCTCTAAATGACCCCTTTCCTGTCCTGCTCTACCCTGCCGGTTCTGGAATGGGACTGCCCTGTGGGCCAACGAGGTGATGGATACCTACTACAGATTGCCCGGGACACTGCTGCCTGCATCAGCACGTCAGGGACCCACGGTGAGATACGGATCCAGCTGGAGCTGTCCCGTGACTGTGGCCAGTGATAACCCGTTGCGGCTGCGACCCCCCCTCCCCCATGTATAACCGACCTACGGCGGTGTGGCTGCTTGACGGAGAGGGGGACCCGTAGGTGAGAGATGCTTTGCTGCTGGGGGTCGATGCCCCGATCGGTGCGGGAGACTGGCCGCGATCTCACTGCTGGATATCTACGAGACACAGCAGGACCCTCGATGGAAGTGGGGATGGAGGGGCTTTCGGCCGCTGCCACGGCCCTAGGAGATGAGCTGACTGCGCTGCCTTGGCAATCCTGCTCATTGTGAGTTACTGTGGACCAGATGAAGACCTGCTCTGCTGGATCCATCGCGACCCCCGCTGGCTGTGTGAACGGGAGAGCTCTCTGCTGCCGCCACGGCCCCTGAAGACACCCGGTCAGACGCTTCTTGGGGGATCCCTTTTGCTGCGATCGTTTGCCGGCTGCCGATACTGTGGTCTGATGTGGATCTAAAGAGGCCCTTTGCGGCTGCAATGGGAATCACCCTCTGAGACCTGTCCTGGACAATCCACTGGACGTTTGTAGCCTTCTGGGCGGGAATGCTGGTGCAGGACAAATTGACACCTTCCTAAATGATCCTGGCTGCTATTGCCCCCTGAGGGCAGTATATCAATCTGGACATTTTTCTGTACTTTGCTGATACCTGTCCCCCCTCCTTGCAGTAACAGGGGTGCTACACAGCTCGTGAATTGTATTGACTGTTTCTGCCGAGGGACAAGGTCCTTTTTATATGATTCGAGTTGGCAGGACATTACTGCCTCAACACTGACAATTGTGGTCACTATAACACACGCAGTTAGGCTGCTTGTTATCACTGCATGACCTTGCCTACTTCCATGTTTTGTTACCCCGTTCTGTATGTCCACTTAGATACGTACAACCCTAACGCTATCTGCTCGAGCGGTGTTACATTAGGAGAATATACTTTCCTTTCCATGCACATTGCATGGTGTATATAGCGTCGATTGGCCATAAGTCTGTAAAAGTGTCTGGCTGTCCTCACTTTTCTATTTAATCACATTACGCCACACGGTATGAGCCAAAAATCACATTACGCCACGGTATGAGCCAAATTTCACATTACGCCACACGGTATGAGCCAAAAATCACATTACGCCACACGGTATGAGCAGAAATTCACATTATGCCACACGGTATGAGCCGAAATTCACATTATGCCACATGGTATGAGGTTCACCAACACCTGGCCACTGCTGCTCAATCCACTTCACGGCTGCAGGCCAGCTGAGGATGCTGAAAATGAAGACCACAGAAGCCACGCCAGGTCCTGACTGTTACTGCCGGCTACAGTCCACCACTGAGATCAATCATATCTGCATGGGGGAGGGCTGTCAGCAGCAGCCTTGTCCATGCAGCTGCAAAAAAATAAAAAAATAAAGAAAAATCAACTGAACGACCTGGGGGCACATACCTAGGTGCCCCCCCCCCCCCCTCCCCTGAATCTGCCACTGTCTCCAGTACACACAGCATACTGTAGATTATATTATGCACAGTCTCCCCACCCCATAGCACATCCATAGTATAATATAATATATCCAGCCCCCCTCCCCCATAGCACACCCACACCCATAGTATATTACATTGTACACAAGCCCCCCTTCCCCCAAAGCACACCCATGCTATAGTACATTATACACAGCTCCCCCCCAAAAAAAGCACATTATAATATATACAGCCCTCCCCACATCCATAATATATTGTATTGTACAGAAGCCCATGCTACATTATACACAGTGCCCCCCTCCCTTCTCCATGTTACCCCCCAGTAACCACAGCCCCTACCTGTCTTTTTAGTGTAGTCCTGTGAATAGCAGAAGCCAGCCCGGGACCGAGATAGCCAGGAAGTGTATGCAGCCGAGGAGCAGGAAGACAGGGGAGGGCTGACGCACGCAGCCCACTCTAAGCCTGGTGGGAGGGGCTGACCAGACACTGTTAAGGAGAGCTCTCTGACTGCCGGGTCCTCTGCTTCACTATACAGGCGGCTCAGCATGGACTCAATCGGCACACAGGAGGAGAGAGGAGTCAGGGGGAATGAAGAGAGGTGAGCCTTGTTTTGCTGCCTCCTAACGGTGATTGGACAGCGGATCCAGCACTGGATCTGCTGTCCAATCACATGTGCCTCGCTGGCAGGGGAATCCCGTCCCTGTTAATGAGGCACATGTAGAAGTGCCGCTTTGACAGCTTTTTTCAATGGGCATTTACTGCCCAGTGCTTAGCCCCGCCCCCCTCACTATCCCCATTACCGTTGTCAGCGGGAGGCACTTGCTATCAGTGCCTCCCAAACTGCTTTAACGACTTAAAATGATTAGAATAATGTAAAGAAGATACATATGACACAGAATATGTGTCATAAGTATCTTCTTTGTATTACTGTAATCATTAATGACAGGGGAGGCACTGCCTCCCCTGACTGCACGTCCCTGCTCTTTACGTCTTTGTTCCCAACTCCTACTTTATGCTGTGTTTTTGTTTTGTGGATGCTTGTTGTGATACTGTTTCGTGGACCCCTTTTACCCGTAACCCTTGTATTTCCTTCTGCCTTCCATTAATCACTTGACTCTTTTGTTTTCACTTTGCTTATTACTATATTTAAATTTGTTTTGTATCTGTCTCTTGTTGCCCTTTATTCTGTTTTATTTCTGTTTTGACTGATTGTTTAAAATAAAGAATTACATAAAAATAAAAAAACACAACTGATGTGTTCTTCAAAAATCTTCATTTTGTACCAGTGCGCCTGGGCCTGTCTAGCAAGTGGCAAGCCTTACCTCTACTCTCCTGGGCAATATAGTAAGCTAGTTGTGATTGACGGGGGTTGGGCAGCGACGCAGCATTGGGGGGTGCGGCGGCTATAGGGAAATGTAGGCATGTCATGGCCATTTTTGGGGCCAGCCTATGACATCACCTGTGTTTCCTGCGTATGAAAACATGGCGGTGGGACCACTGCCTACACGGCCAGGCTGCGCAGGGGTCAACCTTTGTTCAATGCATTCACAATTAATTGTGAAAGCATCACAGGGCGGTGCCACACATGCTTGGAGGCCCCCAGCATGTGAGTATATGGATGCAGATTTTGCTGCAGAAGATTTATATACCCCTTTAATTTATTACTGTAATTTAGCTGTGCAAAAGGAAATCCCATTTCTGCACTGCTCTGTAAAAATAATTACTGTACCGCCATACACTCCACCCAACTCCTCCTTATTGTATAAACTTCTGCTTGATATCTCATGCTATAAATCCATGCATCTTGGTTAAAATTTATGACATTTTTATGCAATTTGAGAAACACTGTGGATCTAAAGCTGCTTTAGAACAAAACAGTAGCTATTTTGCACTTCAGAAATAAAATCTTTATAGCGATCATGTAGGCCAGGCCTGGCCTGTTGGCAGAGTATTGCGGTGCTTTGTGTAGTGACGTTAGTCCACACAGTTAACCCTCAGTTAGGCGCAGCTGGCCTGACAGGCTCCGCTAAGCTGTTCTTGCTCCCCTCTCCGCCCCAAGGGGGCGCAGGGGCCTGTCCCTCCTAGTACCTTCCTATCTCTAGGTGCTGTTTGAAACCCCCCAAGTCAGTTTTCCCGCCACCTGCATGGGGTGCAGTAGTGACCCTCCTGGCCTCTCAGGCACACTGCGCCCAGGCCCGGCGCTTACCGCTCAGCAAAGGGATGCAGTGCAGGTAGGCGCCAGGGCTAGAGAGGCGCTGTCCCTGCCCTGCATCCCCGCTGCTGCGGCTGGGCCCCCTGCTGCTGCTGCGCCTGTGTGACGGGCACCGGCGCTGGCAGCAGGCAGCTTCAATCTGACCTCCAGTCCTCCTCCCTCACTTGACAGCCGCTGTGTTCGGCAGAAAAGGGGGCGGAGCTTAACGGTGATGAGGGGGCGGAGCTACACGGAACAGGGTTCCAGCTTGAGAGGACAGGATAGAATGCAGTACTCTGCTGACTTTGAGGTACTGTAAGCAGGAGAGGGGGAAAACAGGGTGTTTGTGTGTGTGTGTGTAGTATGTGTGTTATTGTGTGGGGTGGGGGGAGGGAGTAGTAAAAACACGCACTCTCTGGTGCCATCTTACCCCCCCTCCTCCTGCCATCTTACCCCCCTCCTCCTGCCCACCACTCACCCAAGGGGGGTTGTCCTGCAACTTATTAACATCCCTGTCTGGGGGCTGACTGAGGATAAAATCCATGGCTGCCAGTCCTAATTTCCCTGCTCAGGCAGAGAATGCAGCATCTGCTACTGCATGCAGGGAGGTTTACACTTGTACTGCATGCATACCTCCCAACTGTCCTGATTTTCTCTGTCCCACCCACGGGCCGCAGTGTCCCGCGGTGGGGGGGCATTGGGAGGCTCCTGTCACTCGCTGCCCTGCGTAGCAGAGCAGCTGTAAATAGACGCTGTGCGCATGCGCACAGTGTCTATTCTCGGAGACGAGAGGGACTGGGGGCATGCCAGCAGCTCACAGAGCGCTGGCCATGCCCCCATAGTGACGAAATGTGGGTGCGTGGCTCGCGATCGCAGTACTCCAGTGAAGCCACAACCCATTTTCCATAAACCGCGCCCCTTTTCATACGGGCGCAGCTTCACCGTGCGAGGGTGTCCCAAGTTCCCCTCTATAGAAGTTGGGAGGTATGCTGTATGTAGCCTCCTCCATATTAGATACCATCCTACTATAGACAATGTGGAATACATACTAATTACCGGCGGGCAGGATGCCAGCTGTCAAGATCCCGACAGCAGCTTCCCGGCTGCCAGAATGCCAGCATCTAGGTGAGCATTTTGATTCCACTTGCAGGCTCAGTGACTCACAACGCTAGGCTCAGGTTCTATTCTCACTCTATGGGTGTCCTAAACACCCATGAGTGGGAATAGCCTCTGTGCGCCGGTATTCCAGCTGTTTCCATTGTCAGCTATCGGGATTCCGGCGGGATACTATTGTGTGGCCATGCCCCTTACTTTTGAAACCACACTCCCTTTTTTCAATGCTCACTGTCCCTTTGTAAAATATGGGAGGGCGCAAATTTATAGTTTGCAGGGGGGCGCCGAACACCCTAGCACCAGCCCTGACTGCGCCCAAACTCCTCCGACCTTTTGAAGGTTCATCTTTCCTTTTTATTTTCATCTATTTATTTTGCTCATTTTATGACTGAAAATTACAGAGGTTGTGGATATTTTGCAGCAATATGTAGGTTTGTCCAGGGTGGTCTCTCAGGCACACTGCGTCCAAACTTGTACTCATGTTTGTGTTTTCTCTTTTTTTGCTTCAGATTTTCTGCTGAAATGGCCCGTAAAAACCTACGATTTCTCTTTGTACATTCTAATGAAGGTCACTGATCACTTTAAGAGTGTTAGACTTGAAATAATTAGGTGATAATGATGATTTTCTAACATGTGCCTGTCAGGCGCACTGCACCTGAACCTGGGAGTCCCAGAGGTGCGCCTGACAGATTGTTAATGAATTAATAGCAAGCAGGTTTATTTGTAATACACAAGTGACTTGGGTATGCTTCAATAATAGGCAATTGGCCCCTTGTAATATAGAGAGTAACAGTGTATTTATGGAACTCATCAGTATGTTTGTGGCTGCGGTATGTGAGGAACAGAGGACTGCACAGCCGTGCAGTCTGTCTCCCGCTGTGAAGGAACAATGCACCGCCCGGCTCTCTGCACAAGCTCCGGTAACGGGATACCTGCGGCACACGTGGAGCACTAAGTCTCAGACTCTGAGCTCCTGTCTCCAGCTCAGACACACTCTGGCTCTAAGATGGAGGAGTGTGGCATGTACTCAGCTCTGCCTCCCAGAGTCACTCTGACACTAGAGAGATGAACACTAGGGGATGCGCCCATGTCATCCTACGGCACAGGAGACGCGTACTATTATCGAACACTCCTCCTCGTTCAAGACTGTCTCCGGTCACATATAAAAGAACATGACATTTTATCAAACATTTTTCCAATAAAGTCCTACCTGTAACTAAAAACATGTTATGAAGCAAAAACTGTAAGAATAAAGTAATATTAAACATATTCCAGTCCACATTCTTTCAAGAATGCAAGTAATAGGTATGATGAGTCGTTTTGTCAACAGGTCTGCAAGATTTTCTTCATTTGCAAGATAATCCACACTGATGGACTTATTTTCCACTAATTCGCGGATGAAGTGATGTTTTATGTAGAGATGAGCGGGTTCGGTTCATCGGGATCCGAACCCCCCTGAACTTCACCCATTTTACACGGTTCCGAGGCAGCCTAGGATCTTCCCGCCTTGCTCGGTTAACCAGAACGCACCCGAACATCATCATCCCGCTGTCGGATTCTCGCGAGATTCGTATTCTATATAAGGAGCTGCGCGTCGCCACCTTTTTCACTCGTGCTTTGGAGATTGAACGGAGAGGACGTGGCAGCGTTCTCTCCCTGAAAACCTCCGTAATCTGTGCTCAGTGTGCTGCAAATAATCTGTGCTTAGTGTGCTGAAAATATCTACGTTCTCTGCCTGAAAACGCTCCATATCTGTGCTCAGTGTGCTGCAAATATCTGATCAGTGTGCTGCATTGTGGGGACTGGGGACCACCAATATATAATATATACTTTTCTATAGCTTCTATAATGCTTGTCAGGACACACATGGGTCACAGTTACACCGCTCTGTACTGATATATACAATAATATATATACTTTTCTATAGCTTCTATACTGCTTGTCAGGACACGTCACAGTTACACCGCTCTGTACTGATATACAGTAATATTATATATACTTTTCTATAGTTTCTATACTGCTTGTCAGGACACGCGTGTCGGTTACACCGCTCTGTACTACTGATATACAGTAATATATATACTTTTCTATAGCTTCTATACTGCTTGTCAGGACACACACGTGTCAGTTACACCGCTTTGTACTACTACTGATATACAGTAATATATATACTATTCTATAGCTTCTATACTGCTTGTCAGGACACACACGGGTCACAGTTACACCGCTCTGTAGTGATATATACAATAATATATATACTTTTCTATAGCTTTTATACTGCTTGTCAGGACACGTGTCAGTTACACCGCTCTGTACTGATATACAGTAATATTATATATACTTTTCTATAGCTTCTATACTGCTGGTCAGGACACACGTGTCAGTTACACCGCTCTGTACTACTACTGATATACAGTGATATTATATATACTTTTCTATAGCTTCTATACTGCTTGTCAGGACACACGTGTCACAGTTACACCGATCTGTCTGTACTGATATATACAATAATATATATACTTTTCTATAGCTTCTAGTATTAGTGCAGCATTTTGGTGACTAACAGTATATAGTTGTACAGTAGGCCATTGCTGTATCTTGCAGCTCTGTCACTGCAAGTATCCATCCATTCCATTTTCTTCCCCGTGATTTGGACCAATAATACCATTGATTAGAACGAATAATTCAGGTGATTCTGTCATTTTCTTCCAGTGATTTGGACCAATAATACCCTTGATTAGAACAAATAATTCCAGTGATATTGAGGTGTTTGTGTCGCTTAGCTTAGCCGTCCAGCGACCACAGTGCACCTTTCTCTCTCTTCTTTGCATAGTGTGCTGTTTGGGGCCAATTTTTTTAAGTGCCATCCTGTCTGACACTGCATTGCCACTCCTAGATGGGCCGCCCTCTTGGGTCGCCCTCTTGGGTCGCTTTGCTTAGTCATCCAGCGACCTCGGTGCAAATTTTAGGACTAAAAATAGTATTGTGAGGTGTTCAGAATAGACTGGAAATTAGTGGAAATTGTGGTTATTGAGGTTAATAATACTATAGGATCAAAATTACCCCCAAATTCTATGATTTAAGCGGTTTTTTGTTTTTTTTGAAAAAAAAACACCTGAATCCAAAACACACCCGAATCCGACAAAAAATTTTCAGGGAGGTTTTGCCAAAACGCGTCCGAATCCAAAACACGGCCACGGGACCGAATCCAAAACACAAAACATGAAAAATGTCCGGTGCACAGCTCTAGTTTTATGGCAATGTGCTTAGACCGTCCATGATGCTTTGTACTACAAGAAAGATCTATTGCTCCCTTGTTATCGCACCTAATGTTGATGATCTCACTGTGATAAAGACCTAATTCACACAGTCTCTTTTATCCAAAGTGCTTCTTTTGACGTTTCTGTGAGCGCCATATTCTCCGCCTCTGTTGTAGAAAGAGCAACTGAGGGTTGCTTCCTACTTGCCCAGCTGACAGCTGCGCCTGCTACTGCAAACAAGTATCCAGTGTAGGAACATCTGTCATCCTCATCTGACCCCCAGTCGGTATCACAGAATACTTCTTTTGATTTTGTAAATCTGAAATTTTGTGAACTTGTACCTTTAAGATTCTCTTTACTGCAATCCAGTCTTGTCTCCCAGGATTATTTGCAAAGTGACATGCCCGACTCACTGCATGTGTGATGTCAGGACATGTCCCATTACTTGCGTTCATCAAACTACCAACAGCATTTTGGTAAGGAATTTCTTGCATTTCCTCTATCTCCCCCTTGCTACTTGGTGACATGGCCTTGACCATCTTTACACTTTTCTCAATGGGTGTGCTTACTGGCTTTGCATCTGTCATTCTATATTTAGAAATTATTGCTTCAATGTATGTTAGTCAATTGTGAGGGTGACTCCAGACCTCCATGGGTTAATAAATTTGATTTCCATTGATAATTTTTGTGTGATTTTGTTGTCGGCACATTCAACTATGTAAAGAACAAAGTATTTAATAAGAATATTTCATTCATTCAGATCTAGGATGTGTTATTTTAGTGTTCCCTTTATTTTTTTGAGCAGTGTATATTTATTTTATTATAAATCTCCTGTTGCAAAGCGGATTACTGAGGCCATAACACCTGGTGTTAGATGGTTTCCACCATTAGTGCAGTGGGACTGCAGTGCCAACCCTAGATGTTTAGCTTAGTCATACAGCAACCTTGATGCCCCTCTTTTTCGTCTAAGCATCATGTGCTGTTTGGGGCATGGTTTTTTAAAGTGCCATCCTGTCTGCACTGCTGTATAAATCCAGGGGTACTGCTGTATTAGTTCAGGGGTACTGACGTATAAGTCCACCAGTTGCAGAATTTTTTAAAAATGACAGGGGCATGCAGGAGATGCTGTCAGTGAACTGAAATATTGTGGGCCACTTTCAACATTCAGCCACTGCATGCCACTACTAGATGGGCCAGGTGGTTGGGTCGCTTAGCTTAGTCATACAGCAACCTCGGTGCACTTATTTTTCTTTGCATCATGTGCTGTTTGGGGCCTATTTTTTAAATCTGCCATCCTGTCTGACACTGCAGTGCTGCTCCTAGATGGGCCAGGTGTTTGTGCCACACACTTGTGTGTCGCTTAGCTTAGTCATACAGCCAGCTTGGTGCAACCTTTAGGCCTAAAAACAATATTGTGAGGTGTTCAGAATAGACTGGAAATGAGTGGACATGAATGTTATTGAGGTTAATAATACTGTAGGAGCAAAATTACCCCCAAATTCTGTGATTTTTAGCTGTTTTTATGTTTTTTTCAAAAATCATCCAAAACCAAAACACGAAAGGGTGGTTTTGGCAAAACCAAACCAAAACACGAGCAGGGAATTAGAACCAAAACACGAAAAGTGCCCGCCGCACATCTTTAATCATTATAGTATTTTTAGTGTTATCTTTATTGTTAGAACTTATTTCAATTTTAAAGTACAAATGGACCCACGCTGATCGTGGCTCCGTCTGCGACTACGTGCGCCCAGCGAGGTGCACCGCTGGCATCAAATGGGATACACGTGCATCGTAGATGCGCATGCACCCCATTCCAAGTGAATGGGAGCATCTCTGTACGCTCAGTGGCGTGTTGAGGCGCACCAAGGCACGCTGCATGCCCCCGCCTGCAATGCAGTCGCACTCAGTGAGTGTAGCTCCATCTGTAGTAGTAGCAGCAGCAGCTGTGGTGGTAGTGGTGGATGCTTTATAGGTATTGTTTCTATTTTCTGCCAGACTTTAAGAGCATCTAGCAGCAGAGTTATGTACAGAGTAGTATGACATGCAGATGGGAGGGTGGGGGATTAAACCCCATGGATCAGTCTGTGGCGATGTACCCACACAAATGCAGCAACATGCGATAGGACATTTGGGTGTTCTTTCACTTTTTTGATGTGACTTGCGTAAATTCATGGTTGCTGTATCAAATGTCTGGATTCAATGACGAGAATCAGGGTCTAAATCAGATTTGTAAGATTTGTAAGTGAACCCAATAGTTAAAGTGTGATATTTAGTGGTGTGCACAGGAGCAGAATGAGTCTTGCAATATTGCTCATAGCCTCCTGTCAGCCCCATCATGATTGACATTTCAAGGGCATTCGGCACTGTTCTTTAAAACAAGGGTGTAGGCAGGCTGGGTCCAGGCCTGACTTTATCTACCCAGGTGCTCAAGTAAGCTTCAGCATTCGCAGTATGATCATGCTCTGCAGACATCGTGATCTGAGGCTGCATCCTCAGACGCAGCACTCTGATCTCAGATGCATGCAGGAGTCCTCTCTCTTACAGACGCATCATGCTGCATATTATTTGTACAGAATTCCCCAGCCGCTTTCCTGCAACTGTGCAATTCCTTACAAATCTGAATCACGCCCTCAGTTGGATATCAGTGCAGCTATTGCTCTAGCATTGATCAATGCTGGCTCAATGGAGCAACGTCACAGAGGTAGACTATGGAAGTGCAGGACTGTATCAGAGGCACCCCATGAAATCTCTCAGTTTTGGAAGTCCCAGGGCACAGCTTATAGATGCAAAACATTCAAACAGGTGCCACAATGCAGCTTGCAAACAATGCAGTGTCTTAAACTTTTGTGTCCAGAGTGCTTTGCTAGCTTCCACACCAAGTTGTAGTGCACTACAACTGACCAGGAGCTGAATTCTATGTCAGTGCTTTGTCACACTGAGAATCTTGATAAAGACACTGCAGTGCATCGACACGGTGTGATATGTGGTGTTCAATCATCACCATCCATATATGAGATTGTTTGGCATATTATTATCCAGATATTTATGTCAATTCATATCATTTCCATTTATGGTATGGCTGTTTGCTAACCACTTTGATCTTTTTATAACTCGTAAATAAATTAGTTTTTTGGCTCTTAATATTTGGTCCCTCTTTTTGGTTTCATATTTCCTATATGAGGGAAAAAGTGGCCTCTATTTATATGGTGACGTATGATCCGGAGTTATAAAGAAACCTTTACGTGCTTCGCATCATCTGTACACAAGTAAACATACATGTAAGGATCCTTTTCTGACGCAACATTCAGGTGATCCTTTTCAGACGGAGGTGGATCTTGGATTTGGGACTATCTTGTCACCATCATCATCCTTTCTGCACATTGGGAGAGACTTTGTTTATATACCCCATTTTTTGCAATATTACACTATTTTGTGTTTTTGTCTTTTTTTTTTCTCTGTTTTATGTTGATCTGAAAAATCTTCATACTCTGCTGTGAGGATTGTTGGACATTTGGAACATCTGGACGCGTAAAGTGAGGTTGTACTTTTCTGTTGTCTTTTTGTACAAAAAGCATTCCTGGCCCACCACCTCATTCACTAGCGCCCTCCAATGGTAAATATTTGGTAAAGATGGAGCGAACCAGTTACGTGCTATTAAAACCTTAGCAAGGGTAGTGAGATACAATACATATTTATAAATTATGGTTGTGTGCGACTCCTCAAGGTTTAAACCGAAAATACACAGTGCAGGTGAGATGGGTGGTAGAGTACGCTCCGTAAGCTTAATATCCTCACATACAGCCTTCCAAAAGTCATGTAATCCTGGGCAAGCCCACAATAAGTGGCAGAAGTCCGCATCTAATGAAGCACATCTAGAACAAGTGGTGTCTGATCTTAGGCCCTCCCTGCACATGGAGACAGGAGTATGGTAAACTCTAAGTAGAAAATAAAATGAGATTTGCGGATATCTGATACATGGGGTCGAATACTTAATAGTGTTTAATATTTGTACCCATTGTTCCTCCTCCAATACGCCTACATCCCTCTGCCACTTCACTCGTGGGGGATTAAAAATACATGCATTTACTCAGGCATTTAGAGTAGTATATATGGATGATATCTGTCCCCTAGCACCCACCCGAATAATCAGGTCTTTAAATGGGGAGTTAGAAATAGTGGGGGGAGAGGATCCAAATCGTGACGTTATTACATGTCGGAGTTGTAAATCTCTAAAAAAGGCCGAGTTAGAAACTGGATAATCCTGTTGTATTTCCTGAAAAGATTTGCAAACACCCTCCACATATAGCTGGTCGATTTCCGATTTGTATGGCACTTTAACAAGTCTTAAAGTGATTCCATTCGCAAATTGTGTAGTTAACACTGTATAGGTGTGTGATTTATTTATCATGTCTAAGAGAGGCAAGGGTGAGGAGGATATGCTCTCCACAGCAGCACCAACACTCATTTCATGATTGTCTTGTAAAGCTGGGTTAATCTTTCAGGATCTGGTTGAAAATTGATTAGGTGCAAATTGTTTTAGTTTTCACCAAAGCCTCTTGAATAAACCAAGTCAGGCACAGGTTCAAGTTGAACCCCCTTGGGCTTCTTTTGCACAAACATTATCCAATACAGCTGAGTGGCTAATGCTAGCTCCTATAGCAGGAATAGGTTACCCTGTTAACCCTTACATGCAACATTCCCCCTGGAATTTATCACATTCAGTCCAGGAATCTGCAGACTTTTAACAAAAACAGGCTGAAAGCCTGTGGTAAGAAAATCACACAGACATGAAACAACATCTTCACAGTCTACACTTGATTCAGATGGGGACTCTTCAGAGGATGACTATTCATCACATTCTGTGTCTGCATATAGAGATGAAGATGAAGGTCTCAGCCCAGTGGATATACCTGAGCTAATTAGTGCTACGAAAGCCATTCTATCCTTTGAGGAGGCAGCAGAGCCTTTGTTAACATCCAAGGCACCTCTGTTTAAGCATCACTAAACAGTCAGGACTGAATTTCCTGGGTCAGAACATCTGACAGAGATTATGCAAGAGGCTTGGGTAACACCCAGTAAAAAGTTTAGAATTCCAAAGAAATGGAATTTTCATTATCCTCTTCCAGCTGGGGACTATTTAAAAAGGGAGGTGGCTCCCACAGTAGATACGCGTGTCATTCGATTAGTGCAAAAGTCTACATTGCCTCTGCCTTCAACATTACTAAATGATGTTACGGATAGGAAAATAGATGGTTTTTGAAAAGCCGTATTCTCCTTGTCTGGGGCAATTGTTAGACCAGACATGACTTCAGCCTGGATGGCGAAAGCAATGGCTGCCTGGGCTGATGCATTGGAGGATGATCTTTCAATGGCATCTAGAGAGCTAAAATCCCATATTGCACATATTAAACAGGTGGTTATTTTTATGGAAGAAGCAGCCTCGGATATGGGTACTATTTCCTCTCAATCATCAGCTTCTGCAGTAGCAGCTTGTAGAGCTGTTTGGCTATGTACATGGAAGGCTGACTCAGAGTACAAGAAAGTTCTAGTCTTTGCCTTTTACTGAATATATTGTTTTTGGTACAGAATTAAACAGTGTTTTGGAGTCGGAAACAGACTCCAAGAAAGTGAAGTTCCCTTCAACACACAAATCCAAACTAGGTTTCCAGCTTTTCAGACTCAAGGTAAAGCAAAAGGAAAGGGTTATGGCAAACAGTCTCAATCTGACAAGTCTGATAAGACTAAAAAATATTGGGCTACCAGAGGGCCTGCTTCCAAGCCAGAAGATAAGCAACCTGATGGTGTGGGCCTCCACCTTGGGGACCCCAGGGTGGGAGGCTGATGTCTACAGTTTGCACAGATCTGGCAGCAGTCTACCACAGATGCCCTGGGTGCAAGAAGCGGTATCTCAAGGTTATGCGTTTGCCTTCAAGAAACACCCTCCACAAAGGTTCTTTTTTACCAGCCCATCTTCAGTTGAAATGAAGGCCAGGACTTTGCAAGAGGCAATTTAGAAGTTGCTTTAATCAGGAGTGTTTATTCCAGCCTGTTAAAAGTCCAGAAGCCAAATGGGACTTTCTGGCCCATACTCCATCTCAAAGTGCTGAACAAGTACATTTGGGTGACTCAGTTTCATATGGAGACTTTACATTCCATTATTTTGGCCATGGCGCTGGAGGATTTTATGGTATTCTTGGATATCCAGGATGCTTGCCTGCATGTTCCTATAGCACTATCCCATCAGTGCTATCTCAGGTCCTCCAGCAAAACTTTAAGTTGCTAGGCTCTACCATTTGGACTGGCCACAGCTCCAAGAGTGTTCACAAAATTATGGTGGTAATGGCGGCTTATCTCTGTCAACAGGGGATAAGGATTTTTCCATACCTCAATGACTTATTAATCGGGGCACAATCTCAGGAATTGCTTCAGTGTCATCTGCAACAGACGATAGCTTGTTTGCAGAGACTGGTTGGTTCATAAATTGGACAAAGTTGTCCCTGGTTCAGTCACAACGGATGATGCACTTGGGAGCTGTATTGGATTCGGGTCTTCGGAGAGTAATTTTACCTCTGAATAAGATAACCACAATAGAGTCAAGGATTCAGGAGCTGCTACATAGTCAAAGGGTATTTATGGTGTTGACATTCGACATGGAGTATGCTCAGTTCCACTTGAGGCCTCTACAACATCTGATCCTTTCCAAATAGAATGGGTTACATCAGACAATAAAAACTCAGACTATGGTCCTTCCGCTGAAAGTAAGGAGGTCATTAGCCTGGTGGGTACAGACGTCCCATCTGGACAAAGGGAGACCCTTCTGGATCTCAGATTGGGAGGTTCTGACAACTGATGCCAGTCTGCAAGGCTGGGGAGCAGTGTCAGAAAAAAGTTGCTATGAAGGGCAGTGGACCAAGGAAGAAAGTTGCCTGCCAATAAATATATTGGAACTCCGGGCCATACATATGGCACTCATTCAGGCAAAGGACATTCTTCAGCGGAAACCAGTTCAAATTCGCTTGGACAATGCAGTAGCATACCTCAATCATCAGGGAGGAACTCACAGCCAAAAAGCAATGAAGGAGGTAAGCCGCACGTTAAGGTGGGCAGAACTTCATCATCCAACCTTGTCCGCAGTGTTCGTTAAGGGGGTTGAAAAGTGGGAAGTGGATTTTCTGATATGCCATTCATGCAAACGAATGGGCTTTACACCCTGAGGTCTTTCAGACTTTGGTAGATGAGTGGGGGTTGCAGGAGAGAGATCTCATGGTTTCCCTGTCAGTATGATGAGACT
Source organism: Pseudophryne corroboree (assembly GCF_028390025.1). Taxonomy (NCBI): domain Eukaryota; kingdom Metazoa; phylum Chordata; class Amphibia; order Anura; family Myobatrachidae; genus Pseudophryne; species Pseudophryne corroboree. Next base: position 359,859,812 of record NC_086448.1, read on the forward strand.
TTCGTCTGGCTTATGTGTTTCCACCGATCGCCCTGTTACCCAGGGTGATGTGAAAAGTAAAACTGGGAAAGGGGGCAGGGATACTAATAGCAGGGTTGGCCCAGAATACATTGGTACACAGAGGCTGTCAATGGATGCTCCATTCCTAGTCCCTCAACATCCAGATCTACTGTCTCTGTGTCATTGCTATTAGAAGCACCTGGATCGGCGTTCTTTGACGGCGTGGCTCTTGAGATTTTCATCCTGAAAGCAAGAGGGTTTTCACAAAGGGTAATTCAAACAATGCTCAGAGCAAGGAAACCATCCTCATCTCACATTTATTACTGAATATGGCAAGCCTGTATTCAGTGGTGCAGTGACAGGAAATTTGACCCTAGGTCTTTCAGAGTTTCCAAAGTATTAGCATTCCTTCAGGCAGGAATAGACAAAGGTCTACGGGTGGCTTCCTTGAGAGTTCAGGTGTCAGCATTGACTGTATGGTTTCAAAAGAAAAATTGCTAACCCAAGGAATGCTTCACTTCCAACCTCCTTTTGTTCCTCCATGGGATCTAAGTTTAGGCCTAAAGGTGCTTCAAGTTGCCCCATTTGAACCACTGAAGCATGTTGATCTTAAATGGTTGACAGCTAAAGTTCTTTTTCTACTGGTTATTGCTTCAGCTAGAGTTTCAGACTTAGGGGCACTGTTATGTCGTCCTGCTTTTCTGATATTTCATCCAGATAGAGCGGTTCTCAGAATCAAATCTGGTTATCTTCCTAAGGTGGTGTCTAAATTCCACCTTAATGAAGAAATTGTAGTACTGGCCTTGCAAGGGCCGGATCTTTCTGCTGGAGATGCATCTTTGGACGTAGTCCATGCTTTAAGGATCTATGTGGATTGTGCCAGTGCCACCAGAAAGACAAAAACTCTTCTTTCTCTACAGATTTCACAGGAAAGGATGGCCTGCTGACAATCAGACACAGGCAAGATGACCATTTCAGAAGCATATTCTAGAACGGATCTCCCTGTTTTGTCTAATGTCTCTGCTCACTCTACTTGTAAGGTAGGGCCTTCATGGGCAGCACAACATAGTGCTTCAGCTGAACAGATATGTAAGGCAGCAACATGGTTTTCCATTAACAGATTCATTAGACACTATTCCTTTGATACCTTTGCCTCTCAGGATGCTGAATTCAGGCGATGAATTCTCCTGTCCAATCAGGAGCATCACCTTTACTAAATTTGCTTTGGGACATCCCAATGTTTATTCTGTGGATAATCTGTGGACCCTGCAGGAGAAATACGTAGTTATGGTAGACTTACCGTCTAACTTTCTCCTAAGTCCACAGTATCCACAGGGATCCCCACCCTGATGCATCTGATTTTAGGATCCTTACACCTACTAACCTCTTCCTTCTTTATATGGAAGTGTGTGCATCTGTGTTCTTCTCACCTGATTAGGGCTCTCTATGATGCATGAGCCAGGAGGTGGGGATATAGGGGACTGGCTCGTTGCATTCTGAGAGGCCAAAAGCTTTTGATCGTTGATGCAAATCCGCTGATGCTACCTCGTATCCCAATGTTTATCCTGCGGATACTGTGGACTTAGGAGAAATAGTTATCAACGGAAAGTCTACCACAAGTACATATTCCCATGAATCATCAATTACAGCCAATTCAATTATCTAGGAAAATTAATTGGTGATCATTTTTTCACAAATTTCACTTCAGACTCTGAGCAGGTAAAGAGTTAAGAAAAATTCCTATTTTTTTTTTGCAAAAATGTTTGGATATGGCACTGATCCTTCAGGACACCCCCCTTAATGACTAATTAGACAAGTTTTTTAATTAGTTTTAACTGGCCAATAATGACATGTCATATTGCGGGTGAAAAAGTACAAAGTGATGGAAATTGGGGTTCAAGGTATAGGACCGGTATATTGGGGTGCTTTGAGTGGGATGGTTGTTTTTCAGATTGCAAGTTGGAGTAATCTGTCTTTCCACTTTTTTTTTTATAAAAGTACCCTAAAATGACAAATATATAATTATACCCATTTTCATGTACCCCAAATTTAATGAGCATTTATTTTGCACAAAAAAAGCTGACTTTCTATCATTTTTTGCATTTTTCTCCTTAAATTCATAGAACTGCCATTTCACACACTTTTTAATGTGATCTCTAATACATTTTTCTTTTCCGTTATCCTATGTTTAGCATTATTTGGGGTACAGGCTAATTTCCCCATTTTCACCAACACATCACTGCAAGAATTTTCACATGAAATCCGTTTTGAATAGGTTGAAAAATGGGAGCGCACATACCCGTGAATAGGCATTTTCACAGCAATTTTCAGCTGACTGCCATGCTAAAAATTCACGTGAAAAACTGCCATGAATTTGCAGCTAATTGAATACCCCCAACCTCAAAATCTGTCAAATTCAGTTCATGGAAAAGGCTAATTTACTAGGTGTGAAGTGAATGGAAATATTTGTGTTTAATAGTGTTAAATTGTAAATATTTTTGATATATTAATGACTTTGTTAATAATCTATGTTTTACAGATACAAATGCAAAGATGTTGGAGAGCTCTATACGGCTGCCGCTGAAGAGTTACTTCGACCAGAAAGAAACACATTGGTGGTAAATTTCACCGATATTGAATATTATAATCAGCAACTTGCTACCACCATCCAGGAAGAATACTACAGGTAAAATAACTTTTTGCCATACATAATGTAAAAATAAATCCACTGAAAACAAATTAAGGCATACGTATTGTAGATATGTAACAACAAAATCAGGACGACACTTGCAGCATCAGTGTAATACAGGTCTTTACTCAGCATGAGCCAGACACCAAGTGCAAGTAACAGGAGACAAACAGCATGACATCTCCCATGATGCACAGCATGCATTTACATCAAACTTGCATCAAATTTACCTTTCAAACTGGAAGGAGGCAGAACATAGATGAAACAAATGCAACAATGTGACAATGTTAGGCGTGAACAAAAGAAAATACATTTATACAATAAAGTCTTGGAACTTTGGGTTGGGTTTGGACACTGCCCGATCTGGTAATGGTACACTGGGAACCTATAGGCATGTCCACTGTGACACCAGAGATCTCTATTACTTCAGAAGTGGTCTCTTGAGGAAGGACTGTCCATGCAATGCGAATCATCACTGACATTGGTTGCAGCTGTGGTAGAAACTGAATCAGGCTGTGTAGAGCTTTCTTCAGGTACATTTAACAGATGGTGGCGGTTGCGTACATAGAGGGCATTATCAGACTGTACCACGTAGCTATTTGGATGACCTGCAGGAATCTGAACCATTGCCATTCTGTCAAATCCTTGCTTGGTTTGCATGCGGACAGGCTGGCCTGGAGACAGTGGTGGCAGGCGGTATGCTGATCTGTCATAAGAAGCTTTGGCAGCCATTCTGTGCTTGCTGATGTTCTCCCGTACCTGTGGCTCTACTCTGGGTTGCAGGAGTTGCTTTGCCATTGGGATGCCTGTGCGGGTGCGCTGTGCTAATAGGCACTGTACAGGGGATGGAAGTCCATCTCGGGGCATGTTTCTCAAGTTTAACAGTGCCAAGTATATGTCCGATCCATCTCGTGCACACTTCTCTATTAGGTGCTTTGCAGAGTGGACTGCACGCTCTGCCAAGCCATTTGACTATGGGTAGTAAGGACTACTAGTGATGTGCTTGAAGTCCCATGTATTCGCAAAGTCCTTGAACTCTCTACTCTTGAATTGCATGGCATTATCAGTGATCAACTGCGGTGAGGTGCCATGTGCTGCAAAGTGTCTCTTCAGCTTTGCACTGACCATTTGACTTGTGGTGCTGGGCAAGTAGTTTATCTCAAACCATCCTGAACAGGAGTCCACTAGTACCAGGTACTCCTTCCCCCTCCATTCAAATAGATCAGCCACAAGAATGGACCACAGAAGATCAGCAATGTCATGGAGCAGCATGGGCTCCTGTGGCAGGTGTGGATGCAAGGCATTGCATGGTGCACAAAATGAGACGGCACGGTCAATGTCACCGTACATGGAGGGCCAGAACATGGTTTCATGGGCCCTATGCTTGGTAGCCTCCAGGCCAGCATGGCCCTGGTGCATCTACTGGATGTAGAACATCTGAAGGGCAGCCGGAATAGCGAAGCAATGACCCCACAGGATGACACCATCAGATACGGTGATCTCATCTCTCATACAGTAGAAGTAGCGAATGCAGTGTAGCAGTTCCTTGGAAAAGAGGATGACCAGCCATTGAGAATTACAGCAGAGACACTGGCAAAGATCATCCGCAAGTCTAGCACCACGCAGCTCTTCCTGCCGCTTGGTAGGGAGCACCTCCACAGCCATGACCTCATAGTCATCCTCAGCAGCGTTCAGGTCAGTAGTCGAAAGGAAGGCTTGAGACAGAGCATCAGTAACGTACATATCTTAGCCTTGCTTATATATGACATCCAGGTTGTACCACTGCAGCTTGAGCATCATGCTCTGAATACGGGAAGAAGCAGAGTAGATGGGCTTCTTCAGTATGGTGATGAGAGGCTGATGGTTTGTTTCCACCATGACAGGATGGCCATAGATGAAGTCATGGAAATGATTGCAGGCGAACACCCGTGCCAACAGTTTTCTCAATTTATGCATACCTGGTTTCAGTGTCAGTGAGAGCCCTGGAAGCAAAAGCCACCAGTTTGCGGTGTTGGAGGCACACGGCCCCTAGACCACTCTGTGAAGCATCGGCAGAGAGGACTACCGGATCATGCACGTTGAAGTCTTGCAGGACCGGTGGATTTGTCAGCATGGTTTTCAATCGATCAACAGCAGCCGTGTGTGCATCCAGCCAACACCATTCTGAGACCTGATGGAGTAACTGCTGCAAAGGTGAAGTGGTTTAACTGTATTGCGGAACAAATTTAGACAGCTAGGTGGTCATTCCCAGGAAGCACTGCAGCTCCTGTTGGTCAGCCGGAAGTGGCATTTGCTGGCTGGCAGTGATTTTATTTGGGTCCGGTTTGACACCCTGACTAGTGAGCACGTGGCCCACGTACGCCACTTCTGTAACTCTAAACTTGCATTTGTCTGGGTTGAGGTTCAAAGCATGGGCCCATTCAAGTACTTGGAGCAGTCGCTGGTTGTGTTCTACCTTGGTGCGACCCCACACCAGGATGTCATCAACGATGATTTCACAGGGATAGCCTGCAAACAGTTGCTCCATGCAATGCTGGAAGACCTCACTGGCTGTAGTTATTCCATAGAGCATGCAAAGGAAGACCTAACGCTCTATCGGGGTCATGAAAGCGGTGAGCAGGGACGAAGCTCTGTCCAAAGGGATTTGCCAGAATCCGCACTTTGCATCCAGTGTCCTAAAAACTGTGGCACCTGGCATGTCTGCAATCACTTCCTCAATGGTGTGGAGAGGGTGATATGGACGCAGCAGTGCTTTGTTCAAGTGTACTGGATCAATACAAAGACGTACAGTCCCATCCTTTTTTTGATGCGGCCACCATGGCGGACACCAACTGTGTTGCTTCCTCTATAGGGGCAATGATACCCAATTGAGTCATTCTGTGGATCTCTTTAATGATTTTGTCTTTCATTGCGATAGGAACCCTCCAGGGGACACACACAGTAGGTACAATGGAGTCATCAAGCCTCATATGGTACACAACAGGAAGCTTGCCAAGTGTACTGCAATCAAATAAATCCTGAAAGTCTTTTATTTCTAGGACGGTCATCTGTATTGCGTGTACCTCAGGCCCCAATTTGAGAAGGCCTAGCTTCATACTGTCAGGGAGGCTTAGCAGTGGTTTTAACCTTTTGACCCACAATGTGGAATAGGAAATCAGCATGGGTAAACTTTAGCTTCGTGGTACCCAGTGTGGTGGTGGTCTGGCCACCATAAGCTATCAAGTTGGTCTTATCTCATGGGTTTATCTGTGCAGTTGGATCTATTTCATGTAGTTGTTTGTAGGATATGACATTGAACTTCGGTCCTGAGTCTATTTTGACTATGGCCACCTTGTTCATATGCTTTCTCAGTTTGATAAATATTTCACCCTTTTCATCTAAGTGGTCTACACTATCACAAACTGTCATGCAAACCGATTAACACCCTGGCTCCATTTCAACCTGGTTAATCTGCTGGGGTGAGCGGCTATAGTGCGACTCAGACTGTTTCTTTATGGAAGTTTGATCTTTGGAGCGGCAGCACCTTGCAAAATAATTCTATTTGTCACATGCATTACATTGTTTATCATATGCGGGGCAGCTTTGTTTGTCAGGAGGGGGCTGTGCCACGTAGTTGCCACACGTGGAGGATCGGTGCGGAATGGCCACCATGACACACACCTCAGCGTGCTTTCTTAGTTCCCTTGTGCCATTTTTTAGACTGCTCATTTAACATACAGATATTTATGGCAGTTTCTAATGAGGCCCTTCTCCTGCAGCAGCGGTGCATGTACCTTGGCGCTGCGTATGCCGCATATGATTCTGTCATGGATTAGCTCCTCTGTTAGGATACCAAAATTGCACTTCTTTGCCAGCAGCTTTAGCGTGGAGACGTAGGACTGTATAGTGTCATCACTCTTTTTGGTTTGTGCTGTTGAAAACATGTCTGTCCATAAATACATTCTTTACTGGCATGCAGATCTCTTCAAACTTTGCAATTAGGATGTCAGGATCCTCTGTCTTATCCGTCAGCATATACAAAAGCATCTGATTTGTCCACAGCATCGGTGCCTGCGCGTTTCAGCAGCGTGTATGCATGGACTTTTTTTTACTTGTCTGAAAGGCCTGCTATGGAGTATACGTGCCATTCCCTTTTAAACCTCAGCCAGTTGTCAGCCATGTTTTCATCAAATATCAGCGGATCTATTCTCCTGAGACCTTGTGCCATGGCATCCCAGTTCTGACACCATGTAGATGTGTAACAACAAAATCAGGAAGACACTTGCAGCATCAGTGTAATACAGGTCTTTACTCAACTTGAGCCAGACACCAAGTGGAAGTAACAGGAGACAAACAGGAAGTGAGTCACCTCGGCATGACATCATCTCCCATGATGCACAGCATGCATTTACATGTACTATTTTCAGTTTAACATGTAAAACAAAATAGCTAATGTGCAGGTGCTGGATATAATACAGGCCACCCTATTGCTCAGTGTCTATTTGTCAGTATTACTCAATGCAAGGCCTTGATAAAGAGTTTGTTGTTCCTTTTGATCGGCTTGCCCATCCTTATGTAAAAACAAGCCGTGCCTGCCTCCTTATGTCACTACATTTTACATTGAAATTGATCCATGAAGGCTAAACACACATGTGAATCATAACCTGCAAGACACTGCTATGTGCTAAAGAGCGACTATCCCAATCCATTGTTTTCCTGAGCCACATTACTAACATGTTTAAGCACCAACTGTTAAAATGACCTAAGTTGGGAGCCATAAACTGATGGCCTTTATCAAGTTGTATTGCTGCTAATTTCTATCTATACTGTAACTTCACAAACTCATCTAGTAAAGGCAAACATCTTACTGTACTCATTGTGAATATTGTACAATTTTAAAGTTTGTCCTCCTCACAACTTTGTATCATTCCTGAAGAGAATCACTCGACATGCTATAGAATATATCTATCTATAAATGTTTTTTTCTTATTGTCCTGAAAGTGTTTAAATATGTATTTGTATTCAAATATGTTGCAAACATTGTCTTAACCATTTGCATTCTATCATCCTAATCTGTACCAGAGTGTATGTTCACCTATGCCGGGCCGTTCGGAACTTTGTCAGACAATTGGGAAACTTTCCAGCAAACAAAGAGTTCTATGTGGCATTTTCAGATTTCCCTGCACGACAAAAGTAAGTCATTATGATATTTATTATTTAGGTGCTATGGTGAAGGTGATTTTACTATTTGCACATAAATCTACCTTAGGATATTCAAAGTAGTGTGTGCATATTTTTCACTATATCCTCTTTTTTACGATCTCTCATTGAAGGATACGTGAACTTTGTTCTCTTAAAATTGGGACTTTGCTTCGCATTAGTGGGCAAGTTGTGAGGACACATCCTGTCCACCCTGAACTTGTCAGTGGTACATTCCTTTGTATGGACTGCCAGTCTGTAGTCAAAGATGTGGAACAACAGTTCAAATATACACAGCCAACAATATGTAAAAATCCTGTCTGTGCCAACCGCCGAAGGTTCACATTGGACACCAACAAGTCTCGCTTTGTAGACTTTCAGAAGGTACTATATTTTTTTTTTCTAAACTGTATCATAGTTATACCTCTGATGTACACTACAAAAAGAAAATTTGTCTGTTCTTAGGATTACTGTTTCTAAAACTTTGGCAGTGTAATCAGTTATATGAGCAGGCAAATGATAAAATATGATTTTTAAAAAGTTTTATGTTTTTATTTTATTACCAGTTTATATAGTGCACACACATTCAGCAGTGTTTTTGCAGAAGGTAGTTGGCCAGTCACGTCCGTCACTTAAAATCAACTTACGATCTGTATTCCCTACCACATGTGCAGACATACACAAGGGGTCCAGCTGCTTCACAGAGTGGTTTTAGCGCATGCAACTTTGCATAGACTCCTCTGGCGAATACTTTGACAAAAATGTAATGTACACTTTGTAAATAGAATACTGTTTGCATCTAGAATCTTATTGCACTCCCCTTGTACACTAGGGTTTTTTTTTTTATTGTTGGGGGCCAATTAATCTTAAGTATATTTTTGGCTTGTGGAAGGAAACCACAGTTCATGGAGGAAACCCACGCAAGCACAGCAAGAGTATGAAAACTCTGCACAGTTAGCCATCACCTCATTGCTGTGAGGCAGTAGGATCTGACCTGTACTAAAGGTCAGAAAAGCAAAGGAGAGCATAACCGGAACAACAAAACGTGACTTCACAAGGAAACCAAATTATCTCTTATATCGATATCCACTAATTGAAAATATAATCAAAGCTAAAGGTAGAAAACTACATGAAGAAAGCTATGGGAAGCCCATAGGTAGTCCATGGAGGACAAGACAACGTGTACAATGGAGTAGGGGAGGTATGAGGGTAGTAGTGAATGTGACACCAGTAATTGTCCTACACAGATGTAGAACAGTTATTCAATAAGTGGCAAAGTGCCTGACTCACTACAAAAGACAGGCATAACAGAAAACATAAACTAGAAACACATGTAAGTACCTATTGGCTACAGTCTGAAACCTGTAAACTGAGGTGTGTATGTGGGTAACCTGTTTAAGACTTTAAGAAAACAAGTGTAACTAGCAAAATAAAAAGCAGTAAAATGAGTAAACAATTGGGTAAAATGAAAAATATTTATCCACTGGAAGGAACAGAAACATGTGGCAAAGTCACAGATCAGGTGGTCATCAGCCATGGAGTCACCCCATGGCCTGCGTCTGGTGTTACTTACTGCCAATTCTCCCTACATGGTAGTGGCACACTGGGGGACTCCAGAGGGTCCATCCAATTGGGGAGAGAAACGGAGGTTAGGCCCAGGAAATAACAAAACTGTAGGTGCGATCTCAAAGTCCGGAAGTACATGGAGTGTCTCCTTATGCTGCTTTCAGGTGTGACCCAGGAATTTGCTGGGTCTAGCAAGCTGGCAAATTCCTGGGACTAAGCTCCATGACACTGGTCGGGAGAAGGGTCGTGTACCCAGGACTTGGTTGCTTCCTTTCACAAATGCAGAAATCCTGGGTTGATGCACGTTCACATGCAGATATCCAGGGTAGAATTGTGTGTAAAATGGGTCACAGAGGGAAGCATTACCAAAATGTAATATAATGTTTTCAGAGTTCCTCCGTATGTTGGCAAAGCATGCACTGCTGTTGTAGAGCATCCAGAGGTCTTGGTAAATCTGAGGAAAGTGTCCATTAAAGTCTATAGCTTTAGCTTGATGGTTCTTTTTCAAAATCTCCTCTTCAACAGTGTAATGTAAGTGACAGTTAATAAAGACATGCCTTTAGCGTGGAGAGCATTATGATGCTCTGTCAAATAGAATCAGAGAGTCTGTGTCTGGAACTGGTAGATCATTGAAGATTTTGGAAGAGCATCTTTGATTTTACACAGGACATCTTCTGAATTACCCAACAATTCAAGTTATTCCTTCAGCACCTATTATCAAGTCGGCATTGTATCTCAATCAACAGGCAGGACTGACCGGAAAGCATAGTGTGAAGGTCGCTAAGTTTTATATCTACCTTATCCCTATGGTCCTCCAATGACACCACTCTAGCAGCAACCTCCTTCCACCATTTCTGTATCATCTGCAAATGTAAGGGATGAGCAGCACAAGTCAACATGCTGACCGAAATTGAAAATGCTACCATGGAAGTGTAAGAGGATGAAGGGGATACTTGTGTAGCTGATGCGAGTGCTTATGAGGATGTTGATGTCTGAGTCAGGCACCAGTGGAGGCAGTTCTTGCCCGTGATAAGAAGGTGCCCATTGTCAGACCTGGGAATAACACCAAAAAAATCCACCTCTTGTGTCTGGAATTATTTTTACCCAAATCCCTGTATACACTTGTCTAGCCATCCATAGTGTTTGTAAACCCACAGTAAGTAGAGGTTAGAACATCACTTATCTAGGAATTTTCCTCTGTTACATCATTTGCAACAAGTTCATGGAACATTTTTGGGAAAATCAAAAACTGGTGCTAAAAAATAAGTCCAGCATTGGTTAGCTCCCTTCCCCAGCTGTATCCCAGCACCTGCAATCTGCACAGCCAGCACCTTTGTCCTCAATATCCGCACTAATGATTGAAGGTAATCCTGCATCTAGGATAAGGCTTAGTCACTCCTCCCCTATCCAGGATTCCTTAGAAGAATCCTTCAACACTAGGTCTGCTTCTACTTCTGTTGGAAGTGGACCAAGAAGAATACTGGTAGTTGCAAACAACAATTGACTTTAAAACAATCTTTTGTGAGAAGATGTAAGTATGCTAGCTGTCAGTCACACAGTGGATCATAATGCTGTGACGGCTATGCTGGTATTAGATCTACATCCAATATCCACCATTAATACAGCTGATTTTAGATGGTTATTTACGGTCCTGTGTTCCTGCCACCAAATCCCATCTCTGTTCCATTTTACTAGACATGATCTCCCACGGCTGTACCAAGGCGTTAAAAAATTTAGAATTATTGGCAAACAAAATGCCACTGTCCACTTAATCACAGATATGTGGAGAAGCAGAACAGAGCAATCTAAATATTATTGGACTGTCACAGCCCACTAGGTGCCTGAATTGTATTCAGTAGCAGGAACCGCAAACAGCAGCATTTAACAAACAATACCATCTCAGAGGCAGGCTACTGTGCATCACCGGCTTCAGTAATGGGTATACCGCTGACAACCTGTTAGAAAAAATTAAGGGATATTATAGCAAAATGGGTATCCCGCTTGGACTCTCGACAGGATTTGATTTAGGAAAACACTACAAATATTGTGAAAGCATTACAGCTAGGTGAATTCCAATACATCCCCTGTTTTGCTCACACGATTAGTGTGCTGGTAGTAGCTTGTGGTACAGCATTTTTTTAAGAAATGACAGGGATGTGCAGGAGATTCTTTCTGTGGCCCGAAAAATCTTGGGACATTTTCAGCATTCAGCAGCTGCATGCAGAAGACTGCATTGACTGCAAGAACAGTTCAATTTAACCTGCCACCAACTGAAGCAAGAGATGGTAACAAGGTGGAATTCCACCATTTACATGCTTCAGCAGATGGAGGAACAGTGAAAAGCCATCCACAACTATACAACAAGCCATAACATTGGCAGAAGAGGGGAATGTACCTTAGTGCAATACAGTGGAGAATACTTTGTGTTTGTGCAAGGTCCTGAAACCTTTCACAGTACTCACCTGTGAAGTGAGTGCAGACACTGGCAGCTTAAGTCAGGTGATTCCCCTAATTAGACTTTTTTGAAAAAGCAGCTTGATAAATTGAAGGAGATAAAACAAAGCGATTATGCTAAGTATGTCAGACTTGTAGATCAAGTCCTTTATTCACTTCACCAGAATCCAAAGATTGTCAGTATATTGAATTCAGATACATACCGAGCTTGATGGTGACTGTGCTTGATCCTAGGTTGTCATATATGTTGTCTTTCTTTCCAGAGGAGCCAGATCTTAAGAGATGCAGACAGCTCCTGGTGAGCAATTTGTCCGCTCAAATGGCACATGATGACATCTCCTCCTTCAGTTTCTCTGGCAATTGCTGCTGCTGCTAGGAAAAAACTCTGCTTCCCAAGAGACCCAGTGGTGATACAGAGGAGTCAACACAATGTGTTGACATCTGGGTGGGTCTATAAGAATTGCCCAAAATTAGTGACTCCTCTACTGTAACCCCCTCTAATATGATCACCATCCAAAGAATGCTGGAGGATTATTTAAATGAAAGCATATAAATATGTATTTCACAGTTCCTTTTGGGTACTGAGAACAAAAGTCAATTTGAAAGCCCTTTGCATTACATGAGCTGCCCACCCTCAAGTGTGTACTTAGTTTTCAGTGCAGCTGGGAACCTTGTCAGCAATCTGCATAGGAGGCTACTTCCTAAAAATGTGGAAAAGATGTTCATCAAAATGAACTGGAAATTCCATGAGGAAGACATATACCAGCAATTACTGTACATCAAACTTCTATAATGGTGGATGTCAAAGGGATTGAATTAACATTGTGTGATGAGGATGACTGACCTCTTGCCACTGTAAGGAGAGATCACTGACAGCACTGTTAGCCTAGCTGCCTTAAGCGGATTGGTAACTTATTTTGTGGGGGCCCAAACAAACCAAGAACTTCAGCCAAGATAGTGGCAGTCCCTGTCACTGAAGTGTTTGGTCTGTCAAAATATGCATGTCCTTTTTAATATCCAACTTAAGGGTTCATCTTGCACCAATTTTCTGCCACTGCTGTGTGGCAATGTTACATAGATGTGCTATTAACTGCTGCATGTTTGTGCTGCTTGTCTGTTGATTAAAAACCAGCCAGCTACCTGAAGCCTTTGGCCTAAACTAGATGAAACCATTGTGAGCTGTGAGATGGTCAAAATTGACTAAAAATGTATGTTATTGAGGTAAATAATACTGTTTGAACAAAGTGGTGGTGGGGGGAAAAAAATGCTGAAACAAAACATGCAAGGGTGGTTTTGGCAAAACATCTGCCCCTAAGTGAGCACAAACCATATCCAGTTGTCAATTTCTATCCTCTCCCTCACAGGCTATGAGCAAGTTGAGAATATGGTCTGTAAAGTGTGAATGGATATTTCCTGTCTACACTTATTCTCCCCTTTCCTGGCAAGGAAGTCCATGCCCCCTCATTCATTCCCGCTTCCACATTCCACACTTAGGGGTATATTCAATAAAAGACGGATCCATTCCGACATGCTTTTGTCGGAATGGATCAGACAAGCCCTATTCAATAGGGTGGCCAAATCCGACTGATATGGCCATTCCCTCCCGTCTGTACTGCTGCTGTCCGCAGCTTTCCGTGTGCGAACACAGGAAGCTGCTGAAGACAGCCACGCAGTCTCATTCAGTGCAGAAAAAAATAGCCTCTAATGAATAGGTCTGAACCCCTTCCGACCTAAATCTGTCGGAAGCTGCCATCTTTCCGACAAGACTGCAGCTTCCGACACTTATTGAATATACCCCAAAAATTCATTGCTTCTTAACTTCCTCTCTCCTGGTGCCTGCTCCCACACCCTACCTTCCAATTTATTCCTCTTTTGGCATTTTCCCCTCATCTCAGCCATCCTCAAAAAAATCCTTCCTTGATCCCAATGCGGTCTTACTACCATTATATCGCCCCTTTGCCTTAAAGCTTAATTAGTGATGTCAACATATAGACTTTACCATATCCAGTCCCCTCTCCCGATCTTATTTCCACCTTCAGAGCATCTCCAGAATCAGAACTTTTCTCACATTGATCCCAACTAAAGGTAAATTTCAATTAGAAGAGAATAAAACACTGATGGTTTTTAGCAATGTTTCCCAAGGTTTAGTCTGTGTTTTTTTTGAGCAATTAATTTTGACTACATAAAAATACATTCTCTCCCAAAAGCACATAAGTTCAGTGAAACCTGTGTGTTTTTGGGAGAAACAGCCCTGTTTTGGGGGATAATTGAATAGCACCTGTTCCAAAAATTACCCGCAGTCCATTACTGCAGGTATGTATAGAAAAAGAATGGAGCGCTATCTGAAGATATTTTTTCATTAAAGGCAGATCTTTTAATATAAAATGCACATCATACAAATAATACATACACCTCAAAAAAATGAGCATTGTTTAACAACCAACACCAATTTGAGTTTCACAGCTTACAAAACTTTACTCATCCACTTGAGAATTGTTCCCTTTGGCCATGATAGAATGTCTAAAATTCCTCCCTCCAAACTGAATAGGGATGTTTTTGTGACTTTAATTTACTATGAACAAGTCTATGAAAACCATTGGCAGTATGAATAACATGAGATCATTTCATAATGTGCTAGGAAAACTATGGCCTCTTACTGTCAGATCCTCATTTTAAATCTATTGAGTTTAAACCCTCTTCAACATGAAGCAAATACTGACCAATCCTTTAGTACCTAATGTTTGTGATCCCTAAGCCAAATTATATCTTGAAACGTGTTCAATACCATCCAATTAGCATTTTAAAAATGACCACTAGAAATATTATAAAAACATTTTCCATCTACTTGCATAAGTCTTTGCAAATTAATACAACTGAACCATATGGCGTTTGCAAAAGAAGTTCAATGCCACTGATAATATGCACATAAAACTTTGCTTAAACTGGCCACACATCTTAATATTATCATTCCAGCCAAGTAGTTTGCTAGTTGGAATAAAAATCTGCTAATGTATGGAATGCAAGCAAACTTCGATTTGCTCCAGAACACCAGAAAATGGTCGTTCAGACAAGTTGGTGAAAATAAACATTTGCCCCCATACCAGAGAATTAGTTGACTTGTGGGAGCGATAATCTTCAGATGTCTTTCCAGCTTTAGGGGGTCTATGTACTAAGCCTTGAAGAGA
The DNA here is from genome assembly GCF_028390025.1 of Pseudophryne corroboree. Taxonomy (NCBI): domain Eukaryota; kingdom Metazoa; phylum Chordata; class Amphibia; order Anura; family Myobatrachidae; genus Pseudophryne; species Pseudophryne corroboree. Next base: position 359,874,884 of record NC_086448.1, read on the forward strand.
GAAAAACTGGATGGAGATAAAGTACCAGCCGACCAGCTCCTAACTGTAATTTTTCAAACCCAGCCTGTAACATGGCAGTTAGGAGCGGTACTTTATCTCTGTTCCCTGATCTCCGTCCAAGGCTTATGGGGCATACACACGTGCTGATTCAAGCTCAGCGTGATGTGTGCTGAGACAGATGTGGGCTTAGCACACATCGCAGCGGGTGTCTGTACACATGCCGCAATGTGTGCTATCTTGATCCTAACTAGACCACAAGGCTCAAAGAGCTTTGCAATCTAGCCAGATCTTGACTGCATGCAGTCTAGATCTGAGCCAGCGACGCGCGGGGCCACGCATCGCTATCGCTATGGGGTATACACACGAAGCAATCTGTGCTTAATTTCTAAGTGATTTAGACAGATCACTTCGAAAATAGGCCAATATCGCTCAGTGTGCCCCCCCCCACACCCCCTTCGTAAATAGTTCCCTTAGTCTTACTGGTCAACAAACACAAAATGGGGTCTACAATATCTTCACTACTTTACAGCTGAAAGAAAATGAACATCCTCATATGACAAGTACAGTATATTGTTAGCTAAGTTAATCGTTGGCAAACTTAGTGTTCTAGTTTGCTGGAGGCTAATTTTAAAATGTTTTGGTTAAGGAGACTTGTCTCTATCAAAGTTACTTTTTTTTTCTTCACAAACGCCTATTACTATTTTATAATTTATCCCAGGCCCTCTGACCTCCTTACCATCAGTCAAGAATGTAGCTAAGTGGCTGAGCTTTGAAAATAAATCTCTCCCTCTACTGGAGTAAAATTAAATCTGTAATGTGCTGACTTCCAAATGAAGTATTTATTGTAATACCTGACGTCATGAGCAATTATAATGCTTCACATCTGAACTACTTTCTGGCTCTTGACTCTTAAAAAGGAAATGTATGTTTCTGTTCCATTTTCGTGCCTCATTGCTTAATCTGTCAAAGTAAATCAAATCTTACCTGCCATTTACGGATCCTGCTTACAAGTAAACAGAATTTTCACATGGAATAAATCTAAATTTCCATTTGCCTTGCAAATCAGTAGGGCTTGTAAATATCTCTACTTTTACAGTATAAATGACTCTATAATATTTACAAAAAATACCTTTTTTATATATGTACATAATATTGAAGTTTAACACTGGCTGTCACCCAATTGTTGGGATTGTCTGCATTCCATTGTCAAGTGTGATGGAAATGTGATAATTCTAGTCTAATTATTTGAGACTAGTCTGCCCCGCATGTCAGGCCCTTCTCCCCCAACTCTCCACCGCCCCGCAAGAGTGCAAAAGCATCACAAGGACTGCCCCCATAGCGGTCTGGACACGCCTGCGTTGTCTAAAGCCATTGGTACACCCCGTCCTCGTCCCACATAGGGCTACCACCTCATCCCTTTAATTCTGGACACATATTAATTGCACAGTTTCTGTGGTTGGCTGACTTCAAGGCTCCATTTCACCTGGTTTTAATCAGCCACAGAACCTGTGTAATTAATGTGTCCAAAATTAAAGGGATGAGGTGGTAACCCTAGCCCCGCGACTGCCTCTGTCTGTCAATCAGGCAGAGGAGATTGCAGCCCTGAGATGCTGTTTCATTTATAAAATCCAAGATTATTTACATCACCTATACCACCATCTGTAACAGTGTATGGGCCAGATGGACTAAGTTTTGAAAAGTGATAAATTGCACAGTGATGGGGTCTATTTACTAAGCCTTGGATGAAGATAAAGTACCAACCACCTCCTAGTTGTCTGTAACATGGCAGTTAGGAGCTAGTACTTTATCACCATGTAACTTATCACTTTTCAAGGCTTGGTACATTTCCCCCATAGTATGTAGGAAAGCATGACCTTTTACATATTTATGACCTCTTTAGGAAATACTAATACAATGCTACTAGTAATGGGGGAATAAATGTCAATAGTCTTTAAAGTTTTTAAGAATTATTGACCTATGAGGCTTTCTTTTTATGCCTGTCGGAGCTATGCTAAAATCAATATTCTTAAGACCATTCTGCATTGAAGAGTGTAGTTAACTTACAAGGTTAAATGAGCAAATACATAGTTTATAACTATGGGGACAATTCAACTCAGCTCGATGTTGAATAGTGCTGGGATGAGTGCCTGGATCTATTCAGTTAGCCATGCTGTAAACCCACAACTAGAAAATTACAGTTCACACCCTCCTGAGTTGCAAGCAGAAATGCAAGTAAACTATTGTAGTGCCACGTTGCTAGCTGCAGGCTTAAGGCATTATGCTAAGCACTTAATTCAGAGAATGTATTTTACAGTGACTAAACCCATGGCTTTAGGTGCGGTAAACTGCATCTCTCGACTGAAGTGCCAGGTTCAATGCAGACAATTGAATTGGTCCGGGCACTCATTACCTGTGCTATTCAACATCGTGCTGAATTGAATTGCACCATAATATGTAATTATCATATCATTGTCCACTCATAATATTGGACTATTATTAACAAGTATGACGACATTCAACAAGTCATAGTACAGTATATAGGGTTTTGTGTCATGAAATACCATGGTTCGCAAGTGACGTTAATCAGATTACATAAGATAACAAACATTTTTTTTTTTTAAATACTCTTCACTCCAAACACTTGCTGTACAAGTAGGATAAGGAATTAAAACCTGATCGTGCTACAATATATTATTTTACAAAGAAATATTAATTTGGCTACATGAATTTAAAGTAGCAAGATGGGAATGATTTCTTCCCAATCAATGTGGTGGTAACACTTTTTAAAATCCACTCTTAAGAAGTTTTATTGTTATAACAGACTGGGTTACATTTTTAAATGGAGATACAAAGTACTATTTTCTTAAAATACTGTACATTGAATTTGAATTGAGTATTAATAGCAAAGTTATTTAATAGGTCTCTAACAGAAATGTCTAGTGATTGACAAATCCTTTACAACATGTTTAAATTCTTAATGCTAAATTGACTAAAATGCTGGAGGAAAGACTTTTATTAAATACACCCTTATGACTACTAATGTTGTAGCACCATCTTGTGGATACTTTTAGTAAAAACTACATAAATCTTGTATGTTTTTGGCCTGTACTGCTAAATAGCCTATTAATAGTTTGCCTTATATGTGTAGATTATGGGCTTCAATATATGCGTCTGTGAATGTTTTTTTGTTTTTTGTTTTTTTAACCATTGAATCTATTACAAAAAAAGCCCTTTCCTCCTGCCAGTAATAAACAATTCCCCCCTGGTTGGTCACAACTGCATGCCAAACTAATACAGTGCTGTGAAACTTTTGTGGCCAGTGCAGGGAATAACTTCCAGAGGCAATGCAGATGCGTGCCTTCGGGCTCCAAAACCTGAAAGGGCACCTGCCTGGTACACCAGCACATGTGGTTCACAAGGTCGACCGCTGCTCTTCTAATGGAACTATGCGGTGCATCTGCTACTTCTGCAGAGTTAATCAGTTCTGTCCCAGGAGACATGCTAACACCTGCCATAGAGGACAGGATGGCTCTTGCCTGGTACCACCCAGCCTGTGCTAGAGCAAGCAATGGTGCACCTGCCACTACTGCTAAACTGTGAGATGGGACCAACCAGTGATTGCTGATTCTGCTTGCTGCAGACTGCTGAATCTCATGAGTCTGATCCTGACCAACAGGCCATTGTCACACAGCATAGCTGGATTCCTGCTAATTCATTGTGCGCTCTGGTTTCTGTAGACCAGCTGAGAGCGCTAGCTATATAATTAAGCCGTGTGTTCATATACACACCATATTTGGCTTCCCTTTTTTGTTTTATGGGTGGGCACCAAATCAGAGGATTAAAGGGGGGTCACAGGGGGTGAGTACCCCCTGTGACATGTAATATCAGTGGGACCCCCCCCCCCCCCAGATGGAGCTGTTCTGCCTCTGACACAGCTGCCCCCTGCTGCCTGCACACTGCAGTCATGATGAGTGGCTGCATGAAGGGTTACACAGCTACTATACAGCAGTAGCAGCCAGAGGCATAGTGTGTAGCCATGGCACCTGGAGCAAGCTTATGTCATGGTGCCCCCCCTCCCCCCATATAGACAAACATATCCCCATCACCTTCCTCAGCCCCAAGACCCATCACCATCCGCCATTCCCAATTGCTCTTAAGCCTCAGCCCCATCACCTTCTTCAGCCCTCAGCCCCTTACCTTCCTCAGACCCCAGCTCCATCACTTTCCTCAGCCCCTATCTTATCACCTCCCTCAGCTCTCAGCCCCCTCATCTTCCTCCAGACCCCACCTCCACCTTCCATGCAGCAGCAACCTGAATTATGCCATGGTAGAGCCCCTTACACACATTTCGCCAGGTAGCCCTTACGTACACATTACGCCAGGTAGCCAGGAGAGAGTGACAGTGTGCGTCTCACACTCCCAACAGCTCTAGGACCCGTCACCCGCAGCTCCGCTACTCACCTTCGCTGCAGCTCCGGAACCCGCAGCTCCGCTACTCACCCCCCCTGCAGCTCCGGGAACTGCCATCACCCTCTGACAGCAGTTCAGCGCTCTCTACGCCCCTGGTAGCAGCCAGTAGCATGCCACACCACCTCCCAGCATTTCTGAGGAGAGACAGACTAAGTGGACTAATGCAGAGAATGAAAAGACCTCTGACTGCAGCTGATAAAAAGTGGCAATGGTCAAGGTAGTCTAGACTTGGGAGAGGTGAGCATCAACCCCATACAGTGACTCGGATGGTCAGTAATTCGTATCTGTATAAATGTTTGTGGTGTGTCAATAAGGGGTATCTCTGTTAGTAAGTTTTATCTGTGTCAGTAAGGTGTGTCGAAGTATGTATGATAATGTGCCAGTAAGGGATACTGTGTCTGTGTTTTCAGTAAGTGTTTGTAAGAGGTGTCGGTAACTGTTTGTATCAGTAACTTGCATCTGTATCAGAACAGGGTGGCTGTCAGTATGTATATGCCAATAAGTGGTGTATGTGTTGGTAAGCGGTGTCTGTGTCATTAAGTGTGTGTGTCAGTATTTGTATCCGTAAGATGCGACTGTGTCAGTAAGTGGTATCTGTCAGTAAAAGGTGTCCATGTCCGAAACTTCATGCAGCTGAGGGAGGGGGGACCCAAACTGATGGTCTAAATTTGGCTCTGGATGTAAGTACAGGGAGTTGCTGTTGCTGGAGGAGAAGGCACACACGACTGACGTAACCAAGGGGGGTGGTGCTGACGAGAGGGCTCCCCTATATAAGTACCACAGGCACCCTCAAAGGCTTAATCTGGCCCTGTACCAAACTCCAACTTGCCTCCATGCGACTAGGATGAACTTATGCCCCTGGTGGAGAGCACATTAATTAGATGTTTTATAGGTGCCTGTACAGGTATTTACCGTATATACTCGAGTATAAGCTGACTTTTTCTGAAAAAGCCCCCTCGGCTTATACTCGAGTCAGTGCAGGGAGAGCAGTGTGACAGGGAGAGCAGTGTGAAGGAGGGACACGGAGCGCACTGCGCGCGCCTCTCCTGTGTCCCTCCTGCATCTCTGGCGGCAGCGGCGGGTCTATTAAAGGAAGTACCCGTTCGTGAGCTCTGATTGGCTCACGAACCGGCACTTCCTTTAATAGACCCGCCGGAGATGCAGGAGGGACACAGGAGAGGCGCGCGCTGTGCGCTCCGTGTCCATCCTTCAGAAGACAGCGCGGGAGCGACGGAGGGTAAGTAACAGGCACTGGGGGAGCATATTTGGCACTTGGGGGGGACGACATATGTGGCACTGACGGGACTTATCTGGCACTATGAGGCCATATCTGGCATTATGAGGGGGCATATCTGGTACTATGAGGGGGCATATCTGGCACCGTGGGGCATATTTGGCAGCATGAGGGCATATCTGGCACATCTGGCACTGTGGGGCACATCTGGCACTGTGGGGCATATCTGGCAGCATGAGGGAATATCTGGCACATCAGGCACTGTGGGGCATATCTGGCAGTATGAGGGCATATCTGGCACATCAGGCACTGTGGGGCATATCTGGCAGTATGAGGGCATATCTGGCACTGTGGGGCATATCTGGCAGCATGAGGGCACATCTGGCACTGTGGGGGCATATCTGGCACATCAGGCACTGTGGGGCATATCTGGCAGTATGAGGGCATATCTGGCACGGTGGGGCATATCTGGCAGTATGAGGGCATATCTGGCACTGTGGGGGCATATCTGGCAGTATGAGGGCATATCTGGCACTGAGGGCTGTGTACGGCAAGAGCTGCATTTCCCACTCTAGGCTTATACTCGAGTCAATAAGCTTTCCCAGGTTTTTGTGGTAAAATTAGGTGCCTCGGCTTATATTCGGGTCGACTTATACTCGAGTATATACGCTATGTTAAGTATTGGTTGAATGAGATGTGTACGTGACAGAAATGCCATATTCAAAATATTTACTTTCAGAATAAAGAACACAAAAGGAACACCATTCCAAATTTAGACACCACAGTCACACACTGAATTACTGTGGACAACTATATGTAGAACAAAATCTCTGGATATACTTTTTGCATACGTACACATTTATTTATTTTTTTAATCAAGAGACTGCACCATGAACATGCTTACAGTAAACAAGATGAGTAAAATGCTGCTTGCATCAACTTCACCTTTTTCATTGTACTGTTCATCTTACACCACATTACAATGTTTCGGAGGATGGTTCAGTAGCTGTAAATGTCAGGCTAGGTGCACTGTCACATCAGCCAATTGTGGTATCTAGAGATCTTCAAGCCACAGGTATAATAAATGCACTCCTTGGCTGCTGAGGACTATCCCAAAATATAGTAAGGATCTAGCAGAAAATCCATATGTGGAAACTAGAAGTAGAACAATATATGTTCAGTAACATGCACTCTGTTCAATGCATTACAGCTACAAACTTATATGTTAGGGTAGGAAATATTTAACAGGATCCCAGCTATGGCTATTCTGCATGCATCTGCTACTTTGGTTCAACAACTGTTGGCACCGGTAGGGTGTATAAAGGTGAGAGTATGCATATGGTTTACTCCAAGTACTCAGCAATGGAAAATGTTGATAGCCAAACTGAAAATAGTCAGTAGAATAAGTCCGGAGAAATGACCCTTACCCAGTTGAGTTCATTGTGGATAGATTGCGGGTAAATATATGGTTTAGGGATATTAGTGGACTGCACGAGAAAGGTGTGGAAAAACACATAAAAATAATCTTGTATCCTACATACAGGTGAGCTGGATTGCACACCCTAATTCTAAACTTAAAAGGTGCTACCCTTCTCAGACTTGTAGTGGTACACAAAAAAGGGAAAATGCAGGTGCACACTAAGCACTAAGAAAACTGGTAAACAGAACAATTATAATAAACTTGAGGTTCTTGGCATAATTTTTTGACAAAAATACGGACCCACCTGCCACAGCCAGGTGAAATCAGGTGGGTCCCTAACATTCCCATGGTTCAAGTCCAGAACATGGGACCCCAGGGCCAGTACAGCCCAACTGCCCCAAGGCATCAAACTAGTAAGAAGTAGTAGTTTGTGTTAAAGTGTGTTACAGTAATAAGTAGCAGCTTTGGGTGGGTTATTTTGTTTCTGTGCAGGGTATATACTGGCTGCTTTATTTTTACACTGCACTTTAGATTTCAGTTTGAACACACCCCACCCAAATCTAACTCTCTGCACATGTTATATCTGCCCCAACTGCAGTGCACATGGTTTTGCCCATTAGAGGAAGATTTTGCTTTTGCTATCAACCTTGAATTAGGCCCTTAGTAAGCTATTGCCAATATAGGCCCTCATTCCGAGTTGATCGCTCGCAAGGCGATTTTAGCAGAGTTGCTCACGCTAAGCCGCCGCCTACTGGGAGTGTATCTTAGCATCTTAAAATTGCGAACGATGTATTCGCAATATTGCGATTACAAACTACTTAGCAGTTTCAGAGTAGCTCCACACTTGGCATCTGCGATCAGTTCAGTGCTTGTCGTTCCTGGTTTGACGTCACAAACACACCCAGCGTTCGCCCAGACACTCCCCCGTTTCCCCGGCCACTCCTGCGTTTTTTCCGGAAACGGTAGCGTTTTTTCCCGCACGCCCATAAAACGGCCTGTTTCCGCCCAGTAACACCCATTTCCTGTCAATCACACTACGATCGCCGGAGGGATGAAAAAGCCATGAGTAAAAATACTATCTCCATTGTAAAATTACTTGGCGCAGTCGCAGTGCGAATATTGCGCATGCGTACTAAGCGGAATTTCACTGCGATGCGATGAAAAATACCGAGCGAAAGACTCGGAATGAGGGCCATAGTACTAATCTACTATATTGTCAATTGCTTACGAAGTCCTCTGATTACTGTTTTCTATTTCTTATTTGACATGTTGTGAATTTTTTTTTTTTTCGGTCCATCGGTCGGTGTGTTTTCATTGTATTACATATAAAAAGTAAAAACATATGTTTAGTTTTTCAGACTTGGTTGTCCGTTTTGATATATCTCCTTTTAAGTTTTAATGAAAATTTAACTTGAATTTTGACATAACATTTCTATATTAGTTGGAGCATTTTTGGCATTGTCAATAAAATAAAAGCTATTTTTTTTTATTTATTTTTTATCATAAATGTGGTGTCTTCCAATCTTTTCTTTCTCAGGTAAGAATTCAGGAGACCCAGGCAGAACTGCCTCGTGGTGCCATACCACGCAGTGTGGAAATTATTCTCCGTGCAGAAGCTGTTGAAACTGCAATGGCAGGGGATCGATGTGATTTCACGGGTACATTGATAGTTGTACCAGATGTGTCTGCTCTGTCTAGTGGAGGTGAGGCATATATTTTCATTCATAATAAATGTTACTGTACAAAAACTATTGGGACATATACAATTGCATACATGAGATGTAGTTTTTAATTTATATATTTTATTTTTTATAGTACATTTTTTCCTACTTCTGTCAAATTGTAAAGCAAATTCGAACTGTTTACCACTCAAATGCAACTAAAATGTTCTGTCTAATGTAATGCTACCAAATTGTTTGCATAAATCTCTACTAACACTAAACTACTGTACCTATATATTTTCAACACCTTTCACTATAAACAACATACAGTCCCCGCTGAGATACCCATGGATAATTATCCATTTGACTTACTTTGTCCAATGTCAATTGAAACTGTCCCATTCTACCATATCACAATATACCTTTTTATTGTTGTGACACATTTCCAAGTTAGCAATGGTCTTTATTAATTATAGGGCTGTAGATATGTTTTTAATTTACAGTGAATTTAGGTCAAAATAGTTGATCACCTAAATTCAAACAAGAATATTGCAATCTGAGATTCTGGAAACATGGGAGAAACACTTAGTCAATGGTGTGGGTTATGTTGGAAACTATGCATATCTCAAATATGTTGGTGCATTAAACCTCAAGTGACATTAATTTACAGTTCCATACTGTAGAAGTTGGATATAATTTTGTTTCTGCTGGCTGGTATGTAATTATGTGGGCAGTCACCTAACCCTTTGTAAAAGTTATATGGTAAAGGCTTATTTACTGTAGTACTTTCATAGGCTTTCATAGCTTTGCATCAATCATGGGGTCCCATATAAGTATGTAACATACTAATGGCCATATGCAATTGCGGTCGAATTGCTGCAAATGTCGAAAAACGGGGCATTTTCGACACACAAAAAATGACTCGACAATGCAATACAGTACTTTTCGACAAAAAAACGGCCGTTACAAATTCAACTTTTTGCAATTCGACAGTTGTCAAATTCGACATGTCTGCAATGGTAAAAATGCGGCTTTTCGACAAAAGTATATTCAATTGAAGAATGTCGTTTCGACAACAGTGCTTTTCGACAGTAATTTCGTCAACTCCAGTCTACCTCATTTTGCTGGCGGGATCTAATAAAAAAATTTAAAAACATGTTTTTTTTTGTGTTTTTTTTTTTTATTATTGCTAATAGCATATCTATTTATATTAGAAGGGATTATCTACTTGGGTTTGTCTATAAGGAGCCACAAGTATTATTTAATATATTTTTTAAAATATATATATATTTTTTTTACTGACTAAAATAATATGGAGAGATCAGAGCATGGTTTTTCAGTGGGAAGGGGTGGGAATGGGTTAAAAATTAAGAAAAAAATGCATGGGGTCCCCCCTCCTAAGCATAACCAGCCTCGGGCTCTTTGAGCCAGTCCTGGATGTAAAAATACGGAAAAAAATTGACAGGGGATCCCCCGTATATTAACAACCAGCACCGGGCTCTGCGTCCGGTCCTGGTGCAAAAAATATGGGGGACAAAAGACGTAGGGGTCCCCCGTATTTTTCACACCAGCACCAGGCTCCACTAGCTGGAGAGATAATGCCACAGCCGGGGGACACTTTTATACTGGTCCCTGCGGCCGTGGCATTAAATCCCCCCCTCCAGCCACCCAAGGGCCAGGGGTGAAGCCCGAGGCTGTCCCCCCCCCCCCCCCCCCCCACCCCCCCCATCCAAGGGCGGCGGATGGGAGGCTGGTAGCCAAGTGACAAAATAAAGAATATTGTTTTTTGTAGCAGAACTACAAGTCCCAGCAAGCCTCCCCCGCAAGCTGGTACTTGGAGAACCACAAGTGCCAGCATGCGGGGGGAAACGGGCCCGCTGGTACCTGTAGTTCCACTGCAAAAAAAATACCCAAATAAAAACAGTACACACATCGTGATAGTAAAACTTTATTACATACGTGCACACCGACACACACATACTTACCTATGTTGACACGAAGTGTCTGTCCCCTTCTCCACGTAGAATCCACGGGGTACCTGTAAATAAAATTATACTCACAAAAATCCAGTGTAGATCTGTCCTCTTCTTGTTTGTAATCCACGTACTTGGCAAAATAATAAAACGCAAAACCCGATCCACGCACTGAAAGGGGTCCCATGTTTACACATGGGACCCCTTTCCCCGAATGCCGGGACCCCCATGACTCCTGTCACAGAGGGTCCCTTCAGCCAACCAGGAAGCGCCACCTCGTGGCACTCTCCTGATTGGCTGTGCGCGTCTGAGCTGTCAGGCGGCGCATAGCACTATGCCGCTCCATTATATTCAATGGTGGGAACTTTGCGGTCAGCGGTTGAGGTTACTCGCGGTCAACCACTGACCGCAAAGTTCCCACCATTGAATATAATGGAGCGGCATAGTGCTATGCGCCGCCTGACAGCTCAGACGCGCACAGCCAATCAGGAGAGTGCCATGACGTGGCGCTCCCTGATTGGCTGAAGGGACCCTCTGTGACAGGAGTCACGGGGGGTCCCGGCATTCTGGGAAAGGGGTCCCATGTGTAAACATGGGACCCCTTTCAGTGCGTGGATCGGGTTTTGCGTTTTATTATTTTGCCAAGTACGTGGATTACAAACATGAAGAGGACAGATCTACACAGGAATTTTGTGAGTATAATTTTATTTACAGGTACCCCGTGGATTCTACGTGGAGAAGGGGACCGACACTTCGTGTCAACATAGGTAAGTATGTGTATGTCGGTGAGCATGTATGTAATAAAGTTTTACTATCACGGCGTGTGTGTACTGTTTTTATTTGGGTATTTTTTTTGCAGTAGAACTACAGGTACCAGCGGGCCCGTTTTTCCCCCACATGCTGGTACTTGTGGTTCTCCAAGTACCAGCTTGCAGGGGAGGCTTGCTGGGACTTGTAGTTCTGCTACAAAAAAACAATATTCTTTATTTTGTCACTTGGCTATCAGCCTCCTATCTGCCGCCCTTGTATGGGGGGGACAGCCTCGGGGTTCACCCCTGGCCCTTGGGTGGCTGGAGGGGGGGACCCCTTGATTTAAGGGGTCCCCACTCCTCCAGGGTACCCCGGCCAGGAGTGACTAGTTGGGGATTTAATGCCACGGCCACAGAGACCGGTATAAAAGTGTCCACCGGCTGTGGCATTATCTTTCCAGCTAGTGGAGCCCGGTGCTGGTGTGAAAAATACGGGGGACCCCTACGTATTTTGTCCCCCATATTTTTTGCACCAGGACCGGACGCAGAGCCCGGTGCTGGTTGTTAATATACGGGGGATCCCCTGTCAATTTTTTTCCCGTATTTTTACAACCAGGACCGGCTCAGAGCCCGAGGCTGGTTATGCTTAGGAGGGGGGGACCCCACGCATTTTTCTTCTTGATTTTTTTTTTTAAACACTTTTGTGCCGTCCATGAAGTCGAATCCAGGACGCACACTATCGTCAATTGGTCCGTTTTTTGACAGCGGGACTATCGAATCCGTTTTTATTGAATATGTCGAATTCTGGTCCCGGCGGGAGGGTGTCTGACTGTCGAATTGTGTAGAATTTAAAAACGGTCGAATTCCAGCCAGGATTCGACCGCAATTGCATATACCCCTTAACCTAGGTATCCTTATTTATTTTTCTCCCTGATTAGTGTTACGTTTTTCTTATGGCTTCAACCCATAATTTTATTGTAGAGAGCAGTAAAGTGATGGCTTTTTATTATGTAAGCATGATTCAATGCGAGTCAGCTAGTGTATTAACCAGTGAGCTAGTTTCTCAAAATTCTCTCTTTGGGGGTCTATATGTACTAAGCTTTGGAGAAAGATATAGTGGACAAAGGTAAAGTACCAACCAACCAGCTCCAAACTATCATTATTCAAACACAGCCTGCAACATGGCAGTTAAATGATTGGCTGGTACATTATCTCCGTCCACACTCTCTCTCCAAGCCTTATCACATAGACTCTAATTTATCACCAAGTAGAAATAGTGAGCTTGTCAAAGGTTTTTCTGAATAACCATACAATCACCTAAGCTACCTGGCTCAAGGGGTGTAGTATGGCATGCCGGCGGCCTGGCTCCCGGCGACCAGCATACCGGCGCCGGGAGCCCGACCGCCGGCATACCGATAGCGTGGCGAGTGCAAATGAGCCCCTTGCGAAGTCACTGTGCTCGCTACGCTGCGGGCACGGTGGCGCGCTACGCACGCCACGCTATTTATTTTCCATCCAGCGGGGTCGTGGACCCCCACGAGGGAGAATACCTGTCGGTATGCCGGGTGTCGGGATTCCGGCGCCGGTATACTGTGCGCCGGGATCCCGACATTCGGTAACCTGAAGACCACCCGGCTCAAGAGGTCATACAAGAACAAATGTTTGTTTTTAGAGCTCTGGGTTTGGCTATACATGGAATATACTGTAAGTGAATTATTTGAAAAAATATAATTTGCATGTAGAGCAGGGGTGGGGAACCTTTTTTCTACCAAGGGCCATTTGGATATTTATAAAATCCTTAAGGGGCCATACAAAAAATATTTTTAAATACCTACCAGTAAATCCTATTTTCGTAGTCCGTAGAGGATACTGGGGTCCACCTTAGTACCATGGGGTATAGACTAGTCCACTAGGAGCCATGGGCACTTTAAGAGTTTAATAGTGTGGGTTGGCTCCTCCCTCTATGCTCCTCCTACCAGACTGTCTAGAAACTGTGCCCGAGGAGACGGACAAACTTTGAAAGAAGCATATACACAGACAGTGGTGAGATTTGAACCAGCACACACACACAAGGAAAGCCATGCTAACCAAACTTGAACACGAACAGCAGCAGCTGAACCAAATACTTAACCAAGTAACGAAGCAGGAAATACAAAGCACTAGGCGGGTGCCCAGTATCGTCTACGGACTACGAGAAAAGGATTTACAGGTAGGTATTTAAAATCCTAATTTCTCTTACGTCCTAGAGGATACTAGGGTCCACATTTGTACCATGGGGATGTACCAAAGCTCCCAGAATGGGAGGGATAGTGTTGAGGTTCCTGCAGAACTGATTGACCAAACGTTAGATCCTCATAGACCAAAGTATCGAACTTGTAGAATTTAGCAAACCTGTTCGAACCAGACCAAGTAGCCGTTCGGCAAAGCTGTAGAGCCGAGACACCCCGGAAAGAACCCAGGGAACGAGTAGAGTGGGCATGTAAAGATCTTGGAATCTGTAATCCTGCCATGGAATAAGCATGCTGGATAGTTGGCCTGATCCAGCAAGCAATTGTCTGCTTAGAAGCAGAACACCCAATCTTGTTGGGATCATAAAGCACAAACAGCGCGTCCGATTTCCTATGACGAGCTGTCCGCTTCACATATACCTTTAAAGCCCTCACAACATCCATGGACTTTGGAGTAGCCGAGGTGTCTGTAGCCACTGGCACCACAATAGGTTGGTTGATATGAAATGCTGATACAACCTTAGGAAGAAACTGCTGACACGTTCTGAGTTCAGCTCTATCCTCATGAAAAATTTAATAGGGGCTCTTGTGAGACAATGCCCCCAACTCTGACACGCGTCTTGCTGACGCTAAGGCCAACAGTGTGACCGCTTTCCATGTAAGAAACTTTACATCTACCTCCTGTAAAGGCTCAAAACAATCTGATTGCAGAAACTGCAACACCACGTTAAGATCCCAAGGAGCCGTAGGAGGCACAATGGGTGGTTGGATGTGCAGAACCCCTTTCAAGAATATCTGAACCTCAGGAAGGGCAGCCAATTGTTTCTGGAAGAAAATGGACACGGCTGAAATCTGGACCTTGATGGAGCCCAGGCCCACATCCACACCTGCTTGCAGAAATAGGAGGAAATGCCCTAGTTAAAACTCCACAGCAGGAATCTTATTGGATTCACACCAAAACACACATTTTTTCCAAATACGATGGTAATGCTTAGACGTTACTCCCTTCCTAGCTTGGATAAAAGTAGGAATCACCCTGTTTGGAATCCCCTTCCGGGCTAAAATCCGACGCTCAGCTTCCATGTCATCAAACGTAGCCATGGTAAGTCTTGATAGACGAATGGCCCCTGCTGTAGAAGGTCTTTGCCAAGTGGAAGAGGCCTCGGATCCTCTATTAGTAATTCCAGAAGATCCGCATACCAAGCCCTTCTTGGCCAGTCCGGACCAATGAGGATCGCCTGAACCCTTGTTCTTTTGATTTGTTTGAGAAATCTTGGGATGAGTGGAAGTGGAGGAAACACGTACACTGTCTGGAACACCAACGGAGTTACCAGTGCGTCCACAGCCACTGCTTGTGGGTCTCTCGACCTGGAACAATACCACCTGAGCTTCTTGTTGAGATGAGAGGCCATCATGTCTATCTGAGGTATTGCCCACTGGCTTGTCACCTCCGAAAATCTCCAGGTGGAGGCCCCACTCTCCTGGATGGAGATCGTGTCTGCTGAGAGTCTGCTTCCCAGTTTACTCCCGGAATGAAGGTTGCCAACAGTGCCACTGTGTGTGCCCTGAAAAAAATTCTTGTTACCTCTGACATTGCAGCTCTGCTCTTCGTTCCGCCCTCTCTGTTTATGTAGGACACCGCCGTTACATTGTCCAACTGAACCTGAATGGCTTGATATTGAAGATGTGCCACTTGTAGAAGAGCATTGTATATAGCCCTTAGTTCCAGAATGTTTATTGGAAGGATGGCTTCCTGATTTGACCATTTTCCCTGGAAGTTTCCCCCCCGGGTGACTGCGCCTAAACCTCTGAGGCTTGCATCTGTGGTTAGAAGAATCCAATTTTGAATCCCAAACCTGCGGCCTTCGATCAGGTGAGAAGTCTGCAGCCACCAGAGGAGCGAAAATCTGGCTTTCTGCGACAGGCGTATCCGCTGGTGCATTTGAAGATGTGATCCGGACCACTTGTCCAGGAGATCCAGCTGGCAGAATCTTGCATGGAGCAAATGCACTGATGAACAGATACCCGGGCTGGCTTCAGGGCATCCCGGACCATTGACTGGATCACCAAAGCTATTTCCAATGGAAGAAATACCCTCTGTTCTTCCGTGTTGAGTATCATCGCCAAGAAGGGAAGTCTCCTTGTTGGTTCCAAATTGATTTTGGAATTATTTTGGAAGGTTCAGAATCCATCCATGATCCTGGAGTAGTTGAGTTGAGAGAGCAATACAATGACCTGTGTTTGTATACATTTTTGAATTGCCTCTTGCAGGATTGTACTTTCTTCCTGAGAAGCTGGTAAGCCTGATTTGAAGAATCTTGGAGGTGGGAGATCTTGAAACTCCATTCTGTACCCCTGGGCAATAATCTTTGTCCCAGGGATCTAGGCATGATGTCGCCCAGATGTGACTGAAATCTTTAAACCGTGCTCCCACCTGCCTGTTTGTCAAGCAGTGTGGTCCACCATCATGCGTAGCTCCTCTCCTGCCCCTCAATGCTCAGTGAAGTCAGTATCCGGCGGTGAGCATCTCAAATGAGGCACCAGTTCATTAGCCAATCAAAGCTCGCAGACCGGCAGCCAATCAGGAGCTGGGGCTGCTGTTCCACGAGCTCTGACTAACAAACCAATGAGATTCACCCCGCTGCCACCGAAGACCAGACATCGCTGGGCACATTGAGGGGCAGGAGAGGCACTGTTTTCTCCTCCCATCACATAGTGGCTGCAGCACTGGCTGCCGAGCCAGATGAAGTGTCTGTGTGGGCCTTATATGGCCAGTGGGCCAGGCGTTCCCCACCCCTAATGTAGAGGGAGCAGTGTAAGCTTTCTGCTAACTTTAAGTGTTCTTTCTAACAAGCTCATCTGATAACCACATTTTAGTTATTGTAGTTAAACAAGATTTTCGTCTGGTCACTGGACATCTTCTTCATCTGCAGTCTCACTTACAATCTTTGGTGTGAGTGGTAGTTTAGAATCTTGATGCATTTTCTAAGATAAAAAAAATCTGATTACCCTTTTTGGAATTAAAGTGCTGGCAAATGGTTTCAAATCATGCACCTAAAAGTGATTATTCTCTTGTTAACATTGTACTCCTCATCGAAAAAAAACACAAGATAATTACAGTCACCACCATAGTAACTTAAAGACTACAAACATCTCTACTTGGAGACTGAAGCTAAAGTAACAAGGAGCTATTTTTTACTCAAAACATTAAAAATTCACACAGATTACAGCTGACTAAAATTCCTCCAATTCAGGACCAGCTTTGCTGCACATAGCCTGTGCTGCCAATCAGCAGCCAGGGCACATTATTTAAATTCCTCAAAGTGCAGCATCCATTGCCAGTGTAACTTCTGATAATCCTGTATGTCCTCAGAGTTTGGCTTAACAGTACCGCTCCCACTGCTACTGTGTAATGTTTTACTCTGCACATTGAGCTTTTCCTGCATCCAGTGCACATCAAAGTGTCAGTATAGTCACAGCCTGTTCCTGTTTGGTGCACCACAAGTCCTAGTCTGCTCCAGTCTACTGTGTACCAAGTGTCAGCACAAGTCTCAGCGTGTTCTTGTCTATGGTGCTAAAGTACAAGCATCAACACCAGGCTTTGCATGTTCTGCTGTTTCTGTCTATTGTGTAGTAAGTCTCAACACATTCTGCTGTTCTTGTTTCCAGTGTACTATGTTAGTCTGCTTCAGTTATATTGTGCATTACAAGTTCCAGCCTGATCCTGTAAATTGTGGGCTAAAAGTCTGTCTTTTCAGTAATACTGCATTGCAAGACTTCATGTACAGATATTACTGCTGTAGCAGAGCCCTATATTCCAGCATGCTCCGGTATGGTGCATAATAGATCTGCCAACATCCTGTTGCCGTCTTTGCCAAAAAAAAAATAATATATATATATATATATATATATATATATATATATATATATATATATATATATATATATATATATATTAGAGATGTGCACCGGACATTTTTCGGGTTTTGGACTCTGTTCCGCGGCCGTGTTTTGGATTCGGACGCGTTTTGGCAAAACCTCCCTGAAATTTTTTTGTCTGATTCAGGTGTTTTTTTTTTTTTTTTAAACGGCTTAAATCATAGAATTTGGGGGTCATTTTGATCCCATAGTATTATTAACCTCAGTAACTATAATTTCCACTCATTTCCAGTCTATTCTGAACACCTCACACCTCACAATATTATTTTTAGTCCTAAAATTTGTACCGAGATCGCTGGATGGCTAAGCTAAGCGACCCAAGTGGCCGGCACAAACACCTGGCCCATCTAGGAGTGGCACTGCAGTGTCAGGCAGGATGGCACTTAAAGAAAAATTGGACCCAAACATCACATGATGCAAAGATAAATTAAAGAAAAAAAGAGGTGCAAGATGGAATTGTCCTTGAGCCCTCCCACCCACCCTTATGTTGTATAAACAGGACATGCACACTTTAACAAACCCATCATTTCAGTGACGGGGTCTGCCACACGACTGTGACTGAAATGACTGGTTGGTTTGGGCCCCCACCAAAAAAGAAGCAATCAATCTCTCCTTGCACAAACTGGCTCTACAGAGGCAAGATGTCCACCTCCTCCTCATCGTCCGATTCCTCACCCCTTTCACTGTGTACATCCCCCTCCTCACAGATGATTAATTCGTCCCCACTGGAATCCACCATCACAGGTCCCTGTGTACTTTCTGGAGGCAATTGCTGGTGAATGTTTCCACGGAGGAATTGATTATAATTCATTTTGATGAACATCTTCTCCACATTTTCTGGAAGTAACATTGTACGCCGATTGCTGACAAGGTGACCGGCTGCACTAAACACTTTCGGAGTACACACTGGAGGGGGGGCAACTTAGGTAAAATAAAGCCAGTTTGTGCAAGGGCCTCCAAATTGCCTCTTTTTCCTGCCAGTATACATACGGACTGTCTGACGTGCCTACTTGGATGTGGTCACTCATATAATCCCCTCCACCATTCTTTCAATGGTGACAGAATCGTATGCAGTGACCGTAGACGACATGTCCGTAATCGTTGGCAGGTCCTTCAGTCCGGACCAGATGTCAGCACTCGCTCCAGACTGCCCTGCATCACCGCCAGTGGGTGGGCTCGGAATTCTTAGCCTTTTCCTCGCAGCCCCAGTTGCGGGAGAATGTGAAGGAGGAGCTGTTAACGGGTCACGTTACGCTTGACTTGACAATTTTCTCACCAGCAGGTCTTTGAACCTCTGCAGACTTGTGTCTGCCAGAAAGAGAGATACAACGTAGGCTTTAAATCTAGAATCGAGCATGGTGGCCAAAATGTAGTGCTCTGATTTCAACAGATTGACCACCCGTGAATCCTGGTTAAGCGAATTAAGGGCTCCATCCACAAGTCCCACATGCCTAGCGGA
The DNA here is from genome assembly GCF_028390025.1 of Pseudophryne corroboree. Lineage (NCBI taxonomy): Eukaryota > Metazoa > Chordata > Amphibia > Anura > Myobatrachidae > Pseudophryne > Pseudophryne corroboree. The sequence continues at coordinate 359,894,017 of NC_086448.1, forward strand.
ATCGCTCCATTATAGCTCCTCCTTCAATCTCTCCAGCTGCTTCTGCAAAAGCCTGATGAGGGGAATTACCTTACTCAGGCTGGCAGTGTCTGAACTGACTTCACGTGTGGCAAGTTCAAAGGGTTGCAGAACCTTGCACAACGTTGAAATCATTCTCCACTGCACTTGTCAGGTGCATTCCCCCTCCTTTGCCTATATCGTAGGTAGCTGTATAGGCTTGAATGGCCTTTTGCTGCTCCTCCATCCTCTGAAGCATATAGAGGGTTGAATTCCACCTCGTTACTGCCTCTTGCTTCAGCTGATGGCGTGGCAGGTTCAGGAGTGTTTGCTGGTGCTCCAGTCTTCGGCGCTCGGTGTCTGAATGCTGAAAGTGGCCCGCAATTCTTCGGGCCACCGACAACATCTCTTGCACGCCCCTGTCGTTTTTAAAAAAAATTATGCACCACCAAATTCAATGTATGTGCAAAACATGGGACGTGCTGGAATTTGCCCACATGTAATGCACGCACAATATTGGTGGCGTTGTCCGATGTCACAAATCCCCAGGAGAGTCCAATTGGGGTAAGCCGTTCTGCGATGATGTTCCTCAGTTTCTGTAAGAGGTTGTCAGCTGTGTGCCTCTTATGAAAAGCGGTGATACAAAGCGTAATCTGCCTATGAACGATTTGGCGTTTGCGAGATGCTGCTACTGTTCTTGCTGCAGGAGGCAATACATCTACCCAGTGGGCTGTCAGTCATATAGTCCTGAGTCTGCCCTGCTCCACATGTCTGTGGTTAAGTGGACATTGGGTACTACTGCATTTTTTAGGATACTGGTGACTTTTTCTGAGGTCTGTGTACATTCTCGGTATCGCCTGCCTAGAGAAATGGAACCTAGATATGGTATTTGGTACCGGGGACACAGTACCTCAAACAATTCTCTAATTCCCTGTGAATTAACGGTGGATACCGGACACACATTTACCACTGCAGCTGCCAAGACCCGAGTTATCCGCTTTGCAGCAGGATGACTGCTGTGATATTTCATCCTCCTCGCAAAGGACTGTTGAACTGTCAATTGCTTACTGGAAGTAGTACAAGTGGTCTACCGAATTCCCCTCTGGGATGACAATCGACTCCCAGCAGCAGTAGGCGTTACACTCAAGGATGCATCGGAGGAATCCCAGTCAGGAGAGGACTCGTCAGACTTGCCAGTGACATGGCCTGCAGGACTATTGTTTTTCATGTCTAATGAGGAAATTGACACTTAGGGAGTTGGTGGTGTGATTTGCAGGAGCTTGGTTACAAGAGGAAGGGATTTAGTTGTCAGTGGACTGCTTCCACTGTCACCCAAAGTTTTTGAACTTGTCAATGACTTCTGATGAATGCGCTCCAGGTGACGTATAAGGGAGGATGTTCCTAGGTGGTTAACGTCCTTACCCCTACTTATTACAGCTTGACAAAGGCAACACACGGCTTGACACCTGTTGTCCGCATTTCTGTTAAAATAATTCCACACCGAAGAGGTGATTTTTATTTTTTTTGCAATTTCACCAGGCATGTCAATGGCCATATTCGTCCCACGGACAACAGGTGTCTCCCCGGGTGCCTGACTTAAACAAACCACCTCACTATCAGAATCCACCTTGTCAATTTCCTCCTCAGCGCCAGCAACACCCATATCCTCATCCTTGTGTACTTCAACAGTGACATCTTCAATTTGACTATCAGGAATTGGACTGCGGGTGTTCCTTCCAGCACTTGCAGGGTGTGTGCAAATGGTGGAAGGTGCCACCTCTTCCCGTCCAGTGTTGGGAAGGTCAGGCATCGCTACCGACACAATTGGACTCTCCTTGGGGATTTGTGATTTAGAAGAAATTACAGTTCTTTGCTGTGCTTTTGCCAGCTTAAGTCTTTTCATTTTTCTAGCGGGAGGAAGAGAGCTTCCATCCTCATGTGAAGCTGAACCACTAGCCATGAACACAGGACAGGGCCTCAGCCGTTTCTTGCCACTCCGTGTCGTAAATGGCATATTGGCAAGTTTACGCTTCTCATCAGAAGCTTTTAATTTTGATTTTTGGGTCATTTTACTGTACTTCTGTTTTTTGGATTTTACATGCTCTCTACTATGACATTGGGCATCGGCCTTGGCAGACGACGTTGATGGCATTTCATCATCTCGGCCATGACTAGTGGCAGCAGCTTCAGCATGAGGTGGAAGTGGATCTTGATCGTTCCCTATTTTACCCTCCACATTTTTGTTCTCCATTTTTTAATGTGTGGAATTATATGCCAGTAATATATCAATAGCAATGGCCTACTGTACTATATATGTATGCTGTTGGTCACCAAAATGCTGCACTGTAATACTAGAAGCTATAGTAAAGTATATATATTATTGTATATATCCGTACAGAGCAGTGTAACTGACACGTGTCCTGACAAGCAGTATAGAAGCTATAGAAAAGTGTATATATATTATTGTAAATATCAGTTCAGAGCAGTGTAACTGTGAAACATGAGTCCTGACAAGCAGTATAGAAGCTATAGAATAGTATATATATAACTGTATATATATCAGTACAGAGCAGTGTAACTGTGTAACGTGTCCTGATGAGCAGTATAGAAGCTATAGAATAGTATATATATTACTGTATGTGTGTATATATATATATATATATATATATATATATATATATATATATATATATATATATGCTAAGAAATTAGGAGAGCGCACTGGTAAGTTTAAAATTTAATATCTTTATAAATAAAGTGTAGTAGCAACGTACATTTCAGTTTCAGAAGACAAATACAGCATGTATTTAAAAACCGTCAGGGCTCTGCTCTGCTCCGTCTCGCTGATAGCACTGCACCGGCTCTGGTTCCAGCAGCTGACGTCACAACATCCACGGTGTGTAGCCACGCCCAACGCGTTTCAACCAATAGTGGTCTTCGTCAGGGGATGTGGTCATTGTCCATAAGCAGGGATTTTATACATACACCCTTCATTGTAAGTTTAACACTTTCACATTTTTTACAATGAAGGGTGTATGTATAAAATCCCTGCTTATGGACAATGACCACATCCCCTGAAATGTACGTTGCTACTACACTTTATTTATAAAGAAATTACATTTTAAACTTACCAGTGCGCTCTCCTAATATCTTAGCAACAATACCCTTCTGCTCCTTTGGCTTGGAGCTGGATGTAGCTGCACATGGAGGAGTTTTAAAAGCAGGAGAGGAACCAACTCTGGAAACATTTGGACTGTTTGCGCAGAGACTGAGTATTTCAACATTACCTCATATATACATATATATATATATATATATATATATATATATATATATATATATATACATACATACATACACTGCTCAAAAAAATAAAGAGAACACTTAAACAACACAATGTAACTCCAAGTCAATCACACTTCTGTGAGATCAAACTGTCCACTTAGGAAGCAACACTGATTGACAATCAATTTCACATGCTGTTGTGCAAATGGAATAGACATCAGGTGGAAATTATAGGCAATTAGCAAGACACCCCCAATAAAGGAGTTGTTCTGCAGGTGGTGACTACAGACCACTTCTCAGCTCCTATGCTTTCTGGCTGATGTTTTGGTCACTTTTGAAAGCTGGCGGTGCTTTCACTCTAGTGCTAGCATGAGACGGAGTCTACAACCCACACAAGTGGCTCAGGTAGTGCAGCTCATCCAGCATAGCACATCAATGTGAGCTGTGGCAAGAAGGTTTGCTGTGTCTGTCAGCGTAGTGTCCAGAGCATGGAGGAGACAGGCCAGTACATCAAGAGACGTGGAGGAGGCCGTAGGAGGGCAACAACCCAGCAGCAGGACCGCTACGTCCGCCTTTGTGCAAGGAGGAACAGGAGGAGCACTGCCAGAGCCCTGCAAAATGACCTCCAGCAAGCCACAAATGTGCATGTGTCTACTCAAATGATCAGAAACAGACTCCATGAGGGTGGTATGAGGGCCCGACGTCCACAGGT